>NW_006438088.1:2271017-2341265 GCF_000325575.1 Pteropus alecto | reverse complement strand
GCAAAACTATCTTTAAATATTCTTAAATATGTTTTATTATAACTTGAATTTAATATAAAATGGTAAGTTTAATTATGTACCATCAAGAAATATTGACTCCTCCTCCCTCCAATAAGAAGCATGCTGTTGTATGGTTTTAGTATATTTTGTACCTCTGAAACATTGCCAGATACCTCAGGTATTGTGGTTGTAGAAGGACTCCTTCTTGAGAACTATATGTCTGGTTATTAGCTGTTGTCTGGAACTCAGTGTATTGCTCCCATTTCTGCTGCTGGTACTTCACAAATTTGTCCTCACTCCTGAAGAAGCATCATCCATTGAGATTATAGGCCCCATGAGAGCTTTACATGCTATGACCTCTACATTCCCACAATTTGTGACTCCCCAACAGCTACCTTATTCTTGTTATGTCCTATTTTCCTAGATTAGGTAATTTAGAATAACTTCTCTGATAATGTCAGAGGTCATTTAAACAATATCAGTATGGATTTAATTCCTAAGCATTCTCCTTCAACACCAAGTCATCATCAAGGTCAAGAGTTCAAATATGGCTTTCAACTTCTCTTTTATTTATGGGGGCCTCTGGAAAATACTTCTTCCAGAGGTTGGAGAAGATCATTGTCCTTATTCCCAAATCTTTTTCTCAGGCTTCATAATCAACCAAACTATTCTTCACGATGTCTTTCAAACTGTGATTCTCATACTAAACACAATGAAAGAAGTTTTCTTTCCTGATCCGGTGTAAACCAAAACTTGGTAAAATATAATAAAATGACTCAGTGATGACCAATTGCTATAAAAATATTTCTAAATGCATACTCTTACTTTCAGAATTTATCCCATAGAGAACCAGTTTGGAGATGGAAGATAGTACACACACACACACACACACACACACAGAACTGAGACATATAATATGAAAAAAGAGGGAAAAATTATAGAATACCACCAAACTAATGTAGCAGACAGAAACCCAAGGGAAAAGAAACAATAGAGACACAGAGCTACCAGAAAAAGATAAAATGGCTATAGGAAATCCTCATACATCAATAATCACCCTAAATGTAAACAGACTGTACTCATCAATAAAAAGGCACAGAGTAGCGAATTGAATCACAAAACAAACAAACAAACAAACAAAAAAACCCCAAGTGTATGCTGCCTTCAGGAGACATATCTCAGCTTCAAGAACAAATATAGACTCAAAGTTAAGGGGTAGAAAATGGTACTCTAAGCAAATCGCATTCAGAGAAAAGCAAGTGCAGCCATGCTTATATCTGACAAAATAGATTTCAAGATAAAAAAGCTAGCAAGAGACAAAGATGGACATTTTATAATATAAACGGATAATACATCAATAAACATAACACTTATTAATTTATATGCACTCAATCAGGGAGCACCAAAATATATAAAGCAACTACTAACAGAACTAACTAAAGGGAGAAAGTGACAAAAACACAATTACTGTAGGGGACCTAAATACCCCATTGACAATGGATAGATCATTCAAATAGAAATTCAATAAGGAAATATAGGCCTTGAATGACACATTAGACTAAAGGGACATAACTGACATTTACAGAGCCTTTCATCCCAGCACACCAGATTATACATTCTTCTCTAGTGCACATAAAACATTCTCAAGAATAGACCATATGTTGGGACACAAAACTAGCCTCAACAAATTTAAGGAGATTGAAATTATACCAAGCATATTCTCTGACCACAGTGCTTTGAAATTGGAAATCAACTACAAAAAGAAAGGAAAAACCACATATATGTGGAGATTAAAAAGCATGCTACTAAAGAATGACTGGGTCAAAGAAGCAATAAAAGGAGAAAACGAAAGATACATAGAGACAAATGAGAATGACAACATGACATATCAAAACTTTTTGGATGTAGTAAAAGTGGTAATAAGAGGGAAGTTTATGTCATTACAGGCTTTTCTCAAGAAACAATAAAAATCTCAAGTAAACAACCTAACATTACAGCTTAAAGAACTAGAAAAAAGAGAACAAATGAAGCCCAAAGTCGGTCAGTAGAAGGAAGCAATAAAAATTAGAGCCGTATTAAATGAAAAGAGAACAAAAAAATAGAAAAAGTTATTGCAACCAAGATATTGTTCTTTGAAAATATTAATAAAATCGACAAACTTCTGGCTAGACTCATTAAAGAAAAAAGAGAAAGGACTCAAATAAACAGAATCAGAAATTAAAGAGAAGTTATGACAGACACCACAGAAATACAAAGAGTCATACAAGAATACTGTGAAAGACTATATGACACCAAATTCAATAACCTAGAAGAAATGGGCAAGTTCTTATAAATATATAACCTTCCTAGACGGAAAAATGAAGAGTTGGAAAATCCAAATAGACCAGTAAGAAAATTGAAAACAGTCATCAAAAATCTTCCAAAAAGTAAAAGTCCAGGACCAGATGTCTTTGCTAGTGAATTCTACCAAACATTCAAAGATTTAATACCTATACTTCTCAAACTCTTCCAAAAAATTGAAGAAGCAATACTTCCCAAATTATTTTATGAGACCAACAATTACCTTGATACCAAAACCTGGCAAGGATAACAGACACACGAAAATACTCCAGACCAGTATTTCAGATGAATACAGTAGCAAAAATCCTGAGCAAAACACTAGCAAATTGAATACAACAATACATTAAAAAGATAATACATCACAATGAAGTGAGGTTCATTCCAGAGGTGCAAGGAAGGTTCAACATATGCAAATTGATTAATGTGATACACCACATTAACAAAATAAAAGATAAAAATTATATGATCATATCAAGAGATGTAAGAAAACATTTAACAAGATATGTATTTATGATTCTAACACTCAATAAGAAGGGTATAGAAGGAAAGTACTTCAACAAAATAAAGGCCATATAGGACACACCCTCAGCTAATATCACCTCAATGGTAAAAAACTGAAAGCTTTTTCTCTCAGTTCAGGAACAAGACAAGCGTGCCCACTCTCACCACTGTTATTCAATGCAGTATTGAAGCAATCAGAGCAAGGAAAAGAAATAAAAGGCATCCAAACTGGGAATGAAGTAAAATTGTCACTTTTTGCAGATGACATAATTCTTTATATAGAAAACCCTAAAGACTCCACTAAAAAACTATTAGAAACAATAAATAAGTACAGTAAAGTTTCAGGATACAAAATCAATATACAAAAATCCATTGTGTTCCTCTATACTAACAAAAAAAATTTCAGAAAAAGAAATGAAAAAAACAATTCCACTTGCAACAAAAAAGAGTAAAATATCTTAACAAAGGATGTGAAGAAGATGTGAAGAATCTATACACTGATAACTATAGACATTAAAGGAAATTGGAGAGCACACAGAAATATTCTGTGTTCATGGATTGGAAGAATCAGTGTAGTTAAAATAACCATGTTACCCAAAGCAACATACAGATCTAATGCAATCCCCATCAAAATCCAATGGCATTTTTTAAGGAAATACAACAACAAAAAATTATCAGATGTGTATGGAATCACAAAATACCATGAATAATCAAAGCAATCCTGAGAAAGAACAAGGCTGGAGATATCACACTGCGTAACTTCATATTATATTGCAAAGAGATAATAATCAAAACAGCAAGGTATTGGCAGAAAAACAGATACACGGACCAATGGAACAGAATTGAGAAATAAACTCCTATATATATGAGCAAATAATTTTTGACAAAGAAGCCAAAAACATACAATGGAGAAGAGAAAGCCTCTTCAATAAATGGTGCTAGGAAATTGGAAAGCCACATGCAAAAAAAAAAAAAAAGAGAAAGAAAAAAGAAAAAAGAAAGAAAGGAACTAGACTGCTATTTGTAACCATACACAAAAAGTAACTCAAAATAGATCAAAGACCTAAATATAAGACCTGAATCAATAAAATATATGAAAGAAAACATAAGTAGTAAACTTATAGACCTTTGTCTAAGAGGAGATTTTATGAATTTGACCTCAAAAGCAAGGGAAGTAAAAGCAAAAATAAATGAATGGGACTATATCACACTAAAAAGCTTCTGCTCAGCCAAAGAAACTATCAACAAAACAAAAAGACAACTAAATGGCAGAAGATATTTGCAAACAACACCTCTGATACAGGGTTAATATCCAAAATATACAAAGAACTCATACAACTCAAAAAAAATTCAATTAAAAAATGGGCTGGAGACCTGAATAGACACTTCTTCCAAGAAAACATGCAAATGGCCAACAGACATGTAAAAAGACGCTCAACTTCACTAGCTCCCAGGAAAATGCAATCAAAACCACAATGAAACACCACCTCGCACCTGTTAGAATGACTGTCATTAACAAGACAAGTAATAAAAACAAATGTTGGAGAGGCTGTAGAGAAAAAGGAACTGTCATACACTGCTGGCGGACTGTAAATTGGTACAGCCATTACAGAAAACAGTATGGAGAGTCCTCAAATAATTAAGATAGACTTACCTTATGACCTAGCAATCTCTCTTCCAAGTATTTACTAGGAAAAAGTTTGAAAACACTTATTTATAAAGCTATATGTACCCCTATGTTCATTGCAGCATTATTCACGGTAGCCAAGACATGGAAACAACTGAAGTGTGGTTCGATAGATGATTGGATAGAGAAGATATGGTACCTGTATACAATAGAATATTACTCAGCCATAAGAAGAGATGAAATACTGCCATTTGCGGCAACATGGATGGATCTTGAGATTATCATGTTAAGTGAAATAAGTCAGAAAAATCAAGAACCATAGGATTTCACTCATATGTGGGCTATAAAAGTAGAAGCAACAAATGAGCATACAAGACAAGTAAACAAAACCTCGTAGACACAGACAACATCATGGGGTTACCAGAGGGAAAAGGGAGTAGCAGGGAGGTTGACAAGGGTTGAGGGTCAAATATATCGAGATAGAAGGAGATTTCATTTTGGGCGGTAAACACACAATGCAAAATACAGATAATGTACTATAAAATTATACTCTTGAAACTTATATAATTTTATTAACCAGTCACCCAGATAAATTTAATAAAATTTTTAAAAAGAGAGATAGAAAAATCACACATACAAAAGATAAATTGAAAAAAATTGATTAAAAAAATTTTAAAACTCTGAAGGCACACAAGTAAAAACATTTCTTGAAAATAAGAACAAAAACAAATGATCTTAATTGTTTTAGTTCTCTATTGTTGCTGTAACAAATAACCACAAGCAGTGACTTAACGCAATTTAATTTCTTACAGTTTTGGAGGTCAAAAATTTTACAATTAAGGTATTGGCAGGCTGCATTCCTCCTGGAGGCTCTAGGGGAGAATCTGTTCCATTGTCAGCTTCTTGGGCCATCTGACTACTTAGTGTATGACCCTTTCCTCATATTCAAGGCCTGCAGCATAGCAACTTTAAATCTCTCTGTCTCTCTTTTCCTCCCTCCATCTCTGTCTCTGTTCATCACCTCATCTCCTTGGATACTTTCTCTTCTCCCTGTCTCTCTTTTCCCTTTCTAATGGTTCTCGTGATTACATTGAGCCCAGCTGAATAATCCAGGATCATATTTCCATCCAGATCCTTAAATGTACCTGCAAAGGCCCTATAAGGTAAGATATTCTTAAGTTTCAGAGGTTAGGACATAGGCATCTTTGGAGGTCCATTTTGCTGCCCACCATAATTGGTAGGAACAGTAAGGGTCTATAGCATATTAATGAAGATCTCTCATCAACTCCAAGGTCTGTATCTTGGTAGCTATGAGAACCAGCAACCTTGCTGCCCATGCTAGAAGAGTTGTTTTTTTCTTTTTTTTTTTTTCCTGATTTGAGGCCCATGGGAAAATTCATGCCCATGGGCACTGTTACAAGTAACAGTGAACTTGGTGGCAAACAATTTGTAATGGCAAGCAGCAAATCAGCCCGAAATTGAACAGATGAGATCTGGGTAACAAAACAATCATAATGATTTTAACCTCATAAAGAACAAGACAGGATGTCCACCCCAACCACTTATAGTCAACATTTTAAAGGAGATTCTAGCCAGTTTGATCAAGAAAGAGAAATAAAACACATCCATATAAGGAAGGAAGAAATAAAACTATTCTCAAATTGATTCAGTATACTGAATATTTTAAGAGATTGGGGGAAAAATACCAAGAATATCATCTAGAACTAATAAGTGAATTCAGCAAGGTCACATGATGCAAGATTAATATATAAAAATTACTTTTATTTCTACATATTATTAGTCAGCAATCAAAAAATAAAATTAAGAATTTTATTCACAGTAGCATCACTAATAAATATGGAAATAAATTTAACAAAACATGAGACTCGTATACTGAAAACTATAAAACATCGCTGAAGGAAATTTTAAAAGATATAAATAAAGAGAAAGGTAGTCCATGTTTTGGACTGGAAGACTCAATACAGTAAGATAGAAATTCTCTCCAAATTGATCTGCAAATCTGTTACTAGTTCTGGGGAGTCCTGGAATTCCTGGTCCTCGGTTCTTGACGTCTGGTGACAATGAATTTAGGGCAGACGCCCAGCAGTTGGTAAGGAAGCTAGTTTTATTGAAAATAAAAGTACATTCACAGAGGGGAGAGTAGGCTGCCAAGAGTGGTCAACCTCCAAGATAAAGTACACTCTCAGAAGGGAGAGCGGGCTGCCAAGAGAGATCAGCCCCGAAGCCGCCTGCTTTGGGCTCTTTTATTCTTCTTGCAAGGCTTTGGTCCTCCCCTTGTCACCTTAGCCCTTCCCCTACAAGCCTTGGTTGACAGAAAGGTTTCTTATGTAACCGTCTTCTCTCTCAGTGTGGGTACACTTATAATGCAATGCACTCAGTTTGCCCATGGGGGGAGGTGTCACAACTGCAATCAAAATTTACTATAATGATTGTTAATGAAGCTGAGGTGAATTCTAGGTCATGCCAACTGTCCTGTGCTTGCCTGTGTTGGAGAATTTCCCTATCATTGCTTCACTATTGTGTCAGGTCCCATAGTTATGTCAAGGCTATTGTTTTCAGGCTAGTTTTCATTTTGACTGCTCAGGAAGCGCCCCTAGTGTAACTCCGGCCCAAATTTGGTGTAATCCCAATCAAAATCCTAGTAGACAGTTTACAGAATCTAATAAGCTGATCCTAAAATTTATATGGAAATGCAAAAGGCCCAGGATGACCAAAATAATTTTGATAAAGAACCAGGGGGAAGGTTTTTACTTAGTAATTTCAAAATTTATTATGAAGCTAACAATCATCAAAACACTATGATTTGACAGTTTCTTTAAAAGTTAAACATAATCTTATCATTCCTACTTACATGTAAAGTCCCAGAAATGCAAATCTATAGAGACATAAAGTTGATGATTTATTTTTCCCACAGTTGCCTGGGGCTTGTGGTAGAAATGCAGAATGACTATAAAAGGGCACAGAAGGTTTAACTTGGATAATGGAAATGTTTTGAAACTGGATTTTGGTGCTGGTTGCACAACTCTGTTAATTTACTAAAAAATATTGCATTATACTTTCCAAATGGGTAAATTTTGGGGTATGTAAATTATGCTTCAGTAATTAAAAATTATTAAATGATTCAAAAAGATGGACTATTACTCATTCATTAGCAATGAATGAAATTTTGCCATTTGCAACAACATGGATGGACTAAAGGATATTATGCTAAGCAAAATAAGTCAGAGAAAGACAAATATCGTATGATTTCACTCATGTGGAATCCAGAAAACAAGTGAACAAACAACTCAGAAATAGACTCACAGATACAGAGAACAAACTAATGGTAGCCAGAAGGGAGAGAGGTAAGGGGATGGGCAAAAAAAGGTGAAGGAGATTAAGAGGTACAAACTCCCAGTTATAAAATAAGTTCCAAGGATGTAATGTACAGCATAGGGAATACAGTCAATAATATCGTAATAACTATGTAAGGTGGCGGATGGTTACTACCCTTATTGTGGTGATCACTTTGTAAGTTATATAAACATTGAATAACTAGGTTGTATACTTGAAACTAATATAATACTATATGTTTATTTGCAAATCATATACCTGATAATGCATCCATACCCAAAATACATAAAAAGCTCATACAAGTCAAGCTAAATAAATAAATAAATAAATAAATAAATTGAAAAATGGTTTGGAAAGAATGAACAGTTAATATCTTAGACTCTAAAATCTCTTTCTTAAATCTGTTCTTATCGATTCATAGGGGTCTAGTAAAAAGCTTCTGCTATTTTGATATTCACTGTTTATCTGTTATATGTTGCCTACTCTACTGGAGTTTCTCGAAGATAACATACTGCATCTTGAACATTTTTATATCCTATATATAGTGCTTAGTATAGCTTTCACACATAGATCAAGCTTTTTAAATATTGGGTCATTTAACTTATTTATGATAAAGTTTTATAACTTAAAGTATGACTTCTTTCTGTCCCTGCCTTCATTTAACTATAATTAGAGTAACATTTTGTTATTCTTCTTATAAACTATATTCACTTTGTTATCTCCATCTCCATTTAATTATTAGTATAGTTATACCAACTAGAGGATAAATATGAAACATAATTATATTTTAATAAGGTCATATTACATCATATTAAAATCATATTAAATAAAGCAAGTTCAATCAATGGTTATTTTCTTAACAGAAAATATTGTTTTCAATTAAAGTGAGATATAACAGTCATTTAATCATTGTTGATTCTTTTTTTAAATGTAGGACTTTTTTTTTAAACAGGGCCTCCTTCACGATCCCCAACAATTTTGGAAACATCTCCACAACTTATTCGAAAAGAGCTAGAATGTGTAGACTTAAGTCAATATATACGGTAAGTTTTAATAAACATGATTAACGCTGACATCTGTGTTCAGAGAATTTTGCATCCATTGCCTATAAACAGTTGCTGAACAAGTGAAAATTTGAAATTAAATGCTTAATATATTTTCAGTATGTTTAAATTTTTAGAAGTACATATTATTATTACACCTCAAATTTAGCAAATGTTTTATTAAGTCAACCATAAAATATTTTATTAATATTGGAAAACAATGAAATGTTTCGATTGGAAAACAATGAAATGTTTTCTTTAAAGATTTAATTTGAGCCTAATTAAGGTGAGTTGAGCTACAGAAAATTCCCACTGTAACTGCTGTTATTATTTAATTAGATTCAATTTTCTTAAGAACTAGACAATAGGATTAATAGAAGATAGTTACTAAAGCATATTTATAAGTCTGGAGACATTTTCAAAATTATTTAGCCTCATAAATTAAAAAGAAAGATCTACAAAATAGATGCAGTTTCAAACACCAGTTCCACAAACATCTCATAAAATGGCACATATAATTTTACTGATATTTTTTCTAAAATATCAGCGATTCAAATGGATGGAGCACAGCCCATCTAAAAATAATGATTATTCTTTCTATCCCTAATGTTTTATTTGATTCAGACCACCACACCATTGATATGATCTAAAGTTCATTCCTGAGTTCCCAAATGATTTACGTATCTCTTTTGATGTTTTCGTGTCAAGGAAAACAAACACCGAGCCTCTGCTGCAAACAGAGGAACTGAATCAGCAGCAGGTAATGCAAAAAGCTGAGGAGGTTCATCAGTTTCGACAATATAGGACCCGACTCCTTAGCATTCGAGACATTGACCAAGAAGAACGGTTTAAATTAAAGGATAAAGTCCTGGAGATATATGGGGAAATGCGGGTGAGTCTCAAAGTACATACACGAATCACAGTTGACAAGTTCTTCTGTAATGTTAAAAAGATGTCATAGAATCATGTAGTACCCGGGTAGAAATTGAAAACATTTAGTTCTCAGCTTCTCAGAAAAGATGACAAATTGATTATGCACTTGTAATTTCACTTACTCCCTAAAATCTCGCTAAGCTCAGTATTGAGAATCTATCCACAAAGCAGGAAGAATGGGAGAGAAGACACAAATATTTGAGAAGTTGGAAAATAGCCAGATGAAGATCACATTAACAGACTTGAGGCGGTCCAAACCAAAGCTGGCAGTAGAAAACCTTTTAAGAATCAACCCAGTTTGCTCCACAGAATCTCCCAAAGCCTCAGAAATTGGTGGCGCTGACCACGTTAAGAAGTGAAGGGGGAGGTTACAATCATTGGGTGGTTTGGTTTAAAGCCACTTACGAAGCAGTTAGAATTGCAGATCATCACCTCAACTTTTTGTAGGCAAGTGACTGTCATTTCTCCACCCCAGGAGAAAACTAGAGGCATTGTAGTGTGAAAGATCAAGCTTAATTAAAAATGGAAGTAGCCTACCAGAAATGGGAAATTCAATAAATATATGTGGATGACTTCCACTACAGAGGATGACTTATTTTTTTCCTCCCTCTTCCCTACATTGCACACATACACACACACTCCCAAAGGCAGTGACGGCGACAGGAGTGATATCAGGGTCTCCATATAATTTCCAGTGTTGGCCCATTTGAGGAATATGCCTATTCGACACCTCTTCCTGTTTGTCCAGCAGGTACCCCAAACCGAACCTCTCCAAATCCAAATTCTGTTATTCTTGCCCTCCCTTTCATTTCAGTGCAGCCATGTCACTCCACCAATATCCTCCCTTCCAATAAAGGACAGTGACACTCTGCTCAGGGCGGAGACCACGGGGACATGCCTGACTTCTCTTACTCCCCACACTTCATCCATCATCAAAACTTGTCGGCATTACCGACAAGTAAAAAATATCCCAAATTCAACCACTTTTCACTCTCTGTACCCCGACCAGTCTAGTCCCAACCGTCACTGTTTTCCGTTTATTGCTACAGTCTCCTGACTGACGTCACTGCCTCTTTGCCCTTCTACAGTGTCGTCTGTTCAGCAGCCGAAAGCACTGTATCGATCAGGACAAACTATTTTATGCTGTGATAATAAAAACCTCGATGTCTCTATGGCTTCAGACAGAGGTTGTCAAACTTGTTTTCTGTAAAAGGCCGGATAAATATTTTTGCCTTTGCGGGTCACATGTCGTATCTACTCTACTCTGCCATCATTAACACCCGGTTTATGGCACTTTGTGTGACAGCCTTGGCAGACTAATACAGAGTGCAATGCGACCATGTGCCTGGAGAATCGGAAATATCTTCTGAATTGCATGAATGGTTATCACAGTACATCTTTGAAACGGAAAGTGGGATCATTTGACTCCTGTAATGGCTTCACATCTCACTGAGGAGAAAGACAAAGTCTTTATCACATCCAGAGCTCTCCATGATCTAGTGCTCACTTTCCTCTCTGATCTTTTTCTCTACCATTCTACCAGCTTTGCTCCTTTTCTTTTCTTCACCTGACGGCCTTTCCACTAACAGCCAGGCACGTTCCCACCTCTGGGCCTTTGACCTTGCTCTTATCTCTTCCTTGAGCATCCTTCTCTCAGAGAGCCAAATGGGTTAGAGTTTCACTTTGTGAGGTTTCTCAGGTATTGTCACTTCATCAGAAAGATCTTCTCTAGCAATGCTTTCAAAATTAGCGCCCTTCATATTTTGTATACCCATGCCTCCCTTTACTTTCTTCACTTATTGGTTTAACATGGATATTCATCTATATCATATATGTTAAGTATGCATGCATTTTAATCTAACTTCATGAAGCTATAGACTGTATGTGAACAGAAACTTCATTTTGACTTACCATCGTATTCCCAGAGCCCAGAAGGAATGTCTATTTCAAAGAAATTTGTTTTATAAATGAATCGGTGTCTCAATAAATGAATGTTGAAATTATATATATTTAGTCTATCATGTAAAATAGTTTAAATTAAAATATTATAAAACAAAGTGCGGGCACGTTTTCTGTGTTTAGTAGATAAGCAAATGCAGCAAATAGGAGGAAATAGGGAAGAAATATTAACAGGGACAGTTTTGAATTTAGATCCTATTCTTTAAGTGTAGAGTACAGATAGCAAAGTAGTTTTGATTGAAGCTACCTAAAAGAAACATGATCAGCATCATCTTTCTTATAAGGTGAGAGAAAAACATACCAATATAGCAATCCTTAAGTGATTACAGTACTTTTTTTTTTTTTTTTTTTGTCAAAAGCTTTGGAGAATCTGATTCTGACATTCAGCTCTTCTATTATCTCAACCAAAAGTAATGCGAAGTTGCAAAATTGTGGAAAATTTCTTGAAGAATTTAGTGATGAGGACAAAACAGTCATTTCTAGAAATTTCTCTTCTGGCTAGCATCAGTTTTTTTGTTCTTGTTCTTTTATTATATTGTTTTTGAAACAGTAATCAATCAATCAGTTGAACCATAATTGTGGTCATATTATCAGAACTGCAGATGAAATTAGGAAGCCATGGCCTCTTAGGAAGCCTACACTGACACTTGATAATCACTGCCTTATTCGTAATCATTTTTAGAGAAGACATTTCATAGTCCATTTTGTAGAATGTTGCCTGAACTGACCTTAAAACGTTCTTGTCTATAGTTTTGAAACCTTTTCTTCATTTTAAAAATATAAACTATATTTACCTGTTTATAGTCTTCTGACTTCTCATCTCCACAAATTATTCACTCCACAAATATTTCTGGGCATTTTTATATCAGGGACTGTCGTAAGCATGAACATGAATGTAAGCCGCTGTACCGTGGGGCTTCCATTCTAGTGAAGGAATAGGTGTTAAAATGCCAACGTAATATGTTAAGTACATTGTAGAATAAGACAGAAAGGGATAAGTGTTGAGAAAAAAAAGAACAGGATCAGAACACAATGATTCAGAAGAGACAACAGCTGGAGGAAGGCTATCTAGGGCAAGAGCATCTTTGGTATGTTAGAGGAAGCACAGCAGGGAGCCTGTGCCTTTGAAGCAGTGAGCAGGGGTAGATGAGTGGAGATCAGAGACAGAAGGTAATCATGGAGGACTGTGAAGGGTAAAGATGTTAGCTTTTGTTCTGAGGTAACTATGGAACCATGATGGGGTTCTAAGGAACAGAAAAGCAACACGATTTGACTCGTATTTTCAAAGGATTGCTCTGGACATTGTGAGGAAAACAGGTATAGAGAGGGGGCACACATAAAAGAAGATGAATCTGAGAGGAGACGATCACACTGATCATGGGAGCAGTAACCGCGGTAACCGCGGCTCATACTTAGGTGATAGTGTGGAGGTGCTTAGAAGCAACTAGACGATATGTTCTGAAGGTCAAGTCAATAGGATTTCCTGACAGATTGTGTTGGTGCCTTAAAGAGAAAGAGAAGGGTCAAGAATAGTGTAAGTATTTCACCTAAACAACTAAAAAGTTTGAGTCGCTGTCAAATCTGATCATTCAGGAGAAAAGATAAGAATTTCAGTTTGGGACGTTTTTTGATATATCTATTGCATCAAAACAAATATTTTTATATATCTCTCAGACAGTCAAGTGAAGCTGTTGAATAGAAGTTAGATATATGATTCTAGGATTTGAGAGCAAGACTTGGGCCGGAGATAAAAAATAAAAAAGAAAAAGAAAAAGGAGCCATCAGTGTATAAATGGAATTTAAAGCCATAAGTTTATTTAGATGAGATCACCAAGGGAAAAGGCCTAAGATCTGAGACATGGCCACTTCCCTATTAAAAGATAAAGGAGAAAAAGAGAAATTAGCAGAGGCAACTGACAGTAAAATAGAAGGAAAATGAACAGGGTATGATGTCCAGGA
Organism: Pteropus alecto; assembly: GCF_000325575.1. Lineage (NCBI taxonomy): Eukaryota > Metazoa > Chordata > Mammalia > Chiroptera > Pteropodidae > Pteropus > Pteropus alecto. Next base: position 2,327,549 of record NW_006438088.1, on the reverse strand, counting down.
AACCAAGTGAATCAGTTGATCCAGGAGCACAGGGTATAAGAATAGGACCAAAAAATGTATTTAGCTGCATATAGTCATTGGTGTCCTTGATAAACACAGATTTTTTTTTTTTTTTGAAGTGGTACAAATGAAAGCCAAACTGCCAGAAACAAAGATAACCAATGGATTAGGTGGTATTATTTGGAAGTTCTTCAAGTACAACTCAGATATATATTGTCAGGGCTAGAATGTGCATGGTAATTAGTAATTTAGTGACTACGGTTACTGTGAGAGACACATGGAGCTGTACATTTTATATAGATCATATCCGAATTCACTTACAGCATAGTTGCTTTGCCAAAATTTCTGCCTATTTCTTTTTTCACCTCTCTTTTTCTCAAACTAATGATTTTATTTACCATTCTGTTAAAATCTCATGTACGCTTTGTTGCTATCTTATGTATTGATAAGCCTTTGAGTCCATAACATAATTCTCATCTCTTTTTAGTAATTTCCCACTTGAATCTACCGGCATAAGAAAAGAATAAAGGGCTTGCAACTTCTTTGTTTTTTCTTTCTGGGACCATAAGCCTTTATCAGTGGATCTAATTTGCTTGGGGTTTTGTTTTGGAATAGGACTCCTTAGATGAAGCCCGACAGAAGATCTTCAACATCCGAGAGGAATATAGAAACAAGTTACTGGAAGCCGAGCGCCTAAGGTTGGAGGCTCTGGCTGCGGAGGAAGTAGCAGTCCGGGCAGAAACAGAAAAGAAGATCTCGGCTCCTGACAAAGGGAAAAAAAAGAAAGAAAAGAAAAAGTAACCAGGGGACACTCAATACTACTTTTCTTCCGAAGAAGAAAAACCTAATTTTCTATAACATTGCCTTTTGATAGAAGTAAGGTGTTGGCCAATTAAAAAGTTTTCCTACCTTAGAAACAGTTTATGTAGTTCAATGTTAATTTGTTAGTTTTTCTCAGAAAGCTATCATTTGAAGACTTTAGAGTTTATGTTTTCCTAATTTCAATAAAAAATGTCTCGAAATATTTAGAATGTAATAAAATGTATGTGTCTCACTCTGAATTGCTGCATTTTTAGTGAATGCTGAAACAAGATCATAAATGACCCAACAGAATTGCCTTTGAAAAATTCGAGGATGAGAAAAATAGCTGTGGTTCTTAGAAAAAATGTCTCTACCTTTAAATGCTTTAGAATATTAAAAGAATGCTTCAGACTTGTGCTTTTTTAAAAAGCTGAATGTCAGTAAACCTCTTTCATTAGGCAAGAACTATTGTGGGTTAAGCCCACCCAAAGTGTTAGAACTCTGAATTCTAACAATGAATCAAGGTAACCCCAGGCACAGAGAATGTGATCACAAGCACAACCGTTGTCAGTGTACCTGCATCATACTTTGTATAAAACAGAGAACATGTTCTCATATGCTTGTTTTAGAAAAATACAATGAGTTGATCAACTGAGGCACATAGTAGGAAATTTACTTTCCCAAAAGCACACTTCCAACTCATGACTTTCTCAGATGAAAATTCCCATAATATTCTTTAATGAGTCAAAGCTTTAATAGGTGATTTTACTTTTCACCTTTATTTAAATTTTTATTATAAAAATTTAATCTTTATACATATATGTAATTTTACTTAATTAAATATGCAAACATATGCATGTTTTCCTCTATTACTCTTTGCCTACACTTTCACAACCTTATGATCTCCAGTCCCCCAGAATAATACATGGTAACAACCTAGTGTGAATGTTCCCATGCTTTTCTTTTATCTCATGGAATCATACATCATTATTTTATATTATGGCTTGTTTCACAAAGTGTTATTTCATTATACGTACTTCACTGGTTTTTGATTTTCTCACCAAACAATACAAAATCTGAGTCAAAACTAATTCATTCTTTTTAATTGTTATGTTATATTCTATGATACAAATATATTGTAATTTATTCAGCTAATTCTTTATTGATGAATATGTACTTTATTTCTAGATTTTTGTCATGCAAGTTATCTACTTGAAAGTGTGTGTATGTGTGTGCGTGTATCAGAATATTCAGTTACTAACACTGATATTATATATTCTCTTTAAGTTAGATGAAATTCAGCTGCAAACATCTTGTTCTTATAATGAAATTATATCCAGATATACCCACTTTCTGAAAGTTTGAGTAATACTATTTCACTTTTTACAAAAAAAAAACAATAGATATACATATAATAAAATATTACTCAGCCATAAAAAGAAGGAAATCTTGTCATTTGTAAAAATGTGAACCTGTTAAGTGAAATAAGCCAGATGCACTAAGACAAATACTGCATGACCTCATTTGTACGTGGAATCTAAAGGGTCAAATGAAGACTGATTTACAGGTGATTTCTATTTGTAACTAAATTTTTGGAATGAGGCTGCCATTGGTGATATTTTCCAAAATAGTGAAGAACCCTTGGGTAAATTTTTAAAGATAACGATGTTTAGTCTTATTGCACACAATGGTTGCATTTCTGAAATATTCAGTGAACTTAAACACTGCAAAAAATACTTGTTTTAATATCTTACAGAGTTAGTTTCTTAGATCATTAATTTGGTTTTAGACTCCATGAATGATGGGCCATTCAAATCACAGAGCAGGTAAGATAATTCTTTGTTGCATGTGACTCTTACAAAAATAAGAGGATGTATAGTATCTCTGACCTTCAACTTCTAAATAGCAGTAATTCTCTTCCATTATTTGCACAACCCAAAATGCCCCCACATATTTCTTAAATATTCTCTGGAGATGGCACTATCCCCACTGAGACCATTCCCATGTAGAGGAACAGTAAAGATTGCTGAGAAGCTTAAAATACATAGCCATAGGAATATCCTCCATTGTGTTGAGTTAACCAGGGTATGCCTATAAAGTACAGCATATGGCTACCATTCAGTTTCTTCCTCCTTAGTCTCCTACTATCTACCTCCTTACATCTCCCCCAATACTTCAAGGTCAACCCTTCATTCCCCAGGGGCTCTTGTAAGAGCAGAGAAGACAGTTTTCCTGTGCTACAGTCCCAGGCCCACCTCTGAATCAATAATAATAATCCCCAGCGTTCACCTCGGGTGATAATGAAACATCATCATGAGAGCAATCTAATTCCTCAGTGCCTCCAACATCTCCACTGAAGAAAGGATTGTTGCTTCTCCTCTGGAAAAATCAGTATCCACTAAAACGTTTTTAACAAAGGGAAGTCTTCAGTTAAATGAATCAGAAAATTGCCGACAATGTCAATAAATTTTAACTGGCTTCTAGAAATCAAGATTTGAAAATCAAAAAAAACATTGACTGCTAGTCTCAGAGACCACCTCATATACAGACTATTTGCACACATAAAAAGTGTTGCATAGTATTATTCTGTTAACTCATATTTAGCTTGTGTCTCTGTCTCATTCAAAAGGAGCCTTTGCATCCACTGCCTCTTGGAAAACAGGAAAACAGAAGGAGAAGGGGCAAGAAAAGCCATGTAGTACTGGAATTTGCTTCGGAGAAGAAACTTTGTGCCACCCTTGGCCCCAGCACTGCTATCCCCTGGCCCCCCTGAGCCGTATCAATGATGGAATTGTTTGTACCAGATCAGTAAACGCTTCCAATGACCTTCACGGAACATTTCTGAAATTAACATTATGAAGGAACTTTGTTTTAAGCTGTGACAACATTCTTTGGTCTAATAAGTTATAAAACATTTTATTCGTCTTAATTTAGATAAAATAGTTTCCAAGTACAGGCATGTTTTCATGGAATAACTTCGTTACATATTGAAGGCTTTGCATGTGCTTGGAATTTTAGGCTAAACATTCTTGTTTTTGGTATGAGCACAGATGGCAGCATCACCACACAATATAATTCATTTTTGAAGTGAACTTATATAATAAACCACTCTACCGTGTGTATTTATATGTTCAAGCCATAACTTTAAACAATCCTAACTTTATTCAAATAAGCCAAACGCTTTTAATATATTTTGTTAATTATAAAAATTCACTTACCTAATCTGTAATCCCTTTTCCATCTAGTATATAATATGATGACACTGTTTTCAATGTTTATCAAACTTTTGATTTCAGAATCAACAATTCAGATAGCATATGGATGTCTCTTTCATTTCACTGTAGGTGGCTAATATATTTAGACAGATACAAAGAAAACTAATAAAAATGATATTTGCCTTTGCGGAAAAGATTCCAAATTAATGTCACGTAGTAAAGACTTGTCAGTTAATATTTAAATGGCTAAATAATATAAATTATGATTATAGCTTGTTGGTGAAATTGGGCTAAGTTGGTTAACATTTTACATCTTTGAAAAGGAAACTTACATGATGTTTTCATCAGGAAGATTAGTTTAAACTTATTCAAATGGCCAATATCCTTTAGATATAATCTCACTAAAGACTATTTCATTGATTAATAATAATGTAAAATTATTGCCAGGTACTTTTTTTGCAAGGAACTTTGATGTTTTCATGTATTTTTCCATGAACTTAGCCCATTTTTATCTCAGTTGCTTCTGGAATAATATGTGCCTAAAGTCTGCATATAATGTGTAGAAAACAACCTTTGACAAATAATATATTATTTTTCCAAGGACTGTCATTTCCATAGCAAATCATCTGAAGTCATTAAACTTTTAAAATAAGATTCCATGAAAATAGTTTTTAGACTAGTCAACTTGAATTCAAAAGCTGCTTTCCAATTTATGATTTATACAGATGTCTTTTATTTGCTCTTCCTTTTTCATGTATCAACATTTAAGTCATCTCTTGCTCCATAAAGACAAAAAGGAAGAAAATCCAGAGTTCAATTTCTGGTTTGCGGATATGATAAAAAAAATTCCTGAAAGGAAGTTAAAATTCTTTATGAGATGTTCATATATCATTTGCAGATTTCGAAGATCCTTGGCCTTAAGTACTCTAGATGCTTCAAATTTGGCTAATAACCTTTATTTCTTCAGTTGTGACATTATTTTTTAACTATTTTGTCATTTTAAGACCATTTATAATACTTCATACAAAGATTTTATTCCTGAGTTATATTTTCCTTAAACACAAGGACTGTATCATAACTACTCACAGATCATAGCACAAAATATCAGTGTAGGCTCTCCATAGATTGTCGTTAAATAAGCTACACCATTTGTATTATTTTGGCTATTAGGCTGATATTAAAATGAGTTGACATCAAAGCTTATGATAATTTTCAAAAATGTATCAGATTGGTCTTCAAGTGAAAATATTGAAAAATACAGTTTACAAAGCTTAAAAAAAAAAGATTAACACCCTTAAGAGACTGTGATAACAGCAGATGGCAGGTTGTTAACAATGGTATTTTGCAATATTCACAGAAGACATGTATCATAGTCTAGTCGAGACAGCTTCATTTTCCAAATAGGATCTTAATTTATTCATCTCCTAAAGCAACCGAGGAGTTCATATCCATGCAATGAAAGTGAGAATGTTATAAACTTATGGTAGTATATGTCTTTTTGTTTTTTGCCCATATTCCCCACACAAATTTGGTATAAAATTGTGGATCAGATAAGATCGATAAATACCCTCATTCAGAAAGAGGAGCAGGAGACATACTAATGGTTGTTTCATAGCAATTCTGAAATCCCTCAGGGTAGACATTGTGAAGGCCCCACCAAGAGTGAGGAAGATCCTTGATCAGGTCTGATTTTGTGCTGTAGGATGATCTCTCTGTCCAACTGATCTCCATGGCTCCTGGTTCTACTTTCTGAGAATTTCGTGTCTGTTATACTCTTTGGTCACATCTGAGGTGGCTGTTTGAGAGTATGTCTTTCTTGGAGGTTGACCAGTGTTTTTGTATCTTGGATCCTTAAAGTCATATAGACATGTTGTATGTAGACATAAATTAATAAGAAGAGAATTACAATCACCATAATAAAAATATCAAAAGCAGTTAAAATAAGGAGTAGCAATAGTTGCCATTCTTACCTTCCCAGAAGTCTGTGGATACTGTAATGGACATTTCTGGTTTTGCCTGCCCTGAATCCCCACTAACATTTTCCGGTAGCAGCAACAAATGACCTAAAACTGAGTCATCATGAGCATCTCAGAGTCTGTCCATTACATTAGTATCTGTTGCTTCACTTACTGTTCTTTTGGGTCTGAGTTTTTCTTCAAATCTATGAGTTACTCAAATATATCTCCAATGACATTTTTTTTTCTAAGTTAACCAGAGTTTGTTTCTGTTATATATAACCAAAGAATCATAATTGATACACTCGAACTTCATTTTGAGTTCTACTTCTTAAATTAGTTCCTACCTGAGGGATTTTGATATTTAGAAGAGATACTTTAGAAGTTCTCATAGAAAATTACCTACACTCCAGGCATGAGATCTTAACTTGGGGGCTTTGAGTGGGCTTTAGGTGACACCTGAGCCTTCTACACGTATATAATTTTTCTTTTGACAAATCTATAGCTGCAATCAGATTATTAAAAAATCTGTTACCCATAAAATTCTAATAACTACTGCTCTAGAAATTTATTTTTAGTTTTCCATTACCATAAGGGATAACAAAATGGTCAAATATTTTCTTCTGGTACAAATTATTTTTACCTTTGGTGAAGCTTAATACCTAATCAGCTTGGAGAAATTTACTTGGAAATAAAGCTACTAAATATTAGAATATATCTGCAAAAGATAACATGAAATTTATTTCTCAGGAAGTTTTTAAATATAATGTAAATTGTTTGGTTTAAATTTGTCCTTCTTAAAAAGATCAAGTTGGATATATTTTGAATTTTGAACAAAGAGATTTAACTGGAGGTGTCCGATTGAGAAGTAAAGACGGAGATCTGCAGTGAAACTGTCACGTGGGAGGTCGAGGACCCAGGTGTGCACATGTTCATTGGCAGGAGTTAGTACACTCATCCGAACATTGTACTTGGACATGGCGACATGCTTTTTGTTCAGCAAGCAGATCTCTTTATTTTCATAAAAATATGAAGCAGATTCAAAAACAATGGCGAAGAAAATAAAAGGGTTTCAATTAGGGAGAAAAACAGAGTTGCAGGCTATGGTGATATTGTAAATCTGGGGGGATAATTAATTGAAAAGTGTCTCATTGCCAGGCAGCTCTTGATAGAACTCTACAGCTACCGCAGGGTGTATAGCCATCCTGTTCCACTGGTTAAAGACAGAATATGAAGAAAAACATGTGATTTGCACTGCCAAAGGAATTTGGAAGATCAGTATACTTATTCAATTTGGAATTTAGCCGAGACCTTATTTTCATGAAAGGAAAAAAAAAAAAATTAAGCATTTTAATAAAGTACAAGAACATTGGTCAATTGAGGATATGGCACATATTTCCAGGCTCTGAAATTTCTGTTTAATTTCGCATAAAGGGTCATGTACCGCTTTTGTTATACTGGTTTCTTTTTTATTTAAATAAGTAGTAGCTTATTATTATTTTTTTAAATATCTATTTGATAGAACATGACTTATAGTCTTTCCCTTGTTCTTCCCCCATTAAACACAACTATAAACTCTGGAAATAATGCCTCAGACGACGAAAGAACTCTGGAAAGCAGTAAGACGGTGAGCTGGTTTTGGATCATGGGACCGGAGAAACAGCAAAACAACAGCGCGTCTTTCTTCCCCTACACAACACAGAAAGATCACCCACACCCATTGTTTTCTGATCACCAGACTGGCAAAAGGAGGCAGCCAAGGTGGCTTTGCTATTCTGCTGGCTATAATGGGAATCCTTTGACAACATCAGGCGAGCTGATACCACTGGCAAGACGACAGGTGGGAGCCCCACCACACATAAGCTGCTGGAGGTTTGAAGCAGGATTCTCTCCTGCTGGGCTGATGCCCTTTTTTCACTGAGATATAGTGGCAGGTCAGTAGAGCTGACAGGAGGGACCTGGTCAAGGAAGCTCTTTTGTTCCCCTGGGCCCAAGACTCTAGAGCAAAAGCCTTGGAGTAGCTAAAATAATACTGACAAAAGAGAAATTACTCTACCTTAAATATTAAGGCTAACTAGCTACTATTGTAATCAAAACAAGATGATATTGGCAGCATGATAGACAATAGATCAATAGAAAAGAGTAGGGAACCTAGAAATAGATCTGCACAAATATGCCCACTGATTTTCAAACAAAATGCAAAACCACCTTGGTGGAGTGAAGATATCCTTGCAACAATTAATGCCATAGCAATGGGACATCTATGAGCAAAATCAGAATAATAAAAGAAAAAGAAGAAAGAGAGAGAGAGAGAAAGAGAGAGAGAGAAAGAGAAAGTTAAAAGAAGCTCAATCTAAACCTCTCACCTCAGACAAAATTTAACTCAAAATGAATCATAGATTTAAATTGGAAACATAAAACTATAAAACTTTGAGAAAAAAGCATAGAATAAAATCTTTGGGATGTTTGGCAAAGAGTTCTTAGATATGACATTAAACTCACAATCCATAAAAGGAAAATATTGATAAATTGGGCCTCATGAAAATGAAAAACTTGCTCTGCAAAACATTATATGAAGAGAATAAAAAGTCAAGCTACTCATTGGGAGAAAATATCTGCAAACCACATATCTGACAAAGAATTAGTATTTAATATTTATGAATAGCCCTCAAAACTCAATAATAAACAAACAATACAATTAGAAAATGACAAATGACATGAAGAGACAGTATTGAAGAGGATAGAGAGGTTGCAAATAAGCACAACAAGAGATGTTCAACATCATTTGCAATCAGAGAAATGCAAATTAAAACCACAGTGTGATGTCACTGCATACCTATCAGAATGGTTAGATTTAAAAAAAAAAAAAAAAATGACATCAATTGCCAATGAGGAAAAAAAAAGAAATTGGATTACTCATATATTGCTGGTGGTAATATAAAATGGTGCAGCCACTCTGGCAAACAATTTGACAGTTCTTCAAAAAAACTAAACATGCAACTGCCACATGACCCAGCAATTGAATTCTTGGGCATTTATCCCAGGAAATGAAAACTTATGTTTACCCCGAAACATTTACATGAATGTTCATAGTAGCTTTAAACACAATAACCAAAAATTGGAATCAGCCTAAATGTACTTCAGCAGGTGAATGAGTAAATGGACGGTGGTAGACATACCATGGAATTTTACCCAGCAATGAAAAGAAATGGACTATGGAAATACATAGCAGCATGGATAAATCTCCAGAGAATTATATTCAGTGGAAAAAGCCAGTCTCGAAAGGTTACATACTCTATGATTCCATTTATATAACATTGCTAAATGACAAAACTTTAGAAACGGAAGACAAATTTGTGGTTGCCATGGTTTGGTCTTGTTAAAATGCATCAACACCACCCTGGTGCTCGGCATCTTGACTGTGGTCATATATACACATACCTGTCCAGGTGATAAAATGGTATGGAACTAAATATACACACACAAATGTGTGCAAACAAAACAATGGAAATCTGAATAAGATCAATGGATTGTGTCAATGTCAAGATCTTGGATGTGACATTATACTATAGCAGAAGCCTAGCTATGTTCTTGAGGGGTTTAGGGTTTGGGTTTTGTTTAGAGTTGTCCTGACTAGCTGTTTTTTCCTGCTCTCTTCCTGTATATGAACAGGGTTGGTAAGCACCAGGCTGACACCGCAGTGTCAGCTGCTGTCACAAGCAGTGAGTAGTGCAGAGCCCAAGCAAGAGCTCGGTGCCTGGGGTGGTGGCGATGATAATGACAATGATAAAGAACCATATGAAATGGGGAGATTTCCTTAAAGGCTCAAAAGAAGCACCAACTGCTTCTTAGATTTTCACTCCACTTACCTATGTTCTAAAAACCCCAAGGATTTGAAACAGATCCTGTTATTTGAAATCCTGTTATTTGAAGTAGAGCCACTTCATTAGTGTTCCTTTCCAAGTGATTTCCCATCTGCCGTACTTTAAATTTGGCTGGAATTTTGTGTGTTAAAACACAGAGTGGAGACAAATCAATTATGAGGTAACTTGGTGCTACATTTAAAGATCTGCTGAAGTGCGAAATGATTCCCAAGCCTCGGATACAAGAGTGAGTAATGGAGAACCCAGAATAACTTCTACTCTGTGAGGACTGAACACCAAGGGAGGAAGGAAGGCCACAGGGAAGAAAGTTTGATGTTGGAAATTGATTTACACCAATTCCCAGTGAAATTAAAGTTCGTTATGTAATTATTTTCATGAACAAAGCAGAGAATAAAAGTTACGTCTTTATCCATCTGCAGAGATTCAGCTTTCTCTCTTTCGTTCTCCCGTATTCTTCCTTTTTGAATTTTCATCTTCCATCCCTCCTCCCCCTCACAGTTGCTAGGAGATATGCATTTGTTTGTATTTCCAGGAAAAGAAGGTCTGTTTTCTCCATGCTCCTTCATACATAGACCACACTCTACCAAAGAATGATGTCACTGAGCTGATAATCTAAATCTAGTTTAGTGTTATGTCGTTTTCCCTTAACTCTCATTAATTTACTTGTAAGGGCCCCCATCTGTGGTGTGGCAGTGGACAGAGGTTTGCTATCACATTTCCAGGAGCTGCCCAGCTTCCTTACCCAGCCCCAATTATCAGTCTCCCCAGAAAGCAGGTGAGTAGGAACTATGAACTAGGGGTTTCCCAATTAAAATGTTCTCATCGCCAAGTCTCTTCTCCCCACAAAAAATGAAAACAAAAAGCGAGAGACAGAAGTAAGAATAATAACGGTAGGTATTTACTCCTTATGTGAAAAAAAAAAAAAAAGATTCTATTTGTCATTTAAAATGACAATATTCAAAATGAAAAGTCCTACTTTACCTAGGAGTCCAAAACTAGAGAAGCATCTCCATTGGCAGTAGCAGGAGTGTGGAGTAGAACCGGCACCTGCCCAGGAATTAATAGTCAGTTCATATAAACTTGTATTCAAATCTACACATTATTCAAATTCTTTAGGAAAGAGCATGCATACATGTTGCAACCCATTCTAAAGCTCAGCACATATTATAGGTTTATTTTAATTTTTTACAAAGTTAATACATGTTCATTTAAAAATAAATGAACAACACAGAGGTATATAAAACAATAACAATAGTTAGAATGTGTAGATTATCTATTAGTCTGGTAGTTGATTACTTTGTTTGATCATTATAACTACTCATTGAAGCAGAATAATTATTATCCCTGATTTTCAGATTAAAAAAAAAAAGTTGAGGCAAAGTAGTAGAGGGTTATTTTGCCCACAAAGTTTTATAGTTAACAAGTTATGGGGCTGAAACATGACCTTTGGCACCGTGTCTCAGGACCTAGCGTGCTATGTAAGCTCAGGCATGATCACTGTTAATAGTGCTGATCCTGATCATTTTTTACAAAAATAAGGTCACAACTTACATAATATTCAGCAACTTGCTTTTTTCACTCACCAATCACAGATAACATTGCACCTCGTTTTGCATAAATTTCTTCAATGTGCTCATGCCCTACTTAACAACTTTAATTCATAACTGATATTGTGAGAGTAAGTATAAAGCCATTAAATTAAAAAGAAATTTTATATATATATACACACACATATATATCAATTTTAATGGGGAAAATTATGATTCCTTTCAACCTAACTTATTTTCACAGAGAAAAATAGATTAACTGACAATAAAATCAAGTTTATATAAACAATAAGAAAAAAATTAAGGGAAAACAGAATCAGTTTTCCATAAAAGAGGTAAATGTAATAATGTTTTGAAGGTTAAAGTACTCTCTAAGGAGGAACAGATAGTAAATGTGAAGTGGAGATGTAAGGGAAGCATCCTAAGGAAGACTGAGAAAGGTTAGAGAATCAACTTTCAGCCAGGCTTTCAATGTCATATATCAGTAGAGTGAACTACCCTAAAAGAGCGCAGAATCTTTATTTCTCTCTCTCACTTCAGTCCTCTTTTATTAGACCCATCCTTTGCTCCACGATTAATGTTTTTCTCACTTCTGTTTCTGCAACATTTCCTTTTTCATCTTTGAGCCATTTGGGGCTCATGGTTAACTTAAATTAAGTATGCTTGAAAATAAAGACTAACACAACAGCGGGCTAAAATATTTGAAAATAAAAGTGCATGTGCATAAAAGACCAAAGAGTCATAGAAGTTGCTACTTCTTTATCCCTCTTGCTCTGTATGCCTACATAAAAGAAGATGTCTTGGGTTCAGAATAATCTGACAGCAATTCAAATTTGTCCCACATATCTTCTCTGCATAGAAATTGCTGCGTCAAGTAAATTTTGTGTGTGTCCTTATTTAACACAGTAAAGTCAAAATAGCATTTTTAGGTCATATTTATTTTGTATATTTTTAGGTGAAAGTACTGTTACTCAAAAAAAAAAAAGTCCCCCCAAAAGTGGTATAAATTTTCAAAAGACATTCTGGTGAAAAGTTAGTGATTGAACAATCGTTTTGTAAATTAAGTCTCTACTTTTGGCGGCTTATAGAATTGCATATAATGGATAAACTATGAATTGTTTAACCAGTCCCCTATGAATGGATATTTTTGTTAGTACTTATTTTATACTATTACAGATAATAATGAAATGAGTATCCTTAAACTAACTTCCTTCGGGTTTTGTACAAGTATTTCTTTATGTAGATTCTCTAATATGGAATTGCTGAGTTATAAGGCAGACATATCTAAAATTTTAATATATCACATTAGATTATATGCAAGGTTAGTATAATTTACATTCCCTCCAGTAGCATGTTAAATTAATAGCCATTTCCTTATCACTTAACTGAAACTGGAAATGATCAATTTGAACAAATTTTGTAGTTCTGATGGGTAAAACTCTACTAATTACTTTCCAGTATAGGCATCATTATCAATTTGGCTACCACTTCTTATAAATATTCTCTTTTCAATAAATATTCTGCAAGTATCTTTTTTTTCCATTTTTTTTTCTGGGATTTGTTATTATCCACTTATTGGAGCATAATTGTACATCAGGGATGTTAAGATTTTGTTACTAGCATTTTTATTTGTTTAAATTTGGGGTGCTCCTTAATATACAAACATTTTAAACATATTTTGTAATGAAATTTGGCATTTTTTTCTTTATGGCAGATGAATTCTTTATTTTGCTTAAAAAGGTTTTACCCACCATTAGTTAATCACGAACAGTGATATTTTTCCTACTGTGCTTATAACATATAATTCCTATTAGACATATCTAAAATTTATTTTATTAAGATATATAATAAATATAATAAATAATGATAGACTTCATTAGTGCCCACCAATATCTAATTCTCCTCTTCTACCTAGGCATCCAGAAGACAATACTTCCAGGCCTCTAGGAAGCTAAAAAAGGTTTTATGACTAGCTGTGACAAATACATGTAAGTGTATGTGATGCATGTATTACTTTCATACTGGAGCAGAAAACAGCCCCTTTGTAACTTTACATCCTTTATTTCCTGTTGGCAGCAAGTGTGGAGGCCACATTTTAAAACATCAGAGCCCCATGAGCCAAGCAGCTTGGATCTCTGAGTCACATGTGGAAGATGATGGAGAAGCTATGGAGATTCATCTGACCTGCAGTGGATTTTGCGTGAGCAAGAAATAAACACTTGATGTTAATCCACTGAGACTTATGGGCGTTTTACTACCTTATGTTGGTATCATAAGCTTAATGTATCCTGATCAATACAATACAACATAGTGTGGCTTCAAAATAAATAAATGATAGATTGTAAAGACTAGACAGACAGACAGATAGACAGACAGTAGATAGATGATAGATAGATGATAGAAGATAGATAGAGATAGATACGTACATACATATATAGATACACAGATGACACATAGATAGAATTTTCTTCTAAATGAATAGATAATTGAATCCAAACCAACGATGTAAATAAATGTCACCGATATAATGCTTAATGTAACTAAATGCAAATGATGAACAAAAAGATGAAGACATTTTTTAACAGAATGTATATTAAACAATTTCATTCATTTAAAGTTTGGAAACAAAACTAAACTTTAGTGTTAGAATTAGAATAGTGGTTACCTTTAGGAAGGGGAGAGTTTGTCATGGGAAAAGAGAAGAGATTGTGAAATGATAGTATTAATCTATTTTTTACTTAAGTGATGATTACATAGGTGTTACTCTATGTTCAGCATAGTTTTAAAATTGAAATTATAGGGTGTCATTATTGTATATCCTATAAATTGGTTTTTCTTTCATATGTATTGTATATTTCAGCTGACAAACACAGAGTTAGTTCATCCAAAACTTCTGTTCATCAAAGTTTTAAAATATTTCATGGCTTGTTGCTGCCTTAAATATTATAAACCAAGGCAAATAAAATTCATTTCCCAAGGTTTTTTTTTTCCTTCATACGGTCTTTCATATCCTATGAAAAATGGCACAATGTCTCCTTTTAATTTCATAATTTATTATTCTTTTTCCTTTTAATTTTATATTTGTTGTTTTTATTTGTAATTTCTTATTCTGTAATCTGTAATTCTGCTCTCTCACTAAAAAAATGTGCCTTGGTTTTCTCATTTGTAAAATGAAGATAATATCACCTAATTCATAGTGCTGTAGTCTTGCTCAAATGATATAATACACGTAAGATTCTCAGAAAATGTCTGTAGGATTAAATACAATTATGTTTTCATCCTATTCAAAGTGTTCTATTACTTATATTTTATAAAAAGTCGATTTTTGAATCCCTGTATTGGTTTTGTTTGATTTCTTTCTTAGCAACAGTCTTCCTTGCACACATTCTAGTTTAGTTTGCAGGTTTAACTTGAACGAAACTCTTCGCTTTCACCATTCCCCATCTAGCAGTTTTGCAGTTTCCTTCCCGCTGGCCCCAGGTCTCGTACAGTTGTTTGATACTCCCATCCAGCAATTACATAAAGACACTGAAGGTTCATGCGTGGAGCTAGCAGGTGGCTTGGCCCAGGCACTGGTTGTACTATGACAGTCTTCTTCCGTTAGGCAGCTTAGACAAGTCACAGCCTTTGACCATGAGCAGGCTCATTTCTCAGTCTCTTTCTATCGAGGAGAGAATACTATCTAGCTCCTGGTTTTACACTGTGATTCTGGCTCCAGTTCTCTCTTGTCTGTGGCCTGTGTTTAGTCTCCTTCATCCTACAGCGGACCACAACTGTTTTGTTAAAAAAACAAAAAACAAAAACAAAACAAACAAACAAACAAAACAAAGAAAAAAAACTTTATTATTTCATATCATTTGTTTCTAGGAAAGGAATGGTAGGAGATATGCGGAGCTGCAGTGGAATTCAGCATAACGCAACTAAAAAGTAAATGCTAAACACCATCTTGACTAGAAAATACCCAGAAGCTGATGACTAAAGACTTCCCACTGTGCCAGAAACAAATTCACACTAAGCAAAGAGATATTTCATTTTGTGAAGTTAAAATTCCAACATCATTCCAGAACTCTGTACCAGAGTCCTCCTAACCGGGTCAGATGCAAATGTGCATAGTTTACAAACTTGCTTTTCTGCCATGTTGTTTTCCCCTTTCAGTTTTTTGTAGGGCTTGGTTACCTGAGATGAACAGTTAACAAGGTAGTTTACTGAAGATTGAGTTTTTTTTTGTTTTTTTTTTTTTTAATAAACATAAAAGTGCTAATTGACATAATGTTCTACAATTAATTTTGTGGGCTATTTGAAAATGTTCATAAATTACACATTTCATGCCCTGTATTTTGCAAGTAGTTGAAGTTTTAGGACATGAATAAAAAACATTCTTCTTGACCCTTCTTGAGTACTAAAACAATTTGAGAAAAGAGATAAGAATTATGACTGTAGTTTATTAGAGAGAGGACTGAATTGGAAAGCATGGATTAATCTATAGTCACAATCAGATTACCTTAAACATCTAACCCCTGTGGAGCTCGCCAATGCCAAGCTTCAGGTGGCTAAGGCAGTGTATGCCCTGGTAATCGTGCTATTAGATGTGCAGAGACTGTGGGCATCTTGAAGACAGGACACACACTGACCCTGACATGCTTACATCTGATGAGTGAGCCCAGCCCTGGCTGAGTCATCCACTCTCGACACTTCCTCTCAAACTCACCAGTCGGCTCAGTCCGCCTGCCCACAACATGGCAGCTGCTTCCTCCGGAGCAAGTGATTCAAGAAAGAAAAAGAGAGGAAGCAGGTAGCAACGATGCCCTTTGAGGACCTTATCTTGGATGTCTCATATCATCACTTTCTTTTCATTCAATATTTGAACCCCTTTCTTGTTTGCCCCGAGAATACTTGCCAGTGGTGCTTGCGACTGCGTTTATCCCGAGATAGCTCGCAGCTTACAGTCCTAACCTCACCTCCAAAGTTCACAGCGAAATCTCTTTCTTTTATTATTATTTTCACATCGCTCTAGTGTATCAATAGTGTTTGGAAACAAATGACATCATTCTATTTATAGCATTCTGTTCTTAATAGTGATATTTCCATTTACAAAGTATTGTAATTCTCGATCGCTGAAATTGTCAAATCCTAGAAAGCATAGCATTCCTATGTGTGATGTTAACGCTGGCAGCAAGCTGAACTCTTTTTCTCTAAATGGGAAAAGGGTTAAATAAGTCATTAAGCCCACTCCCCCTCCTCAGAGTTAGGGAGTTAGGCTCTACTTTTTAAAGGGAGGAGTATAGACGAATGCATAGACATATTCTAGAACTGCGACAAATGCCAAACACCCCATTATCTTCACTAGACTTCACTTTCATCTTTTGTAAGAGATTAAGATGGACAGGTCCAGAGAACACATCTGGAGTTAGTTGCTATGTTCCCTAAGTCCTCCCAACACCGGAAAAGGGACAGGCGTTCTCACACCATAAGCCCAAGTGCTTTAAGAAGACTCTGAAGAGTTTGACCTGTGTGTCCTAGAATGTGGGGAACGTGAAGACTAAATTCTGAGATATGCTTGAAAAGTCAAAGGCGATGTACATAAGCCTCGGGTAGCAGGATGGGCAGTGGGAGGGGATGAGCAAACCTCACTTAAAGCTAGTCCCCTCGCTTAAGCAGGACAAAGGGTTAAGTTTTTCAGAAAAGAAATGAGAACATATCGGGGAAGTTGGCTTGAGATAATCTGGAAGAGTTACCCACCGAGGATGCCTGGAGACACAATATGACCCTCCAAAAGGGGCAGGGCACTGTGAGTCCGGGGACTGAGCTGGGAGTCACAGCACACTGCCAGACGACAGATAACAGGCATGTCCCATGGCTAGGGAGCTGCAGGTCAAGGTCTCCAGGGAGAGGACCACCAAAGACTCACAAACAGCCAACAAGAGAGCTTCAGATGTCCAGGATGTCCCAAGGTCCCCAGCACTAGATGACAACTGTACCCGCCTCTAACTCTTCCCCCATTCATCTATTTCTCTGGACCCAATCCCAGAAGAATTAAGAAACAGCAGCTAACCAGTGAAGAAGCAGTGAGAAGGCCAACCATGCTCCTCCCCTCCCCTCCGGTCTCCTAAGCTGGGGCAAGGAAGAAGCTTCAAACGGTCTGAGCGTTCAGTTTATATTATAACAGTGGGATGGTATTATGTCATTATTAGAGTGGGCAAGGCTTTTAAATGCCAAATCGGGGAAATTCGTTAGTACCTAAGATCTCACCAAAGACTCTGCTCCATCCCAAGATGGAAAAAAAAACCTTTTTTCCTTGCACTTTTACCTAAGAGCATCCACATTTACCTAACAACCGTGTTGCATTAAATAAAGCAGTTCTATTTGGAACGTTAGCTGGGGAGAGAACGGAGTCTCCAGAATTATGAAGCAGATCGTTCTGAAATGACTAACAAGACACATTGCTCTGCGCTAACCACTGTCAGAAACTCTATGGTACTGATTCTACTTTGAATATGAAGAACTTAAAAATAAGAAAGGGGACATTCTTAGTAGCCTGGGGATACAATGCCTGGAGCCATCCTAGTCCTACCTGAGACGGATCTTCTGTGTGTGTCTTAACCACTTAGCCACACACGTGCCCGAGGAAGGCTCCATCTAGAGGGCTGCAGTGCATGGATTCTAGCCATTTACAATCCCACTGAATTTCAATTCTGTCCTTAATTTTTCTGTCAGTTCCCCTGTTGCTTGCTCTCTCTTGAAAAGCCAGTCTACTCACACAAATGTTGGGAAATACAAACTTTCCAGAAGAGTCTGAGAAAGGCACTGTTCCTGGTCATAAGGAGCTCACTTTCTAGCTCGAGTGGGGGTAGAACTTGCCTCGACTCCTCAAATGTGTATTCTTGTTCCGAGTCTCTTTGTCGAGTTTGTGTCCTGCCTCCCCTAAGCGCATGGCACCTTGGTCCTCTGCTTCAACCACCGCAGGGCACCCCAAGTTCCATTTGCACTGTGTGATCAGCAAGAGATTCTGCCAGACTGACCCCCTGAAACACAGGCAGCACCATCATCCTTTCTTTCAGTCAGTTCTGAGACTTCAAATTCTTCCCCTCTCCCCGCTCCTTCTTGCCCTGCTGTCCTACCCTCCCTCCAAAGAGGGAGAATTTTAGTTTTTCACTGCTAGTTTTGGGACAGCCTTTATCGTGTGTTCTATTTCTAGTTATTAATTCATTAATCGCAATATTTTAGAATCTGTCATAAAAGAGTACACATCCATTTTTACCCTTCCCAGATCTCGTTCATTCATTCACTCACTCATTTATGAAACATTGCCGAGTTCCTGTTTTGTATAAGGTCCCTTCCAACAGGCTGGGGTGATAAAGACTAGGACAGTAGTTCTTGGCCTTGGCTGATCCTTACTGTTATCTGAGAATCTTTAAAAAAAAAAAAAATACAGATGTCCTGGCTCCCCTCCCCAGAGATTCTGATTTAGTTATTCTGGGGCAGAGCCTGAGCATGGGTGATTTTTTTAAAGCTCCCTGGGTGACTCTAAAGTGCAACTAGGATTGAGAACCATGAGAAGACAAAAGCATAAATAGCTTGGACCAAAAGGCTCTGGCAAGGATTCCCTAACAGATCCAGAGAGAGCACTTTCTTTGCCTGCGCAAAACTGCCAGCCCCTCCATCTCTGCTCAGCCCGGCGACGCTTGAGCCACAGTGCAGGTGAGAGATGTGTCACACCTGTCACTAGCTAAGAGAGGGTGACACATGCTTAACTTTTTCTCAGCGAAACAATAACAATGCCACCTTCCTCCAGTGAAAGCGCACAGTGGCGTGAGAAATGTTCTGCTAGAGCTCGCCCAAACTCGGGGGTCAGAAAATTTTGCAAGAAATGAGTTAGAAACAAGACCGAATGCCTCTGATATTCTTATGGCTGGATGAGGGCAACAGCTTACACTTCAAGGAAAGTCGCCGCAGTTCTGTACAAGTGATAGGCGGTTTGTCGGGATTGGAGTCAGGCAAAAGGAAGCTTTAGGACATCCCCGCTGTCGGAGGGTTTCTGCTTCTAGGATATGATGTGGAGTTAAAGGTAAGAGAAGGCTGCAAACCTGGCCCCTTCACGTTCCGCCAAGCACTAAGTGATCCTGCCTGGCCCCTTCTCTGCTCTGTCAGACAGAGGCCGGCCCTCTCCATCCTTCAGCGTACAGGCTTAAGGCTAGATTGGGTCATGCGGGAAAACTGCTGAGAATGAGCCCTTTCTCCCACCGAAACTGTCTATTGATTGATGCTCCAGTGGATGCTTTGTGCTGCGGGGTTAAAATTCATTATTTCTCTTTCTCTGCAGAAAATTCCCTTAAGGTGGTGGCATAGTGAGTATATAACTGTACTAAGTAGAGAAAGCCTGGGGCAAGGAGCCGGTCAGCGAAAGCTGCATTTTCCTGTGTTTCCAGCAGGGGGAGCCTAAGACAAGCGCGAGGGCGAGAGGCAGCTGGGTGATTATGCAACGCCCAGGGCGCATTCTCCGGCCCGGTAACCGCCCAGCCCGCGGATGCTGACGCAGGACTGAGTCCAGGAAGAGGCACATCTGGGGGCCAAGTGGCCCATTTCCCCAGAGGAGAGGACCGGCTATTAGGACTCTGCATCCTTCCCGTGAAACCCTAGAAACGGCTTACTAGTTCTTCTGGTTGACTTGCTGCTGCGTACAGCTGTCAGCTGCTTATGAACCGGATGACGCTAGATCAGTGCTCCTGTTTGTTTTCCAAAAGGGGCTGTCCTGTTTTTTTTTTTTTTTTTTTTAGACTAAATAATAATAGTTGTTATAGGCACCCTGAGCAGCTCCTGTATGCCTTCACTGAGCTAGGTGCTTGACGCGCATGGTTTATCTTTTCCTGCTCTGCATTTTCTATCCCCCATCCTGCAGGAAGGGGTCCCAGCCAGCGCCTTACATCAGACCTTGCTGCAGCGTTAAATACAGCTTTTTAGAAGAGAGGGAGGTAGGAGGAAATCAACCTCTCCCCAAATTTATTGGATTTACCAGACAAAGAGCTTGAGTTTAGAGAATGAACAAGAGACTGAATATCGTTTGATTGGCTTCTTTTGAAATCAGTTGCATCTTGCTGCTGTTTGAGTGGTTAAGGGTGTGTGTGTGTGTGTGTGTGTGTGTGTGTGTGTGTTGTTTTCAATTTCCCTCAGATGAGTTGGTGATCTTTTTTGATACATTATTCTAAAGAAGAATATTGGTTAAAGGCGAGAGAAAGAGTAATATGGAGTTTTTCTGGTAGGGTAATAAAGCTTTTTGATTCCTTTTTTAAATTATGTAAGAAGGAAAATCGTTATTTTTTAAAAATAAGAAAGAGGTCCAAAAAAGCTTACTTCATCGAAGACATGTTAACTGTGGAAACTTTGGAAAATAGATATCTGTGGGGGAAAAAAAGGATAAAATTCAACCTTAATCCTTTAACCTAGAGATAATTGTTATTTAATTTAGTGTATGAACAGGTGGACTTTTTTTTTAATGTTATGTATGCGAGGTTACAAAGTGTTATTATACATACTGGTTAAAAATCTATTGTTTTCCTCACTTAATATATTGTGATAATTTTCAATGCCTGCATAATATCCCTTATTATACACCACGTAAATGTAGCATAATATATTCAGTTAATCACATAAGGACGGACATTAAAGCTATTTCCTTTTCTTCACAGTGATAAACATCACTGGCATAATCTTTCTATACATTTGTATTTCCTTAGGAGAAATCTTAGGAGAGGAATTGAAGATCAACAAATATTTTAACATAGTCAGAGTGTGTTTGCAAATGTCTTTCCAGAAGCATTGTACCAATTTGTATTTTCACCAGCAATTATGAGCCAACACCAGTATAATTCCTCTTTGTATTCTTTGCCAGTTATATAGGTTACAAATAATATTTTGCTGTTGTTCTAATTTGTATTCCTCTGCAGTTTTCTTTTGAATTTCTCAGACTTCCTTTAAAGACCTTTCCAACTAGCTTAGAAAACAAAAATCCATAGCATCCAAAGAAACAAAGGACATGCAGTGGGAAACCCTGGCATGTAAGACATTTGAGGCTTGATGAAACAATAACCCTTGAATAGATTGATGCTTTTACAGAGGCTTACTGGGAAAGATTCACAGCCTAAAAAATTAGAGAGACTGTACATGGGGATCCAGGTTGGAATAATTCTTAAATTTGATTATTCAACTTTAATAACTAAAAGACCTACCATAATCAGAAAAACTAAACAGGACAATTCTGGTGATTTTTGCTCCCAAGATAGCCTAATGTAAGGCAAGATTGTAACATGGGGGAAAGAGATGACCTATGAGAAGTCTTTCTTCACATCATGACTCAGACACCATAACTGGTGTATGCTTACAGGTGTGCACATCTCATCTTGACGTGCGCATATGTGTATAACTGGTGTATGCTTATAGGCGTGCACATGTCATCTTGTAGTGTGCATATGTGTATAGTTTGGTATGTGTGTCTTTGCAGAGGTCATCCCTCCTTATTTTAACTGAGTGTGAGACCGGACCCTGAGACCGGAAAGAGAGAGACCATTAGGATCTCTGCTCTGGGTAAGGAAGTCAATTGACTGAAACACTGATTCACTGAAAAACAACTTGCCAAATGCCCAATTTGCAAAATTTGGGGGATGTTTAAAAGCTTTAGTTTCATCCTTACCCTATGCTTTCCCCCAGCCTGTTTCAAAGGTGTGCCCATGCTGTTTTATTAGAGAGGCAGGGTCAAGTTCAGAGGTTAGGACAAGGAGAGGGAAAGGTAGATGCAGGAACTAAACTAAAACTTATAAACAAACCTCTCAATGAGTCA
Organism: Pteropus alecto; assembly: GCF_000325575.1. Lineage (NCBI taxonomy): Eukaryota > Metazoa > Chordata > Mammalia > Chiroptera > Pteropodidae > Pteropus > Pteropus alecto. Next base: position 2,305,316 of record NW_006438088.1, on the reverse strand, counting down.
AAAAATTGGTCACTCATGAAGTTAATTTTAGTAAATTGGCTTTCAACAGACTGGCCCAGAGCCCTGCTTTGTCACCTTCTTTTGGAAATATCTCCCTTTCCTTTTCCAGTCCTTCCCCACCCAAAGCTGGACTTCACCTAGACCCTGAGATTGTGCTATTTATAATTATAATCCTACTACTCACCACTTGCTTCGGGATATAAAGATTTAACTATTAACTGGTCAAATGCTTATGTGGAATCTTAGAGGACCTTTAATAATGTCTAATAATACATTTGAAGACCACAAGATGATGATCAACAGCAAACAACTTCTCTTACCTGTTCCATCCAACTGTCCAGCTTCGTCTACAGTCATATCACCTTCGTGAGCCCCGTTGTGGGACAGAGAGCGCCCTCATTCTTCACCCTGCAAACCTTTTCCCACAGCCCTTTATCGCCCTTCTAATCACCCTTCTCTTTCCCCATCAAAATAAAGAAAATAAAGAACAGTCACTGCTGCCTCCACTTGCTTCTGCCCCCAGGGTGAATTACTAGGTATTTGACCCACTGCTGGACACAGGCATTTGAAGAGATCAGCAAAGAGGGCGGGTCTCTGATCATGATCTAACCTAGGAGGAGAGACAAAGAGGTGAGCGATATTTTGCGCTTGGATTAGCTTCCTGCCAGTTTTCTCATGAATTGTCCTAAAATAAAAATACTTCTCCTTCTCAGCCTGCTTACATTTCAAAAGCCCTCTTCTACTACTGTAGCCTTGATACATGCTAGACCCTTAGAAGGATTAATAGCAAATATTGGTTAAGCTCACATCATTTATAGCACATCATTATGGACCCTGTATATGAAATGCAAACTTTATTACAGTTACAGTATACAAGGGGATAAAAATATATAAAAGCTTTCATATGGGGTGTTATATGCTATGTGGTAAGGTACCAAAATGGTCATAAACTTAACTGGGACACCAAGGATGTTGGCAGAAGTAGCATAAGAAGCAAAATTGTGAGCCAAGTACTGAAATGATTAAGATGAAAGAGTGAGCTGGAAGACAGTGTCAAGGGTGCATTAATGTATGGCTTAAAATATAAAAGAGATATAATTGAGTAATGGATGCAGAATACTCTCATCTATCACATTGGAAATCTAGCAGGTGCCTATTTAAAGTCGACTGTATAGAATTCTAGAGCTAAGGATCATATTTATCTGCAGGGATGAACCAGATTTGCTCTGGACCAAGTATGAAAACATATTTAATATGTAGCCTTTTGAAGAATCTTATTGCTACATTTATAGATATATGCAGATACTTGCGAATTGTGAATCGAGGCAGATCATAACATAATAAATAGGAAAATATTTGTGTTCCTTTTTACTTTTAATCCTCATTCTACCCAAAGGAAGGAACAATTTCATGCTTTACAAAAGGCAGCATCACCTCTGATCTATGAACCATTTTATTTTATTTCATTTTATTTCAAACACAACTTACTGTTACAATTTTGTCTACTGCTTGTTTGGGAAAAGGCCCCTTCACATCTCATTCACTGCAGAGCAATCCAATTTTCTTGTAATATCCATCTGGTGTTTATATCCATCTCTCGAAATGTAGGGGATATTAGAATTAGATCAGAAATAGCCCATGGAGAATGGAGCTGAGATTCTTGTCACCGACAGAGACAGAGAGGGAGAGCCTATACTCCGAGGTCCTGATGGTGTCACCTTCAGCCGGAGCCAGCAGGGCCCTAACCCACGCTGATATAGACTGCTGGTTTGTTTCTCTCTGGAATCACTAGAGTAGCTGGATTGGTTATACGGTGTCATTTCAGAACATCCACCTCAACCCTAACCCCATTTATTTATTGACACCAGGAATTCTTTTTTAAAGAGGAATAAATGTTTTTATTCTGATTAGAAATAAAGCTTAAAGAAAAATGCTTAAGCTTCCAGTTGGCTCTTCAAGGTGGGTGTCCAGGAAAAACAGCTCAAGGGCAGTGTGCCGTGGCAGCACGCGGGGGAGGAGGAAGAGAGGCTGGGGGTACCAGACTTAACTGGGCACTCGGCACATGCACCAGAACCTGGTCTCCTTCATTCTCTGTGGCCTATGTCTAAGCACCTTACGCTTTCTAGGAATTCCATATACATACTAAAGCCCAAACTACTAAAACTCTTAATTATTTAGCATTAATAATTTGAGTCTTTTAAGTTTTTAGTTTGTAAAGAACTGTATCAGTTTGTATCTGAAAATCAAGTGCTTTTCTTTCAAGTCAGGAACTAATGCTGCCTGTGGTACATACCAGCCCTCCAACAAGAGTTCTGAGTTATGTGTTGAAATGAGAAGGATCTCATCATAGATAGACGGCATCATCAAGTAGGGAGGGAGCTCAAGGTCACTTTGCCCAGCCTCCATTCTGGTACAGGAATTGTCTTTACAACACACCTTTCAGGGGGCCCTCTTGTCTCTATTTGTGTATTCGTCCAGACCTTTGGCCCTCTAAAACCTAGAAAAAAGCCCATTGTGCTGATCAGTAGCCTCGATTGTAGGAAAAGTTTTTGTTATTTTGAGTCAAAATCTACACTTTTGTATAACTTCAGTTGATTGGGTTCCTCTCTAGCAACCCGGAAAACTCAGAGCCTTTGTCTAAAAGTCAGCCATAAAACAGAAAAAGCACCGGAGTGAGTTTCCAGAATCCCAAATTTGCTCGTTAGTTCTGCTGCAGATCAAATGTGTGACCTGTGCTTAAATGCAGTTAGCCTTTTCTAAGGATTTCTTCTTTGTTTTTTTCTTGTTGAGTTTCTTTTTTAAAGATCTGCATCTGTACATTTCAAGTAGATTTTCTTTTCAGCAAATGAAAGTATTTGTTTAAATTGGGAGATATGGTTAATTCCTTTTATTATGGAAAATTTTAAACATATACAAGAGTCAGCGTAAGAGAATAATGAATGCTCCTCGTAGCCAACAGCCAGCTGCAAATGTAGTAACTTGTGCTCAGTGTTATTTCATCTTATCTTCACCCAGTTTCCCTCATCCCTGGATTTGTTTTGAAGCAAATCCCAGATACCTTACAAAATCATTATTATTTATAGTTTGTCTAAATTATAAGGATTCTAACTTTGTAACAACCACAATGCCATTATTATTCTCTTCCAAATTAAAAATCGATAAATCTCTCTCTCAATCTCAATCTGTGTCTTTGAATCAGGATGCAAATAAGGGCCTATCATGACAATTAGTTGTCTCTTTTAATCTATAGGCACTTCTATCCATCTCATTTTTATTTTTTCCTTTCAATTTTATTTGTTAAAAAACTTAGTTATATGTAACTAGTGTACAATGGATGACTTTGTGAATTTGTGCTCTTGTGTTTTGTTGTTGTTGTTGTTTTCATTTTCACCAGTATATCTTTACGTTAATGTCATAGAAGTGGAATTTCTGGGTCAAAGGGTAATGAATATGTAATTTCTCAAAATATTGTCAAATATCACAATATTGCCTTTGTAGGTCTTGCCCCACCTTGCATTCCCACCGTCCCTGAGGGGGATTAAACTGACGATGTTAGAGGCTGCTAATGCTCTAAAATTATGGAATAAGTATTTGATGAGATCTCCCATGTTTCCATGAGTCTTCGCTTTTCCAGGCTGAACCTACTCTGGTTCTTGCGCATTTGATAAATACATCTTCTATGTCTGCAGCCATTAATAAAATTCTCAAAGAAGAGTGGATTAAAAGAGATTGACAAGTACCAGAACACTTCCTTCCGGTCTGACATTGGTTGAGCATCTCGAATTTATCTAAACGCCCATCTATCATGTCTGCATCCCACTATTATGAGATCATATCCAGTGGCAATAAAATTAAAATATGCTCGTTGTAAATGTATTTTCCCTAAAAAACAGTGTAGTCTACTAGTTAAGATCCTGACTTCGGTACTCAGATTCCCTGAGCTCCATCATTTAATAACTGTGTTCTGTCGGATCAGTTGTTTAAACCTCGGTGACTCCATTTCATTATTTACTATGTGGGGATTTTAGTAATACCCGTTGTGATGATTATGAGAGATAATACATGTAAAGTATGTAAAAGAGCAGCTGGCAGGTAGTAAGTCTTCCAAAAATGATGGTTCTTAAGTGAAAGCTACTAATCTGATAATAAAGTCCCCAAAACTTTAGGTACTTTGGCAATAATTATTTCCATTGAATATGTCTTGTCTCCTATAAATCACTACTTCCTCTCCTAAATACTTTCAAGGTGACTTAGAATTTTTCTAAAGGGTTTTTTCCTGAGACTTACAAACACTTATCTCTAGTCCCTGAAATCCACCTATAGTGTCTGGAAGTTTTATTAGTTAGGATTAGGTTCAGCTGCATAACATATACTCCAAAATACCATAATCTTAATCAAATAGAAGTGTCTTTTCTTTTTTCTCTCTGAAATAAAAGATGTCTGGAGGTAGACAGTTCAGAAGTGAGTATCACGGTTCCGTGGAGCCATCAAGAATCCAGGTTTCGATCTTTATTTTTCACTATTTTCAGAGTATAAATTCCCTCCTGTAGACAATGGCATGGCATGGTCTAAGATGGCCTCACTACAGGATGGTAATACTCTGCCTGGGTAAGTCATCTCTGTCAACCCAGAAGTTACATTAACACCTGCTTATATATTTCATTGACCAGGGTATAATCAAACGGCCATAACAAACCAAAAGAGAGGCTGGGAAATGTTATGCTTTGCATTGGATATGCTGCCCTCCCCCAAATAAAATCAAGTCGTGCTACTAAAGAAGCAAAGATTAGCTATTGGCTTAAGCAACTAACTGTCTCTGCTGCAATAATTTTGCATCTTTTGAAACCTCTCCCATCCTCCATGTCTCATCACATTTTATGAGCAGTGATGCTGGGATCACATCAGCAACTTATTATAAAAAGCTACAATACAATTTCTCCAAATAGCAGCATCAATGAAAGAAACATAGTGACTTTAGCATTATAGTAGGTGCCAGAGTTATGAAGATAAATAAAATAGGGTCACACTTTCGTCTTTTTGTAAACATTGCCCCTTATGGGTCTGTGAAAATTGGTTCTTCTTTACGTACTGATTCTTCCATTTTTGGGTCAAAATCCTTCTAAAAGCAGCCCTCTTCTGCTGCACTAGTTTCTTAAATCGCCTTATTATCAAGATCTTCCAAGCTTATATTACTAGGATGTTCCTTTTGAGCCGTCTTTACTTTTTAAAATCTCCAGTTCATCTGTGGATTGTGTTCATTCGCTGTAATTCCCTCTTCGTTGATTACAAACACTAAGACCACATGGTTACTTTCTCCCAACATTTTTTACTACTTCTCTTCACCTCACATTTCTTCCCAGTTGCTCAGACTTAAATCCACAGTGGTAATTTCCTCCTTTTTGCTACCTTTTGAAAGGTGAGCTTAGTGACGAAGTTAAGGATTGCTCGGAAAACCTGCAAGAACCTTTGTGACAATATTCAGATGATCGGAATTTAAAATTCACCCTTGACCATGATTCAGTTACACTGTCTGCACACATGAAAATGAGGAAAACCACCACTGTGTGCATGGGGTAAAAAAAAAAAAATGAGACCAAGTGATCGTTATGTGATAATGTATTAATAATAGATGGTATAATGAATCAAAAACGAGCTTGGCGAAACTTCCAGTTGCTTTTCATAAAATAATTTCCATGGTCTGCTTTGCCAATGAAGACTGTGACACATTGTCCCACAGTTATATGGGGGTGGAGAGGGGGCATAGATCTGACTGGAACAATGACTCTGCTTGGCCATACATCTCGCCAAAGGCCTTGGCCTCTGCCCCGTTAGATTATATACATATCTGCGGGAAGGAGCCTGAGAGCCTGAATATGCTTCATAGACCGAACCCCCGTGTTCTTGGGCTGTTCTCAGCAAACGTGCATGGAGCCCCCCTTGATAGCTACAGAAGTGCAATCCTGGGAAAAGTTGATGAGTTCATTCAAGTGTTCCATTTGAATGGTGGAATAATTGAATGGGGTACAAGCTTGGAAGTCACAGTCAATATATGGCAGAGAGATTGCACAATTACGAAGGGAAACCTGGGTCTTGCTTCTCATTCCAAATCCTGCACTCTACCACACAGCATCATTTGGTACCTATTTAGGTTGTACATGTCATCTAAGGAGTTATAGCATATGTCCCTAAATCTTCTGAATATGAATTTAGGTATTAAACTAAATGACATAGGACAGGTCATGAAGAGCACAGCAGAACTGTGGCTGGAGTTTCATGAGTATTCTGGTCTGGACGTCAGAAAAATAAAGCTGTAACACCCCCAGAAGAAGGATCATTAGGGCATCTGTGTTAAGTGGCATTGCTGACATGTGTCAGAAATACTGCTAACGGCCCTTGGCACTAGAGAGGCAACGGAAGTAAAACAGATCTATTCAATAAGGAGCCGAAATAATCAGGCTTGTATTACATTTCCTCTTTATCTTCTCACTTTATCTTGTATGCGTTTCTCTTCCTGCTAGCCAACATGGCATTTGTAGAGGTGTATTACTCACACACGGTGTTCTGTGGACACTCAAACTGAACCGCCCAAAAGGAGTGATGTCCAGGGAGCACTGTCATAACGACACCTGTCTCTTGGGTCACAAGGGGACCCATTTCTCCTGCAGAACTACTCATGTCACAGAGCGGTCCTTTCTGTCATTTCTATTTGAGAACAGTTGCTTCTAAAATGTACCATGACCTATAAAAAAGGAGTTAGAGTTTTTTCTTTGTTTGTTTTTTTTTAGAATAATGTTATGTATTACTTTTTATCAAAGAAGGTAATTGATATACAACAGATGATTTGTTTACATCTCAAAGGGAACCAGCAGCAAAGTTAATAATGGAAATAATAAATTAGGTATGTATGTAATGACAATCACTAGCAGGCTATTTCAAGATCAGAAGTAATCTTTATACATGTTGTTATTTCTCTAACTGCACTGAAAATCATTACCAGGTGCCATTTGTTTTATGCCTTAAATATATATTGTTAGTGTACCAAATGGGGTCAAAATTAAGATACTCCTTCAAAAATTAAGGAAAATAAATGTGCAAAAAATTATTTTGCTTATTTAAACGTGCATTAAATGGCATTCCCTTGTCAGTAAAATGGAGAAATGAGCTGAGAATAATTGGCAAAACCTATTACGTTAAAAGTTATTTTAAGTACATTATATTTTCATTCAAAATTGGGTGCTCATTAATGAATTAGTTAATTAATAGAGGCTGCTCCCTGGAGATTTGCAATTTCTTCTGTCACTTTTTCCAAGGTATTCTTCCCATGCCAGTGTATTTCAGCCTAGCAACCACCAAGACATTTAAAAGTCCATGAGCACTTTAAAGTATTGAATTAGAGAATCTCAGAACAGAAAATACCTACACATTAGTTGAGCTGATGATATTCATGTGCGGCCAGGATGACTCATTTTTTTCAGCTAGTGATTTAAATAAAAGATCACATTGCTTTTTATTTTATGCTCCCCTTCAATTGACTTTTAGTTTCCACAATATTTCATTAGAAAAATATCCAGCATCATATGGTTTAGGTTCCCTCTTATCAACTTCTCCAAGAACACTATGGGCTTACTCATTCCCAAATGTTCACCCTGTTCAAGGATGACAGGTGATGGGCTGAAGACGAGAAAGACAGGTGATGACAGAAGATGAGAAAGTCCAGTCGATGCACTAGCAGTGCCGACGCCAAGCTGGATCTGCCCATTGTGAAGCAGCTCTCCCTGTCTAACACTGGAATGCTTTCTGTGGTACCGAAGTGACCAGTGCAATTTTCCCAATCCCTTTTCACGAGTTTCTCCTTTGAAAACTTGATGTCTATTCTTGCCAAAAACTCTTTAGGTCCTTCTGGAAATAAGAAATCAAACATCAAAAATCAAAGTTCAGTTCTCAGTTCTATGCTTTCCCAAAGTCTCAGGGATTCCTATGCAGACAAATGCACCTTCTCTTTAGAATTTAGGGAGGGCAGCTTGTCAAGGTCAAGAGGCTGGGGGCTCTGATCTCTTCTTCCCCCAGGACTGCAATTTTCTCTTCAATCAAAAGGTACAACCAAAAAGGACCCTGGGAAGAGCCATGAATATCTGCCTCAAGGTACTTCAACAAGGAAGAGGTATGCTTCTAAAAGGATTCTACCCCACTCATCACACAATAACACCTGGCATTCTTTTGCTTTGTGCACATTCTAAAAGTCAAGGGTGGAAATACCTCTGGGTCATGTCTTTGCTCTCTAGACCCTGTTATTTTTTGTGACCTTGGGCAAATCACTGAATTTCTTTGTAGGAACAGACTAAGAATTTTCAGACTTCTCTGCTGAATAGATCAGTAGTTTGAAAAGTTTTTTTTTTTAACTTTTTCATCCAAAGTCTTACAAATATCTTTAGCATATTTTTAGCATGATATTCTCAGTTGTTACTGAACTATAACTTTATTTTCTAAAACTAATTTTCATTGTATGACTGAATTTCTAATTTTTCTTATGTAGAAAAATTAATTCAACCTGATTTAAATCTCAGTCACTCTGGGTTGAAAATTAAGACGTATTTAAGACTACTTACCTTTTTTTACTTCCTCCTCTGGAGAAGAAAATGGTAAAACTCACCATGGTAAAATTGAAGGCAGTGTTTCAGATGGGAGGGAGGATACTTTATAGTTCATAGTTTCAGATTTGTATCTCAGCTCTGGCAAATGTTCCAAGATTTGTTCAGAGGGCCAGCTTTCTCTCTGGACATGCAAAGTCGTCTTTCCATCTCATCTGTCGACACTTTTAGTGCTTTTTCTAAAAGACTCTGAACCCAGGTCTTCATTCCCCATAAGAAGTGGTATGATGGTTACTTTTACATGTCGACTTGACTGGCCATGGAGTGACCAGATCAAACATTACTTCTGAGTATGTCTTTAAGGGTGCGAATTGGCATCAACCAAACTGTTGCGAACTCAAATAGAACAAAAGATAGAGGAAGGAAGAATGTGACCTTTCTTTTCCATCTCATGGCTTGCGTGGGGACATCTCATCTCATTGTTTCCGGCCCTTGGATGGGTTTGTACCGTTGGATTCTCTAGCACTCAGGCCTTTGGACTCAGACTCAGACCGAGTCATGCCACCGCCTTTCCTAGGTCCCCAGCTTACAGATGGCAGGTCACAGGACTTCTCAGCCTCCATCATCATGTGAGCCAGTTCCTCATAACAAATAAATCTTCATGTATATATAACATATATACAAATCTTACATAGAATATATGAATCTCTCTATTCATAGAGATTTATATATATATACACATATGTAGATGTATATGATTTATATATATGTATACGTGTGTGTGCATGTGTGTATCGCATGCTGGTTCTATTCTCTGGAGAACACTAAGTGGATTAAAACTGAAGAGACTTAGCATTTGCCAACTCCACTCTTTATATGACCTTGACAATTCACCTGACCTCTCTGAGCCTTAGTTTTCTCATTAGTAAAACAAAGAAGTTAGATGATATCAAAACTTCTACCACTTCTGAAATTCTATGACCTATGAATTCTGAATGCTCAGGTTCTTGGACTCTCCCAAGTCCTCTAGAGCCACCTCTATAACTCCTCTCAAATAAATATTCGCACTACCATAGCCATTAGTATTTCTGCAATTTGCATGCAGTTCAAGTAACCCCAGCTCACTGGGCTTGCTGCCACTTATTATAACCTCCTACAGTGCACTCTGGAATAAAGATTTTGCCTTCGCTCTAAAACCAACAACAGGAGATATTTCAGAGCCTTGGGGTAGCACCATGGATTTGAGAATGAAAGTGCATTGGGAGTCAGCCAAGCCAAATGTGGATATTAGTTCCACTCTGATATTGACTCTCCAAGTGCCCTTGGTTGAGTCATGTAAGTCTCCCGTGCCTCATTCTTACCGCTAGTAAACTGGACGTAACAATACCTTCACTACCTACATCTCAGAATTGTTTAAGGTGCTGAATCCCAGAAACTGACCAGACCAGACCTGCATTCACTTAGTCACCTGCTGCCAGGCACCACAGCCAACTGGTCATCCCAGAGCAGGAATCCCTCACTCTGGCTAGGGGAGTTGATGTCACTGAAGGGTTAGAAATCCTATTCTAATCCCAGCTTATGTTTGCAGCTTCATTTCCTGCCTACCTTAAAACACACTTTCTACCATCCATTTGATATACGTATCACCTAGCACATAGTATAAAATGCAAATGTTATTTTTTATTATTGCCATATTCATTTTTAGAATCTTAACACTTTTGTTTCTGCCATTTCTCCTCCTTGAAGTCCTTTTCCCTCACTGCATAAATTTCCAGCAAAATCTCAACATTTTTGTGGAAAACAAGTGAATGTTTTGAGCTCTCATGTGTATATGACTTTGGTAGTGGTTTTCACACCTGCTTTTATTGTGGTTATTTTTAAGTGTAACATTTTTCTTCTACGCATATGCTCCTGGGGTCACCAGACTGTGTCTTATACATTTTTATGCAGTCCCAAAGCAGCTAGCCTACAACACTTCACATATAGAATTCAATAAATACTCAATACATAATTGATAAAGAATTAATAAAAACAGACCCAGGAGGCCAGAAATCATTTCTTGGCTGTGTAACTTGCTCGATTTTGGCTTGCTGTTTGGTTTATGCAGGGCAGAGGGCACTTTTTGTCTTGCCTAAAGTGGGAGTTGTTATGTACCTGATGTCATTAAGCCCATAGCCCCATCTGCCCCAGAGTCCGTTCCATTTCTGAGCATGTCTGTTGGGCTGAAAGCAAGTCTTTGTAATAGAACTAGACATTTTAATAGCCCCTTGGGAAATAAAAGCACTCTTGAAGGTTATTTATTTTTTCCTGAATAAAAGCAGTTTATGCATAGAACAGCTAGAAACTGTGTAGTAATTAGAAAAATATTATTCTGTTCCCCTGAAATCATAATACCGATAAGTGACATTTATTGACTTTTTACCTTATGCCACATCATCAGACACATTATCTCATTTAAGCTTCATAAAGACTGTGTTGCAGGAATCATTCTAACTCAATTTTACAGATGAGGAACCTCTAAGTTGCTCAAGGTGACACAACTAACAAGCAATGGAATAGATAACTTGGCCATGACTAGAGCTTTCTATCTGGACGTAAACATTCGAGGAATTTCAGAAAAGGGCAGGTGGGGGGTAGGGAAGAGGGAGACATGGTTTCCCTATTCTTTGACCTTAATCTTTGATCTCTATAATGGACAAGAGTTTTCTGGGCCACTGTGCAACCTCTCTCCAACTAGCCTTGAACATGGGTTCTCTCTCTCTCTCTTTCTTTCTCTGTCTCTCTCTCTCTCTCTCTCTGTCTCTCTCTCTCTCCCTCGGCACAGAAAACATAACTAGCTGTTGAATCTTCCACAAAAGCTCCTCATCGTGACTGAATCACCTTTAAACCATCACACCATGAAAAACTGCTCTCATCTTGTTCTGTCACCTAACCCGGCCCTGACAAGCTGAAAGTTGAATGCAGTGTGTCTATTCTCCAGACAGCTCTGGAGGCTCACTTATATTACAATTGATTTTTCTTTTTACCATTACCTGACAGCTCCATCTGTTACTTGTCCATAAAAGATACAGATTTTTGTGCATTTCGTGCATTTTATAGACATTGGCAGCACTGGGCACTTTCCTGTTTATGCCACTCTCCAGTATTTTTCTTTTTCTCACTCCAGTTTCTAGGCAGATGTATCTTTCTTCTAATAACACAGGCAAGGCACAGCATATTGATCTGATTGCAGCATAAAACTCTCCTGAAATACTGAAAGCCAGTGACCTCATAACTGCACTGGACAGTAAAATTTAGGCTAGCCTTAGCAAAAGGAGTCAGTCAAGTGTTTTATAAGAGAAGAAACTATAAAAAGAGTGTTCTTCAGATTCTTCTCTTGCTATAATCCAGTCAGGTCATATTTTATTGGTGCTCGTTACTAAGGTAGAGAGTGATAAGTGTGGAAACCATGGAAACATATTGTGGTCAAATTGATGTTGCTTCGAAACTCATGAAGTGGAACACTACACATTATCTATTAAGATACCTTCTGGACTTCTGTCAGGAGGGCCTCTGACGTGCTCATTCTAGGTTCAAGTTCAGCCACAAACTCACTGGCAGAGTACGTGTGCTATCTGAAGTAAAAGGTAGTCCAAGTCACCAGGCTTTTATCAGAACTAAGAAAAAGATACAACAAACAGCACATTAATCTTGACCAATTTTGTTCAATTCAATACTTGTTGTTATAAGAAATATTTTAAAATTTCCTAAATGTTTAAGACATTTGCAGTACACTCACATGCTCTTTTTCTTAAACCCAATTATTTGCATCTACTTTTTAAAACTTCAAATAAGAATATGCATCATCAGTGTCATTATGCCCATGAAAATGTTAGAATTCAATATTCTACATCTAAAAATAAATAAATCTTGGCAGGCCATTAAATTATGTAAGATCTAAAAATCTGTGAATGCACAAAGACACACCCCACTTCAAAGTGCCACCAAAATAGTTTAGATCAAGGATCCCCTTTTTATATATATCCTCAAAGTTAAACTTATTTCTTAATATACAAAATAAAAATATAGGACTAAATAAACACAAACTTTCGGTGGTTTACATATAAATAATAGTTTTAAATTTTTGATTACCATTTTTGTCAGAATCCATGATGCAAGATTTTCTGCAATGTTAAATAAGAGTAGGGATTTTCAAAGGAAATCATCTAATATTTATTGGCTGTGTACAAGGCACGTCTTATTCAGGTGATGCCACCTCAGTGGGATGTACAACAAAGCTAGAGTTGAAGAATCTTGGCTAGTGCACAAACCCCACTGAGTATTTCCAATTCTACCTCATCATTCCATTTTGTAAAACATGCCAATCTTCTATGATTACAGCAAATCAATAATCAGAACAATGATACTTCTGGGGATGGGAGCCCTCATATGTGCCAAATTCGAATCACTCATTTAAATCATGCTTTTATAAGCATAGTTGAAATCAAATAAACTTTTTCATTTTTTGTATTTTAATAACATGTCTTTTAAAAATAGATACAGAAGAAATACATGTTCAGAGAAGATAACTTAAAATATGAAAAATCATAGAGAAGAAGCAATAGTTACCTATAATCCAGCACTGATATAAAATCAATTATATTTTGCTATGTACTATATTTTTCCATTTGTTTATATATTGTTTTACAAAAAGTACTGTCATATTCTTATATCTTGCATTTAATTACTTGCTTCTATTTTGTGAGCCTTTTCTCTTATCAGTAAGTATTTTCTGGAACAGTTTCAATGACTAAAAAGAACTCTATAGTAAATGTATAATAAACTTATGTAATCCCCGACACATAAAGAACTTTTAGATTTCTTTAAATTGTTCCTTTTCTAAATTATGCTGATTAAATATATTTAACTTTGACTCCATATTTCATTATTTACTTAGGATAGATACACAAAACTACTAAGTCAATATACATAAATGTTTTAAAGACCTAGGCATTGTAACTTTAACTACCTTTAAGACTTCATTTCAATTCACTTACCCCTCAGCAATGTATAAAAGTGCTCAATACCTGACACCATAGCAAACTCTAGGAGCAATGAATCCTTTTACCTTTGTGAATCTCACTCATTTTCAGTTTTCATTTATTTATTATTAATGATCTTTAACATTTTTTCATACATATATTTTTTAAAAGTCACCTGTATGAATTACCTTTTTTGTCTTTTACTTTTTTAAATATGTAAGTATTTCTCTTTTTGTTATAGATTTGCAAGAACTTTCCATTCATTCAACACTGCTTGACACATCTTTTCCAGTTTGTCACTTGCTCTTTAATTTTGTTAACATTCTACTATAGAGGTACAGAAATCTTCATTTTAGTTCATCAAATCTCATTTGTTTTCCTTTGCAATTTCTATTTTCTGTTTTATTTTTCCAAAGGCCTTACTGAACCTAAGATATTTGTTCATATTTTCTGGCAGTTCTTCTATAGTTTTATTTGCATTTAGTTTTTAAATCCATTTAAAATTTATTTTGGTATAGACAGTGTTTTCTACCATATTTTGCAATATAGTATACATAGAAAATGATTATTTTCATGGTACTCTGGGGTAAACATGAGGCTGCCCTCAGCCAGAGTTTATCAGCCACCCTAGTCACTGAGCGGATCACATGCCGGCTCATGAGTAACCCACTCTCAATATACCATTGTTACTTCTAATATAAAAGACATGACCTTTTAAAAAATAACCGATCACTCAAGTTATTGAATAATTCACCCACTCATTTGAAATTGTATTTTAATTATATACTAAAAACTTCTATACGTGGGTCTTTTTCTGATGTTTGTTCTGTTTCATTGATCTGAGTGCCTATCCTGACACTGATGTCATACTGTTTCACATTCGTAGCTTGGTAATATGTTCAAATCTTTGGCAATGTAAGTTCTATCTTCTTTCCAAAATGACTTTTATTTGTATTTACAGTTTCCAGAGTTTGCTATTATAATAGGAAAACTCTCTGCTGTATACTTTTTAAAATACTGTGCTATTTCTCTTGCTGGAACTGTTGAAAGTATATAGGATGGATCTATTGACTCATCAGCTTTATTTTTTAAACATACCATTTTTGTTTGAATTGTCAGACTATTTAGATTTCATAATGCTTTTGTTAAATGTTTACAACAATAAATTTGAATTCAATAAATATTATTGGTCATTGTGCTGATGGATGCATGTTACCCATACGACCATTTTAAAGATTAGCAATTTCTTCTGTTAAGAAAAAACCTAGAAGCTTTTTGTTGAAAGCATTCATTCATTCCAAGTTGATTATGCAAACAACCTCATCAGTCACTTAACAGTTATACATCTTTGAACCTCTGACTACTTGTTGTATCCGCTGGGTATTTAGTTTGACTGTATAGTTTTATTTGCTTCTGTATGTGTATTTTTGTGAAGTGTTCACAAGGGTTAAGTTAAAATAAAACCAAGGGGCATCTTTAAAAAAAATTTATTTCTTTCAAAAATAGTGATTCTTACCCTGTTTATCCTTCCAAAAGAACATTAGTAAATTTCTCAAAAATTCAAATGTTTGAAGGGGATTGCATTCAATGTTAACATCATTTTGGAGAGCCTTGGCATCCAGAATATTTTGTTTTACCATTTGAAAGATATTTATTCAAATTATTCATCTGACTTTCAGTGAAGTTTAGCCATTTTCTCCATATAGGTAGACACTTTTTAAAAGATCATTTCCATGGATTTTCTTTTTTTTTTTTTTTTGCAATTTTAATGTTATCTTTTCTTCATTACATTTTTTTATGGTTTTTATCAGCATAAAGAAAAACTAAAAACATTTAATTTGTGTAAAGTCACCAGACTACTAAATTTGGTTCATCTGCTTTGCCATATTCTATTAGTGAGGACACTAATGTAGAGAAAAATGCTGTCCTCTGATAATGGTCTTGGAAATATGCAGCATAAACTCAGAGAATAATTCCACATTATTTGAGTGGCTCCTTATTATTATTATTTTTTAAACATATTTGTATAAAAGGTATTCCATTGAAAGAATCACAGAATATTCTCCTCATTTTTTCTCAATTTGACTTTAGCTTTTAGATCTAAAAATGTTTCTAAGATACATTTTTTAGAAAACAAAAAATATGAAAGGCTGAAATATTCAGTATAGTTACTTTAGAATTTATAGGCATTTAGATTTTTTTATAAATCTCTCTGCTTGTTAAAATTTCCCTGATTATCTCTACACCCAAAAGTAATTTCACCAATAATGTTTTTTGATGGCAATAGAGAGATAATTAAGAGCCAAATGGGTGACTTTTGTTAGCAAGTCTCCTTTTTCTACAGTGTATCAAAAGTTAAAAAATCAAAGACTTCAATAAAACATTTCAAAGGATAAAATCAAATCCTCAAATCAAGAAACAAAAGACTCTAAGTTATTTATTCTTCCAAAATTATGCCTAAAGAAAGAAGTTCAGAAGGTAGTAAAATACTATGACCTCCTTTCATAAGGCTGAATACTTTCTGGTTTTGCAGACAATATAATTTGGAGAAGGGAAGAGAAATCAGCAGGTCTCTGACTTTCTTGGGACTAAACTGAACAGATTTTTAAACCAGTTATACTCAGCTGCTTCAGGTGCATGAAGACTGCTCTCAGACTTTATTGAATTGCTGGTTAATACACAGGAGCTAAATTAGGTTTATAATTTCAGATGTCTTTTTTTAATGACTCATTTTTCTGTCAATAAAATTGACAACAGAGACCAGCACAGTTCCTTTGCCCACCTCTGATCTTCCTTGTTGAGTCATGTGATGCAGTCGAGTGTTGCCAGATATAGGCTATCACTCTTTACTGGTGTTTTCATGAAAATAAGATTAAAGCTATGTAGCCTGCACAAATCCAGGGAGGTTTGCAGCAGACATGAGGGATGGCATCAAACCATAAGGTCTCACATAGGACGTTTTCATAGACAAGACAAACTTTTTGTATTAAAAGATGATGGCAGTTCTTTTTCTGCTAAAATTCATCTCTTTTGTCATGGGGTTTCCTAGACAGACCCCAGAATCTTCTAAAAGACTCAAATAGTTTATCTTCCTTCCTTCCAGAGACTAGAAAAGAATCTCTAAGATGAAATAGGGAAGTTAGGTTTAATCATGAATTGAAATCTTGTAAAGAATTTGCAAAATGTGTTCATCACAAGGAGAAAAACTGTCGTTTCAAAGGAAAAAAAATGGATAACCCTCAGCTTTATTCTGTCATTTTCCCTTATTGAGGCCAATTCAGTCATTTAATGGTTAATGTATCCAGATAGCTTGTACTCATGAATATTTTGACATTTAAAGACAGATAACATAGGGACAGACATATGCTTGCCAAAGGAGCGATAGATATGCTGATAAAAGCGACCTTGGTGATAATCTACTTAACACATACCCCTCTCCACTTTAGAAGAGAAAAATGAAGAGGCTCTTGAAAAAACTATGAGAGGTCAAGTGCAAAATATAAATTATAAATAAATTTTAAGTGTCATTAATTAAAAAACATTTAAATTAATTTAAATAATAATTAAAAATGTAAGAATATACTTTTTAAATGATGCTAGCTGTTCAGAAAAATAAATAAGTAATTTTTAAACATATGCTAAGATGCTCATTCTCATTCAAAGTAATAAAAAATTAATTGAGATAACATTTTGCGTGGATATTGGCAAAATATATTGATAATATATATATATTTTAAGTTAAATGACATGCTCATTGATGAGACTATGGGGAAACTGGCATTCTCATCCTTCTTTGTGAATATCAGTTGGTAGAAGTTCTATAGAAAGCAATTCGGTCATATCCATCAAAATTATAGATGCACCCACTGTTTCACCCAGTAAGTTCCAATTTTAGAAAACAGTTCTACTTATAAACTCCCACTCATGCAAAATGTCTTTGAACAAAGATATTAATTGAAGCACTGTTGGTAATATCAAAAAAAAAAAAAAGGAAACAATTTAAAGGTGCATCAGTAGAAGGCTATTAACTATACAATATATTTAACTTGTAAATATGTACACTGGAGTACCAAATGGCATAAGAAAGATAAAACAGATAACTATGCAAAAGTTTATATGGTATAAGTTTAATTACAAAACCAAAATGCAGAATAATGTGCAAAATAAAGCTCTATTTGCACATAAAATTTTATCGGGGCATAGATTACCTCTAGGGAAATATATAACAAACCAACAAAAGTGGGTACATATGGGGATGAAAATTGAGAAAATTTTTAATCTGTATCATGCACCTTTGTTACCCAGAGCGGGGAAAAAGATAGCTAATAAAATAATTGGAGAGAGAAAGAAGGAAAGAGAAAAAAGAACATAAAAATAATTCTCTGTGTACAGAGAATTTACTCTGAGTAAAGTGCTTACTGTGTGAAAGGCAACCGGCCTTTATTGATCATTATTCTCTCTGTTTTTTATAGGATTTTAGAGTTTGAAAGCATTTTCCCAGAGTTGGTGCCAAGAGATCTATATTCCAAAGCTTGGACCCATGCTGACTCATCGCCTAACTGTGAGGAAGCCATTTTATCTTTTTATAGTTTTATAACTTACTCTTTGTACAGTGATTTTAAGAATCACTGTAATGCTGAAAAATAAACCATAGAATTGAATGGTTTTATCAGCAAACGTGCTCCATACTTCTAAAAATTGTTTCCTTTGGGTCCTTAGAGAAAGTAGAATATTTCAATGTTAACCTTTTTAATTAAAAAATTTTTTTTTATTAAGCCATTTCTTTCTCTTGCATTTTCTCTGATTTGAGTTAATATATTTTAGCTACCTCTTTCTCATTTGTGTTTTTGCTGACAGTCTTCAAAAACAGCATTTAATTTACTCCTGCTGCCAATGCAGTGAGTTAGTCAACCTTTTAACCATTGCCGTCTAATTCGTGCAACTACCATGCGTCTGCCTAGCCACAACATGAGTTACTCTGGGCACTCTTTCTTATAGTTCCACCATATTTTCCTTTCACATTCCCACCAAGGCAGGTCCTTGCTCAGATGTTGTTAGCTCTGCTGAGGCTAGGAGCTACTGTCAGCTCCAATTGGATTCTATTTCTCACTACAAGCATATTGTGGAATATGCTCCCATAATCAAATTTATTCTGTGATAGACTATGTACTAAAGGTCAAACTAAGATGGCCATTGGCTTCCTCCTTGATTCTAAATTGATGTTACAGTACATGAATCTCTCCTTTTCTCCTTGTTTACAGGATGACAAAACCTTGGTGGAAATGAGTTCTGATAATCTGCCCATTGAGCTCCATTGTCCTTTGGTGGTTTTATTTGGAATGAGCTAGATTTTGAGTCTGAAATCCTTGCTGCTCTAAAATTAGGGAAGTAAGGTCATTGTATCTCTATGTCAGAGCCTCCTCTGATATCTCTTCCCTTAATCCTTAATCATACACACTGTCCTCTTTCCCCTTGGTTAACATATAGGATTCTACTCTTGAGTTGGTCCTTGACCCACTTCTGTAATACTAATACCACAGAAGAATGGGGAAGCTCTTCAGGATTTTGATTTACAAGAGATAATCAAGACTCCAGTGAGTTCCCAGAGATTATAGTAGAAGTGACTCTCCATTAACAAGGCTTTATTAAGTTACTTATTATATAGCCTCAAGTAGCATTTAATATAGTTGGGGACATGAGAAATGGAACAGTCTATAGAAAGCAGTAAATGATGAATACCAAATAGTATATAAATTAAAATATCTTGGGAGCACATAATCAGATAGCAATCACCTTCAACTGGAATAAGTATGGAGGACTTGTTGGACAATAGCAATTGGATTTTCAAGGATAGAAAAGATTTAGGTCATTGAAGTGAGGTAATAGACACCACCAATGGAGGAACCGGCATAGACAAAAGAATAAAAGCAGTAACAATACATAAAATAGGTTTGGGGTGCAGTGAGCACACATATTGGCTAGAATGGAGGTATTCTCGAATGTAGGTCATAGGACTTGTCACACTGAGAGACACCTTCTTTCAGAAACTACCCAGCCCACAGTCTTTTGCTCAGGGAAGAAGCCCCAGTACCCATCCTCTCCCCCTGCTTTTTAAAAACTGCATGGATGGACAGCCACTGGTTAAATTGGATTTTGGCAAGTGACTCTAAAGTAAATCAATTACCACTATGGTGTCCTAATACAATAGCCTCTGCCCAGATAAATTAGCTTAGCTGAATTATTTATACCAACTACTTTTGGAATTTGAAGACTGGTCACATGATAGCAAAAGAAAGCAAAGACAATGTGACAGGGAGACCATATAGGACAATGAACCCTCTTCCACTTCCCTTGTATCTGAAGTCTCTCTGCTTTGCATCCAAAAAAAGCCAAGGATCCCAGAGGTTCCTATAAGAGATGAAGAGGATAGAGTTATGGGACAGGGCCCTGGGTGTTAGCTCTTACCCATGGCCTGGGAATTTGTAGAAATATCCATGATGCCTCAGCTCACCACCCCCATGGCTAGAGAAAATGTAGAAGTGGGCTAACACGGGGGGAAAATGGAGATAGCACAGAGGCTTTGCTGTCGGTCAACATATGAGGCTTCTTTCCAAGTTTAAAAATTGCAGGATTTAACCTGTATATAAAAACATCACCTGGAGATACACATATTTCCATCTTTATTTCAAGAGAGTATAGCACCCGAATCTGGCACCCGAGTCTTTGGAAATGAAACCAGCTTCTTTATCTATTAGATATATAATGTAGGACAAGTTGCTTAAGTGTCTTTGTACCTCAGTTTCCACATCTGAAAACAACGAAGATGATGATAATAGTTATATCTACCTCATAGGGTTGTTATAAGAATTAAATAAAGTGCTTAGAGCATGGCATGTAGTAAGAGCTACATCAGCATGGATAAACAAACATATTTTCATTTCCGAAGATTCTATATAAGTACAGGGGTTGTTGTGTGTCATATAGATTTAACTCAAAGCCCTGGACCCTATGGACTTATGTAAAACACTAAGAGTCATTTTCATGATTAATATATGACATGATGATATAGGGAGTCCTGTTTGGGTACCCTGCTAACAAAATATAATACATTTTAAAAGAAAAGGGACTCTAGAATTCTTTCTTTGCATAACACTGAGCAGCAGGAAGAGAAAAACTTTGGGACCTCATGTCGAGAATGTGAACCCCATAGAGGGACAGCAGCCCAGGTCGTCACAGCAGCCCCTGCAACTTCTCTGTGTACAAATATGTACGATTGTGCCTCACAGCGCATTTGAGTTGAAGGAGAACACTTCAGGGGACTCCATTCTTTCTTTGTGAGGAGAATGCAAGAGCCAGCAATACAGAGGTTATATCAGCGAGGTATTTTTAAAAATCACTTGTTAGAAATTCTCTAAAACAAAACAACAGGAAACAACAAGAGCAATACCTAAAATGCAGGCTTCGGCAAGCTGACAGTCACCGCCCTGGCATTAGCTTTGTCTTCACCCTATAACAGGAGACACAAGCAGGATACTTGGAGCCCTCAGCTCTGAGATGGAGAGAAGATTCTTTTACAGCAATTCTGGAAAGACAGAGAACTAAAGAGTAGAAACAAGTGATCAGCAGTTTTCTAATAATGACTGGGACCGGGGTGGAGTGTAGGGGGGTTGACAGGATGTTAAAAGCTCGAGTTTTTAATGCTAAACTTGTTTCCAGTCACATCTAACACACTTGAGTCTCACGTAGGTCTACCTTTCTTCTCAGGACTCCCGTGGGAGTCTTTTCTGACTTTGGATCCATTTTAACCTTCTTTTATTCCCACACATCTAACATCTAGCAAAGCTTTACTTCCTGCACACATGACCCAGCTGTGCTCTCAAAACCACCATTGTCTCCGTCTTAACGTCGCTGATCAAAGCAAGATATTTATTTTCCCTGAATCTGTTCTATCTTGAAAACTTCCTTCCTCTTCTGGTTTCAATGGTCCACAATCTATTCAAAACATGTGAAAAGACTTCATTTTCTCAAGCATCGCTTTGTCACAAGATTTCCTTTTATAGAATCCTATGGTTGTTCTTTATTGCTTCCTGAATATCACTAAAACGTAACCCTATGGACTTTATTGCCTCCCGCTACTGGCCTTCCCATCCTCCCACATTTTATCTCAACCTCGTCTGCCATATTTCCCATTACTTTACCATTCTGCTGCCATCGGAGAGCTTTATTTGCCATCCTCTTTCTCAGACCTCATCACTCACGCTACATCTTCCGATTAACCACACTTGTCCCGCTTCTTGCCCAGCCACATCTTTGAAGATCTTCTGTACAATGGCTTGTACTCAAAACTTTCTTATAATTAGTTTTCCCAAACCATAAATCATTCTTCTTCTTTCTTCTCAATTCCTGAGAACTCCACCATTACAAACACGGAGGACGATGAGGAAAAAGATAATGATGATAACTTCGATGAATAAAATAGTAATCAGAGCTTGGGCAGAAGTGGGCATAGCAATTTCTCACACAAACACAATCTTATTTTATCGTCATTGTTTTCGTTGTCATTTAGTTAGCAGAGGCTATGTTCTGAATTCTTTTTTTCCTTGCATCTTCCTATATTTCATGTAGTGTTTCATATACATGGAGTGAAAGAAAGGTAGATGGATAAACTGAGTTTTCATTGCATAGTTTTAGAAAATAATTTCTCCAGAGGACTTCTGCTTTTCTTGCTTTACAAGCTGGGGTGATCATTTGCCTCTCCCTTCCTTCTACCAGGAGAGCTCTGAGGATTAATGATAGAATTACGAAAAGGACTTGTTTTACAGTCACCAAGAGAAGAATTTGAAATTCAAGAGAATGATAGCCCAGAGGGTTACCCAGACTGAGAATATTCCTCCTGTCTCCTTCCTATATCTATTCTAGCTTTAAGGATACGAAGTAGGCACAATTAAAGAAAAAAAAAAAGAATCCCAGAACGCTGAGGTCTTTATCCTAAAAGTTAAGATACACACTGGGAACTAGTTAAGTTGACCAGCAAGTGTGGCAGAAATATCTTCTAATGGTATGTAATTACTGTGCACATAATTCAATCCCCTGAGGCAACTTCCAAATAAATGTTCATCACTTCCATAGGCATTAAAACCTACCATCTTTGGAGGAAAGCTCTAAGAAAAGGTAATTTTGGCTTTTGCATTACTAAATCAGCACTCTGAAATAAAATGTTTCCTCTATTTTGGTATTTATTAAGAAAGGTTAATATTCTGGGTGGTGTGTGTGTGTGTGTGTGTGGTGTGTGTGTGTGTGTGTGTGTGTGTGTGTAAACTACTGATTTCTTCCTCTTAATTCTGCAAAGTATTTAACATGCAACACCATGGTCTGCCCCTTTTGGAGAAGAGAACGACCTTGCAGAGACGCCAATTATCTCTACTCCTGGCATTTTTACAACACTCTGCCCTTTTGTGCTTTATGCTTTTTCAGAAACTATATTTTTTTTCTTTTTCTTTTTCTTTTCTTTTTTTTTTTTTAGGGCAATGTAACTAGACCCAAGGTATATTTAAATAACCATAATGAGGGCTTATCGTCATTGAGGAAAAGCAAACAAACCTAGTAGAGAAAAAAGAAAGAAAGAGGAAGAGGTGATCAACACAAAATGAGCATAGACAGGGTGCTTCATGTGCTGCCAGGTATTTTACTTTAAATTATGTAGACGATAAATATTTTATTTTGCAAAATTTGAAAGAATAAACACTCATACACTCTTCACTTATATTCACTGATTTTAAAATTTGCCCCATTTATCTGCTCTATCTATATTTATATTTATATAATAGATAAAATAGATATAGATATAGAGATAAAGATATATAGAGTGACATATATATGTATATATGTATGTGTATATATGTATATGTGTATATATGCAGCAAGAGAGAGACTCATATTTGTGTCTACATAGAGAGAGAGACACATATATTATATGTGTGTGTGTGTGTTACACATTTTAAAATTGTAGACATCATGATACTTCCTAAACAAAGATGCTTTTGTACAAATTCTCGCCCTCATTATCGGTGATTCTGAGTTTGATCTTTTAGATATCTCAATTACAAGATCTTGTGTAATTTCCCAATTGAAAAAACACTCAATTTTAAAGACATTTTCTCCTACAATTCAAAAGTAACATGAGGAGGGTGTGGTACATTGAAAATATCCGTTTCTTTATCAATGTTTCACCTATTTTAGCATCTATTCGAGAAGAGATTATTATCCGATACCATTCTACTGATGTGGAAACTGAGTTGTGCCTTCCTCACATCAACTAGCTAGTGTGTGACTGAGCCAGGCTCAAAACTAGTCAGGGCCTCAGACCCACCGTCAGCTGCCATCCGGGGTCATGCTGCCTCATTAAGATCATGATAGGATCAGCTCCAATTCTTACACCACGAACCAGAGAAAATCCACTGCCTTTCTTAGGATTCCTGTAACTTCCTCTGGGACTTACAGTCTCACGAATATTTCTGGTTCCAACTTCTGGCCCTGGTGAATTGCTGTGCCCTGTTTCACACTAACCCAAATTCTGAGCCCAGTTTCTGTCCTCGATTTCTCTACATAAAAGAACTTTCGTGTGGGGAGCGGACTTTATTAAAGGTTTGTAGAGATATTAAAGGAAAAAGTTTACTTTGTCCTTTCACTAAAATCTAGATCGAATATTAGACATTTCTATTCTTAAATGTCAGTTGTCTTACTCCACGTTTCCATTCACCCACCACACCTTCAACATATTTTTCCTCTTATGAACAAAAAGATGAACTTCCTCGCATATTTTGATGGAAAATAATTCAGCCCTCCTCAACCCTTACAGGAAACTCCTCTGTGCTTGCCTCCCTGTGTGTATCCAGACTCAGCCAAAGCTTTAAATCATACACGTTGTTTAAGTAAGCTTTTAGCTTCCAATTCTTTCCCAGTCATTCTGAGGAAGATTGGAGGAGGTAGAAGAGGATCTTGCTATATCTTAGATCAGGCCCAGAGAAATCAAACAATTACCGTAACACCCTAAATTTCCATGAGGGTAAAACAGGAACTGGACTGAATCACCAGGAGGAGTGACAAGAGGCTGACAGTCTCAGTAGAAATGATGGAAGAGTTGCCTTTCAGATTTACAACAACTCATTTGGGGGAGTACATGGAGTTCGTTCATTCCTTCCCATAGAAGCAAGTGACCTTTACATGTATAAAAAAAGAATACGAGAGAGGGAAACTTTTTATAGAGATATTAAAGAATAAATATAGATACTTGAGAGGCAGTATCAAACTTAATGAATTATGTTCTGCCTTTGAAAGAATAAGATATGATCCTATAAGAAGAGACAGACACCAAATGTCTCCAAGCAAGATCAAAACCTCCAACATGCCTGATTTAACAAAAGAGAAAAGAAAGATGATAGAATTTGCAATCATTTCCTTAATTTTATAAATATTTTTAGAA
This sequence comes from Pteropus alecto, assembly GCF_000325575.1. Lineage (NCBI taxonomy): Eukaryota > Metazoa > Chordata > Mammalia > Chiroptera > Pteropodidae > Pteropus > Pteropus alecto. The sequence goes on along the minus strand of NW_006438088.1, from coordinate 2,280,225 downwards.
TGCTTTATGTGGTTCATTTTTCAAGAAGTATTTTTGTTGTTGTTGTTGTTGTTGTTGTTGTTTTAATCACAAAGACTGTAATACAGGGGAAAAAATCAGAACTTTAGGCAACTTCTATACATGCTTTAAAATTTGTACACACATCTAAAAAAACTTTTATGGGCATTAAACATTAAATATATTTTATTCAAATGATATTGCCAAAATGTTCCCCCAAACAAGACTCATTCCCAAAACAACCAACTTTCCCAACCAGCCGCTCACTCCAGCCGCTTCCTTCACACTATCCAATTTCAGAGCAGCAGACTATGAAGCATCCAGCTCATTTCACACACGATCTTTTACTGCTTTGAAGTTGAGAACAACAAGGTCGATGTCTGTATTCTGTTTGGAAATGGAAGAGAATACAAAAGATTTCCCAATAGGCTACTCTGTCAGCTTGTCACAGGAGAGCAAACAGAACTTGTGGAAAAGGACAAGGTCCCTGACTCTGTCGGCACCGCCCTGAACGATGCCACTTTGAGTTGCCTCCACCCGCTGCAGCCTATCCATCCCCCTGCCCACCTCTTCTCCCCTCCCTGTTCTCATATTTATTTTTTTCCCAACCACCAACTGCTTTCCAGTTTCGAAAGAGTTTTCTGCCCTGTGGGCACGCCTGTGCCAGAGTTAATAAAAGTTTTGCCATTGCTGTGCCTCTTTGCTGACACCATTTCAAGAGAAATAACTCAGGTAAGAATTGCTCCTAAGAGGATAAAGAAGAAAAGTCAAGGAGATTTGAGCTAAAGGTAAGTCAGTCGTCTTTTGAAGATCTTTTCTCCTCTGCCACGATCAAGGTGAACTGCTTCCCCCCTCAGAGCCCCTCCTCTTCTAATCATTGTTATAATTTCTTGTAGTCAGACCTGTTCTTTTTTAATCTACTTCTAGCTTCCAAAAATTACGTGAGCTATAAGGAAATGGAAGGAAAACAGTGGCGACAAAGTCCGGGGTCAGCCAGAGAGATGACTTTGAAAGATTGGAGGGAAGATGTAGGGAGGTGTCAGTAGTTTTTCGAAGGAGAATTTCAGAAAAAGAAAGGAAGAATAGGCAGAGGTGGCATAAAGTGGGAGAGATACTGGGTTGCCCTTGGTAACAAAATTCAAATAGTTCTAGGTAACCATGGGCAAGTCATTTTTTGTTCTTGAGGAAGGTTATAGTTTCTTTAATATTTTTCTAAGAGTAGAAAATAAAACAAATTATGGGCATTTTTCCATAAATTTCAAGGGAATCTGTTAGACTGATAAAAAGATTCCATTTCTTTTAATACGTTTAATTATCAAATTCTGATTGCTATGAAATAATAAATAATAGTTCACATTTGTTTAATGATTGGTATGAGCTAGGAATTCTTTAAGTGCTTCATTTAGATGACTCCCATTTTATAAACAAGGAAGCTAAAACTTAAAGAAATAAAATAATTTGCCCAAGTTTCCAAAATTACATGATTGGTAAGTGGTGGAACTGTGCAAAGCTCCACAGCCTACTCAGGACCCTATGCTCTGAAGGTGAACCAGCTAATACAGGAAAATTTCTGAAGAAAGATTTGAGTTCATTGAGGAAATTGATGGTGGCACAATCTGAATATCCTACCTTTGGCTCTACCGGACCCTCCCAAATCCATTTCTGGTTAATGTCATCAGTACCACATTTAGGCAAGCCAAATACAAATGTCCAGAAAAAGATCACCAAGAAAAGTTAGTGGAATTTTACTGGTCCTAGGAAGTCATGAAAGCTGGCCAGCTGTTCTCCCATAACCATGAATGCGCTTGAAAAAAGAGATTCACATGTGGGTGGGAGAAAAAGAATGACTAAAGGTTGTTTACTGGAAAGAGGGAGAGAGAGAGATAGAGAGTGAGAGAGAGAGACAGAGACACAGAGAGAGAGAGAGAGACAGAGACAGAGACAGAGACAGAGACAGAGAGACAGAGAGAGACGCAAATTTGCCTGAGGGTGAAAATACTCACTTTGAGGTGGTCCCAGGTCTCACTATGACTGAGACAGAAAGAGAGAACAGGGAGCTCTAAGGAAAGCCACGTTGCCTCTGTCTCCCTAGAGGGGAGGATATGGGGCACTCCCTGGTGCTCTCCACAGGAAGCAGAGTCTGGCATTATAATTGGAGCATTAAAGTGAAAACATATGGGGCCCTTAATGGTTCCCAGATCCCCACTTCCTCTAAGCCTTCTTGGGTAAGTAAACATCAGCAACACTTTCCAATCCTGTTCTCACTCACCCTCCCAATCAAACCTTTTACCTTTGTGTTTGCTCATACTCAACGATTTGTCTTTCAGTTTTCAGCCCGATCAATGCTCGGAAATGGGGCCTTGGAGAGTCACGGCCTTTCACATTGGATTAATCCCCCTGCCCGCCCAATAACAGAAATGGCAGTGCAGTGCCCAGGAGCCCTAGTCCAGATAAACTAACCAATGTCTACAGAGGATGATGAAGATAAAAACAGTGCATGTACAATTGTCCTGAATGCTGAACACATTAGCTATTCGTCGTTACTCCAAACATATGTATTAAAGCTTATCCACTGTGAAACCTGACATTTTTCTAGATGATGGTTCAATTTAAAAGGAGGCCCTTTAAAAAAAATGATCTACTAGCTTTAAATAAAAATTTAAAATACTTTTTACATTTTAAACTATTAACTGTTTATTTAGGATCCCATTTTACATAGTGACCCACTATCTGCCAGGTCATTCCATAAAAGGATTTCAAATAGGACCAGATTTCTTTTTCAACTTAGCCAGTAACAGCCCTTACTTCTTAAAAAATGTTTCAGAAAATTGGAAGCGTATTGAGAAAAAAATAAATAGATCTGATTTATGGAGTCCTACACATTACTCGGACCTCTGAAGTTCTCTTGCTACTGTCATTTACCCCACCCACCAGAGAGACCCACCTGCCATGCTTCTCCCAGCCTCGCCCCACAGCTAGCTTGCTTCCCCATTTAACTGCCTACCCCACCCCAATTCAAATATCTGGATCCATGATTAATTTTTTAAATTTTGATTCGCAGCTTATATGATCAATGAATCAATCTGTGCAAAAGGATTCTGGGTAACTACACTTAAGAAAGGTTTTTATCTGGGACCTCCTAATAATGATGTCTGTTTCAACACCTGTGCACCTAGCAGAGATCATTGACCCTCTGACTGTCCTCTTGGTGCCTACCGACTCCTGGCCATCGCAGTTCTCACCTCTCCAGGGTGTCCCCAATGCTCACCTCAAGCCCTCCCTTCAGGCCGCTTCAGTTCTTTATTTCTCATGCAAACTATAAATCTGTTGTGACATGGCCCTTGGCACTTTCGGTGGATGAGCTTCTTTACTAGAAGAAATTTTAAATGAATCTGCTCTCTGTGGCACCTAGCTGGGAATTTTATCATTCTGAGAGAAAGCCACAAAGAGAAAGTGAGCGAGAGAGAAAAACTTGAGTGACTCATTTACAAACTAACTCCTAAAACTAAGGTTTCCAAATGTACATAAAATTTCTACTGCATGTATTTGTCCAGCATGCAGCAGTGAGTTGTATGTTCTGCTTATCTCTGGTATATAAGGGATAATAACTTTGCCTCCAGAACTTGCCCCACCCTCCAAAAATATTGACGTGCCAGCGTGGTGTGTCAAGGCAGGAGTCCTTGGAGAAAGAGATAGAATGTCTACAGAGGGAAGACTGGAAGATCTGCTTCTTAGATGCTGCTGCTGGCCACATGCAAATGCAGGGCTGAGTTTGGGGCATCAAAGATGGGTGAGGGAAACAAAGTGGCAGTTATTTATATAGGCTTCATGGAGGAGCAAAGGTTTTCTAAAGAAAGTCTTCATCTGTGAAGGATAATTTGGGAAGGATGTTTCTTCATCCATGGTGTTAACTGATGTTTCTTAAAGCAGAAATTCTTACTTGGGCTCTATGAAAACCCTGAGTGTTCGAGGGGGAATTTGGTGATTGGATACAGAATCATGTGGCATGTATTTATATGGTGTGTGCACTGGGTGAGGAGAATATTTCCAGAATAGGATTCGTAAATGTTATCAGGGTCTCAAGGATAGCTCGTGACATCAGCATATTTATAAAAATGAAAAGAGAATTATAAAGTTAAAGAGACACAAAGAGAGACATTCTGAATTCCTGTATGGAGATATTATACCTACGTATTGGTTCGTTTGTTTTCTTTTTTTTAGATTTTCTTTTATTCTTATGTCTACAGCACTCGATCTTCCTAGGCGGTCTCTCATCCAAGGTCTAACCAGGCCCAATCTTGCTTAGCTTCCAAGATTAGGTATTGTTTTATAGGGTAAAATAAATGACAACTCAGGTAAATGAAAGGAACTATTTATTATTATTACTATTTTGTTGTTATTATTTAACTTCCCTTTCTTGTGCATGAACCCGGTGGAAGTGGGGTGCCTCATGGAAGACAGATGGGCAGGGATGAACAGTGCTCTGGAATCCCAGGGAGTCAACCTTCTAAGCCTCTTTTTTCAACTCTAAAATAAGGATTAGATCTGTATTTCGAGTGAGCTTTCAACTCTCAATTTCCACAGCAAAGTGTTTTGCTATACCATGGTTTAAATGTCTGTTCTCAAATGTACATTTAAAACAAAACAAACTTTTTAAATAACAAAAAATGAGCCAAAAAAAAAAAAGAAAAAAGAAAAGAAAAACCCAAGCATTTGCTTTCTTCTTAAATCTCTCCAGAAATAAGACCCTTTGATGTCAAAAAACACTTGGGAATATCTACAGAATTGGGCCCAAAGCACTACTTACTTATGATTTGGTGACAGCCATTGAAAAGAGCATTAAAACTTGGGGGGTTCCCTGATTTATTGATAACTAAACACTAACTGTAATGCTTAAACTGTAGCCCGCATCAAAACCACCTAGAAAGCTTTTAAAATACAGATTTCTGGGCACCACTCCCAGAATTTCCGCTTCAGCACATTGTTGGTGGAGCACCTGAGAACCTGTCGTTCTAACGTGTCCCTAGATGATGCTGATGCCTTCTGTGCAGGGACAACAGTCTCGCTCCACTCACTCGGTCTCTGCAGTACACCACCTGCACCCTTTACCACCTCCACACTAGAAGGCTGTCTGGAACCAAGAATAACCCATGTGGATGTAAGAAACGTCCAATCTTGTAGATAATTTTTACAAACCCAAGAATAACCCATGTGGATGTAAGAAACGTCCAAACTTCTAGATAATTTTTATAAGTTTATTTGAGCCAAACTGATGACATATGCCAGGGAGCAAGATTTCAGATGCTCCAGTTTTTTAGTTTAACAGGATAAACAGTTTTTTAGTTTCTTTTGCGCATTGGAGATTAAGAAGAGGACCTAAGGAAGACTGGAGAAAGCAAGGCAGGGACTGGATGACAGGATAGTTAACAAGATTCTGTGTTCTCTTGAGGATTAATACCCCCTCTAGGGGTATTACTTCTGGCATCTTAAAGGTGTATTAACCTAGACGCATAAGAACAATGGACGAGGCTGGCTTAAAACCTTAAAACCTAAAGAAGTTATAAACCATGACCTGCCCAGTTAGGAATTTATGATCAGATTACCTTAATAGGTTACTTTCCAAAGAATCTTTTTTTTTTCATTCACACTCAGTTGACTGTCATAGAGGAGGCTTAGATCTGTTCCGATTTTTTTTTTTTAATCTCTTAGAGCAGATAAGTGATGTTTAGAAATTCATAACTCTCTTGTAAAACCTTACTACTTATATCCAGGTATAGATTCGTTCTCTGATAACTTATCAGTTTCATTGACTGATTCTGACCTCTGGGTGGCAGCAGCTCTAATCTCTCCCATTTTCCCAAAGAAAAGAAAGGAGCCATGTGAACGTGTTAAAAAAAAAAAAGAAAAGTTAATGCTATTGAGCCTTAGATCTGACCAGGCAAAGAGAGAAAGCCAGCGTTCAGTGTCACGGCTTAGGAAGCATGAAATGAGTAGTGTCTAGGGACTACCGAGAAACAGACGGCACATCCTTCATGTCATATATTTGCCACCTACTCATTACATCTCACTCAAAATAAATTGTGATATTTTATTGTTGTTGTTTTCCTGAGCTTGAACTTAATACTTTGTTAGTAATTGTCATTTAGTTCCACAGAAGATGCTACTGCTTCTGGCGAGGAGCCGGAAGTGTAACAGATGAGCACGAGAGAATGAAGAACCAATTTTGCCGTGTCCTTGCTATGTGACCTTTCTGATCCCGCATCTCCTTGTTGGTATAGTGAGAATCACTTAGATTGCCAGGAGTCCTTGAGGGAATTCGCAGTTTTCTTTCCTTCCAGTTCCCCATAGCTCTCCATTCACAATGTGCTCTATCACCCACTTTCAAAGGACCTAATACATATCAGAACTTCTTGGATGACACTTAAAGTAAATTTGTCAACTTTTAGAGATCATATAAACTCCATTTCTCCTACATAGTCTTAAATGAAAGTCATAATATTTAGATTCTTGACACACTGCTAAAAGTCTTAATAAAACATCAAAGTTTTATTAAGTATGCTTCTATTACGTCCCTAGTTATCTAGTATTTGTTTAAGGTATTATGCTAGACTCTATATTGCAGGAACTCCAGAGTTCCTTGATTGAAGCATCAGCATCACCTGGGAACTCATTGAAACTGTATATTCTCGGGCCCCTCCCCAGAACTACTAAATCAAAAACTCGGTCCCAGCAATCTCTGTTTTAATTAGCCCTGCAGGTAATTCTGATGCTAGCTACAGTTCGCGAATCACTGCCCCCAGGAAATTTAAGGAAGTATTAAAGACACTGATCGTAATGCAATGAAAATCAGGTGAGAGTTCAAATGGCTACCAGATAAAGCAGTATGTGACGGTATGTGGTAGTATGTGACAGAGCTCAAGAGTTCCATGGAGGGACAGAGCACTTCAGGTTGGAGTACAACGGGATTCATGGAGGGGGTTAAGTAGAATGTGGAGTAAAGGATTTTAAAATGCAGAGCAATGGAGAAGAGCAGAACAAGCTGCAGGAGCAGCCTGAACAAAGCTTTGGAGGGAGGTTAATAATTAATTCAGAGATGCTGTGGGTGATGAACTAGGAGAAGCCGCAAGGTGCTACATCAAGGAGAATTTGAAACACTGTGCTAGATATTCACTCTCAAAGCAGTGGGAAGCCATTGTAGGTTTTCGATGAGGAAAGTTTCTCAAACTGACCTCGGTTTTAGAAAAATAACTCTGGAAGCAAGGTGAGGGATTGAGTATACAAGAGTTTAGAGGCAGATAATGATGTGTTATAACTCTTCTATGAGTGACTCTGAGTTCTAATTTAAAATAGCCAATATGGCTTAAAAACCACTGCATTAAAATAGAGATTGCACATTTTGTTTAAATGAGAAATGCTGCTGGTCTCATTGCATTCTGATGTGTACCATATGTTGTGACAAACTTCAAATCATTTGATTAAAATAATAAATATTTATTTGAATGTTTTTTTTTCTGTGTTACATAGTAAATAAAATTCCATAGGATAGTGTTTCTCATCCCAAACTTTCCTATTAAGCAAAATTATGCTTTCAAGGCTTGTGCTCATATGTCATCCTAATTTCCTCTTCACTAGTAAGATGACCCAACCTTCCCTGCTCATCAGTCCATCCTGCATGGCTGTCAGTTCTTTCCAACCTTCATGAGATGGATCCCAATTTGAATTTCCCTACTGTTTACAGCAAATGTGCTTCTCTATGTAGCTCATTGCACATATCACTGGCTAATCAGCCATGACCTTGTGTCTTCTTTACTAAATACTGCCCCATCTCAACCTCTAAAAGTCATTCTTCAGCTGGGAAATGCCTGTGTGACCTGGTCTAATCAGTCAGTTCAGTGGGACTGGGAGGATGGGCAGGACTTGGTAGGCAGGGGGAAGGAACATAAGGTGTTCAGAACATGCTGGAAATTGCAGCTGGGGCTTTTTAAATCCGATTTCTTGTAAGAGTAATGTTCAGGGTTTAGGTGCTAATAATTCTATTTTTTAAATATCAGCCAAACTAATCATATGATCTCTGGTTTCTCATTTTTCCCTCAGTTTATTCATATCCAAAATTTGGATAATCCTTAGGGTTTTAGCAAGATATGATGGTTGCACAGAAACTATTATTACCATTTCTGAATTGTTGCAAGCAAATCAAAGCCCTTTTGTTTGATAAAAAAAAAGTATCAGTCTTGATTATTAAATTAGTTAATAATGGAGAAGATACACATAAGTTACTATAATTCAGTGATGTGCATTTTATTCTATGTATTAAAAGGAGAATAAAATATAGTTTGTTCAGTAAATACAAAGGAAAAAGAGCACAAAAATTCTTATAAGCAATACATACTCACTTTAATTTTTATGTTTAGTTTTCAGAGATAGAGAATATATTACATCAAATTATGTGGAAAGTAGATTCAGATTATAAACTGAATGAGAGGCATCATTTGGCTCTTAAAATAAAATTTTAAAATTGTTTTCAAGTTAAATTTTACCCTAAAGTCAGGGTACTTTAACCAATACTTTGGGCCACAGTGATACTATTCCATTTCATACCAAAGAAGTCAGAACATCAAAAAGAGAAGGAAGTTGCTTAAATTTACACGTCTGATGAGTGGAATGTCATACAAGAATTAAAACTGAGTCTCAGGATTGGGGGATAGATGAATAGGCAGAGCACAGAGTATTGGGAGTACAGAGAAAAGACTCTGTGTGATATTATAATGATGCATATGTTATTATACATTCATCCAAACCCATAAAACATACAGCATCAATGGTGAACCCTAAGGTAAACTATGGACTTTGGGTGATTCTGATGTGTCAGTGTAGGTTCATCCTTGTTAAAAAAATGTACCATTCTGGTGAGTAATGTTGATAATGAGGGAGGTTATGCATGTGTAGGGGCAGAAGGTATGTGGAAAATCTTTGTAACTTCCTCTCAGTTTTATTGTAAACATAAAACTTCTTTAACAAACAAAATAAAATAAAAAATCTGATTCTTTCCTTGGGATGAAGCTGGGGCTGAATGAACCATTGATATCTACAAAGTTGGAGCAGGTACTGAGATGAAATTCAAATAAGAGAAGGGGAAAGAGCAAAGAATTCCTCAGGAAATTAAAACCTATTGAAGTGGCCAAGACTGGACACTAGAGTTATGCAGTGATAG
>NW_006438088.1:2260545-2271004 GCF_000325575.1 Pteropus alecto | reverse complement strand
AATATGAATTAATAAATTCCAACACAGTATACTCTGGCACATGGTAGAATAGGCAATAGATGAGAACCACAGAGAACGGCTCATTGTGAACTTAAAATTAAGAAATATATGATTACCCTCCATTGTTTAAAACCACAAATCAACCTATCATGGATCGTAATAGATGTATGAAAGTTATCTAAAAGATCTAGAGTGATTCCAGGTTCTCGACACTAGACAACAACCTGATATGAACCCATATCTGACCTAAAAAAATGGCTCGTTAATAGCAAAGGTGACCTATCATGGAATCAGAGAAAAGGGAGTCAACACGCAGAGCAAATACTGAAAAGACAAGAGTAGAGTTGGAGGCTATAAGATTTGAGTGGCATGAATACACTTGACTGTGTAATAGTCACCAGAATCATCAGTGTGAGAGGCAGGAATTGAGAAGACCTATAACTAGATTGATCCAAGATTGGGATTTAGCTAGGCAGATGAAATAGGAGGAATGGCAGGCAAGAACATTAAAATAAAGTGACCGAAATGATGTACAGTGGGGCCTAAGTTGGATGAGAAGTAAAGGTGGGAGGAGGCTGATGGACAGAACGAGGAATAGCAGAGGGACTGAAGCTCTTGATGAGGCTCAAGAACAGTAGCTGTAGACCTCATGGGTTCGGAAGGCTGAAAATGTAAAACAATGGGATGAGAGACTGCTTTTGATGAGTGTGGGATCATGAGAACGAGGAGCTAAGGTAGGGGAAGGGGAAGGTCACTGGATCTGAGAAGACCAAAAGATCAAGGAGTCGGGGTGTTGCATGAATGATCCATGTGAACAGGAGAGTAATTCACGACCGAGCTGAGGCTTGGGGAGGAGGATAAGGCTGTAAGCCAGGTGCTTCCAAAGAATGAGGGGGGAACCTAAGAATTTGGTAAAGGAGCGAGATGAGGAGAGATGGTGATTTAGTTGGATGTGTTAAGTTTCAAAAGAGCAGGCTTTTTACACGAGAGTGGAGGACTCAAGGCCTGGAAGTAGCTTTGAGGATGAGTATAGGGTGCTGCCATCACTGGAGATGGGGAATTGGGCCACCTCTCGCTAGCAGGAACAAGGTCTCCAGGCTCAGTCAAGCACCCACTAAGGCAAAAATGTGGAAGGAATGTTTAGCGAAGGAGCCGAGGGCATAGGGAGCCGTGGATGCAGGATAAGAAAGGGCACCGAAGAAAAGCTGGGGAGGGAGGGGAGAAGGGAAAAGATGGGTGATAGGAACAAAAGCACGGAAGCCCAGAGGAAGAGGAACTTACATTTCAGACTGTCGCCAAAGTAGCAGGGGCAGGAGTCACTCGTTACCTATGTTCCCAGTGAGTGGGGAAGGGATTTTGTCAGGGAGGGATGGATAAAGCTTCCACAGAAGAAATTAAGCAAGACCTATGTTGATGGTCCTTTCTAGGGAATTGAGGACACTGGGTTAGATGTGTTCCAAGAGGAGAGACATAAAAGGGAGGAGAAAAGTTGAACTGGGGTGAGATGCCATTTTTTTTTTTTTTACTGTCTGGGCTGAAATAACCCTGCATCTAAAGGCATGTTAGCTGAATCCCTCCATGAGAAAAAGTTTAACCCCTCTCCATTTCCTCCTGGGGTTCACTCAGCTCAAAACATTTCTCCATATGAGTATTGTACACCAGTTGGGTATAAAACAATACAGATCACAGAGCGGCAGTGCAAGCAGCAAAGGTAGGAGTCTTATAATATGTCCACAACAGTGTAACTATTGTATAGTTTAGCTACCAAGGGATTAATGTATTGAATTGTGGGGGGAGGGGATATAGTATGCTGCTGCAGCACCCTATAAAATTGCAAAGCAGCACCTCTTCACTTATTCTGCTTTCGCATTCTTTTGAAAAGAGAATGATTCTCTTTGTACACGCTGTTGTTCCTGTCCTCCTTCTGCTTAAAACAATATCTCACAAACAGCAGCCTTTCTGAGCAGAGATAAGAGGATTTGGGAGTGTCCAAATGCAGCCTGCGCAGACTCGGCTCTTATCTGTTCAGATTTCCTTGCCTTCATTAACTATTAAATGCTAACCTTTCCTGTTTAACAAGAGGAGACTCTCATTTTCCACAGCCTGATGAGAAAGATGCGGAGGACTGTCAAGGCCGTCTTTCACATTTCTGCCTTCTGGAAGATTAGAAAAAAAAACAAAAAAAAAACCAACTCATTAAACATTTCTAACCACTGAAAATGATCGAATTTGCCCTTCTCTTTACCTGAAGCTGGGTACCTGAATTTGGTGTTGTCTGTATAGCAGTGATTTTGTCTACAGTGATCATGAAAATTGTAGCAAGAGAGCTTGTAGCTACTTTGGTGCAAGGGGTTGACAAGCTCTCCAAGGGCTGACAAGTTTCTCTTTGCCCTGGGGGTGTCGGTGGTGCTCCTGGGATGGGGCTCAGGCCATTTCCCTTAGCATTTCATTTCTTTTTAGGTATATGTTTCCCCTTCCTAAGTCTTTGAACATTGAACAGCTAAGACAATCTGTATCTGATCACAATTCCAGAAGCAAAATTAGGCAACATCACTCTTTAGCAGAGTGATAGTAATAAGTTCTTTTACTTTCAGATAATCTCGTTAAAATTTTAATTTGTGCAAATTAAATCCTGAAGTTCAGGGCTGACCTAATAATGTGTTGCCTTTTCTTACTGTTGGCCTAAAAACACGTGTTCAACATGTATGAAGGAGAGAGGTTATGTGTGACGGGCGGAGCCATGGAGGAGTGCTGCTCCTGGCTGTGCTGACCTGTTCTGAGTGATTCGGTCCTGGTCCTGGACCTTCTTAACACCCTCTCTGCAAACAGATGCCTTGCCCTTATCCAACCCGCGAGCCTCAGAATCAGGGTGGAAAGGCCTCACTGTAACCTGAGCATGAGTCTTGGAAGATTCTCTCATCCCTAGAGTCTTATCACAATAATTCTTTCCATTCCTTTGCCCTAGAAAAATTCTGCTAATTATAATTTCCTCTACTTAATATATTCCCATCAATGTCTTTGTATCCAGTGACATTTAGCTCTCCTCACAGATGCCCTGGGTTAGTGGCCCTTTGACTCAGGTCTGCTAATAACTCAAGCCCCAAAATATACATAAATGACCAATTTTGATGCTATGGGAGAGACGGAATAGCAAGGCAGTATTGTTATACTGTAACAAAGTTATGGCCAAAATTGGAAACAAAACTAATGGAGAGTTTGATAATTTTTAGTTTCTTTTTCATTTAATTTTTAATGCTTAATTCCAGTTCTTGAGGAATTCTGATAAATTTGCCAGATGATTAACTGAGAAGAATGTTTTCAACAAAGGTATTTTGATTTTAGCACACCATTGGGTAAATTTTCTGTTATATTGTTAGATAGGATGGCTAAGGATAAGTATTAACAAGAAAATAATGCATGGGAAATTTTTTTTTTTTATCTTTTATTTTTGGAATTTTCAAGCACATACAAAAATAGGATGGTAGAATGAGCTCCTATGTACCTGTCACTTAACTTCAACTATTTTTGTCACATGACTAATTTTGTTTTATCAGTACCATCACCTCCCCTCACCATCACGAAGACTCAAAAACATCTCAAAAGGCTGGGAAGATGTATTGATACTAACAAGACAAAATTTCATCAGCATAAATAGAAATTTCTATTTTTGAGGATTTTTAAATGTATGCCTTTTTAATTACATTTGATTAATTTTAACTTTAAAGATGGAGAACTGGTTTTAAAGGAATTTGTGAAGAAAAGATGTGAGTGGGTGAGCTCAATATAAACCAATTTCGTGAGAGAACTGCTAAACTAATGGACACCATGTAAAACAACATAAAAATTGGTTTTCAGATAAATGAAATCATCACGAACTCCTTTTATCTTTTGGGCCCCTAGGTGTGATATCATCTTTAACTCTGAACATGACATTTTTAAGAAGGACAATAAATAAGTAAAATACACCTTGGGGAGCCCCAGAAAAGGTAAATAGTCTAAAAATTATACAGGAGGCAGATGAAGAAATTGGGCATGTTTTATTCAGGTAAAAAGTAATTTAAAAGTTGAGACGCAAGAAAACTGCCTTATTAAGTACCTCAGTGTCCATGGAAAAGGGACTAATTTTCCAAAATAAAGATAAAGTGTTTCGTTGTTGTTGTTGTTGTTGTTTTGTGACCATTTGCAGGCTTCTACTGGTTTAATTTCGTGATAAATTTTAGACTCTTTCATGTCTTTTATTTTCATATAAGCTAAATGCCAGGCATACTCTATACTATCTTTCAGATGCTTACTGTTTTCTGAAGGGTAAACGGACCAAATGTAGATTTTAAAAATGCAGTCAATATTGGATATGGAATGAAAACTTTAAACATCCCTCGTAACTGATATGATTGGGTTCTGCTAAGGCAGGATGAGAATTCTCTTTAACATAAAATAGAAGCTAGGTCCTGAGGACATTGCTCCACAATTTGAACTTTCCAGAAAAGAGGGGTAGATTACTAAGGAAGAAAGAAGGGAAGTATGGTTTATGACACTTATGTCATCACTTCCAGACCTTTGCACAAAGCTTGGCAGATATGTGTGTTCTATAAACGTTGGTCGTACTGACACAAATTAGGGCAAATACACTTCACCAGGGACCTGTCTCAACCCCTAAAATCCAGTGTTGCTTTACTCCCATCCTCTCCAGGGTCTGGAAGTTTGACTTTGGAATCTATTTCTTCACCTTTTGAATGTGTTCGCGATCAAATGCAAATAGTTCTAGCACAGGCTAGCGCCCAGGCACACAGTGGTCGCACACGTGGAAGAAAGATGGGCTTCAGAATCTGCCCACTTTGGGTTTAATTTCTGGCTTTAAAATTAAGTAGTTGTGTAAATTAAACAGATCTCTTAATCTCTCTGCATTTCTTCCCTTCTATACTAAATGCAGGATTTTGTATAAGGATTAATAGGAAGCATTTGTCAAATATGCTCAAGAAATGGTAGGTGGCATCAGTCTTATTATCTGAAAGTTTTGAGAGAGAGAGAAAAGCAGGGGCCAGGGAGTGGGACAGAAAGGCGTGCCATCCAGATGGGCAGGCGAAAGGAGCTACTCAAGGTTGGGGGAGGGGTAAGGATAGTCTCTTTGGTGGTCCCATCTCTAAAACACCTCAGGTCCCCTTCCCTCCCACGTTACCCAGTCATTTCCCCCGTATGGCCATGACTCCCTGTCAAAACTCATTCCCTTTAATTACCTCCTCTCCATACAAATCATTTGGTTATAAGTACGCTTATGATAGAATCTTCCATGCTAAAATTCGGGATAAGCCTTTAGATGAGTACTGATTCTTTAAATAACGAGGGATTCTTTTATGATAGAAGGGAGCCAATTAGATGAGAGCCAAGGGGAGGGGGAAGCAAAGAAGCCAGGAAAGAAGAGGATGTATCTAACATCTGTGAGGATGTATCTAACATCTATGAGATTTTAAAACAGAGAACAGAAAATACGGTTTCTCAACCTCACTTTGAGATGAAACCAGATTCTTTATGGCACGTTAATAGTTTTTAAGCAGCCAATGAATTAACTTCAAAAATTATAACTATCCCTTATTTTGAAGATAGGAGGAAAACACTTTAACGCATGAGGGATATAACTAGGTTCCAAAAAACTTTCTATTGCTGTTTGAAATATTAAAATGGGGTATCGAAGAGGTTATTAAATCTCAGAAAGACTTCATTCTAGAACTGATTCTCACCTGTGATATTTTGGTTGTAACTTTGTCAGCAGGCGAGTCGCCAGATATCTTTGATGACCAGCCAGGTGACACTCTCAGGGAATAAGAACTTTATTCTACGGTGATTGAGAATTGCTTTCTAAAGAATAATGGAAACTAAAATGTGAAAAAATGACCCCCTCCGTGTTTAAGCATTCCTAATTTGTATTGGTCCCGCTGGCCACGGGAAAGCTGATCTCGGCCTTGTCCCTGATGCCAGAGGGCGTGTAATGTGTTTGTGGTGTGGTGAATGGAGTGCGGAGACCATGTGCTACTCTGCAGTATCTCTGCTCTGAGCATGTGCTGTTGGGTTGATATTTGGTTCTTCTCTACGTTGCACATAAATCTAATAGCCAAGCCACCTGATGCAGTGAGGCAAGCGTCAAGTCCTCGGTAGTATGGTGGGCATGCGGTTACTTTATTTTTCTCATTACTCCCCCATCAAGAACTCTGCATAAACCCAGGTGGAGCACAACTGGGTTGGTAATTGAAGGATCCATATTGTGTTAGAATATTCGATTTAATTTATAAGATCTAATTTAAATGCAAAAAGATGAGAAATTAGATGTGACTGTGCACCGAAATTCTATATCTGGACTTAACGAAAGAACATAGTCTGTAGGAAAAGTACCAATTGGTTTTTGCAAAATTAAAAAACTATGCATCTTTAGGCGTTTTCAGGCTCTATGCCTAACACAGTCTTTTCTGCTGAGCCTGTCACAACTCCCCCTCTCCAGCCTCTGAGAGAGACCCATCTGATCAAGTACTGGGCTTAGTCTATAAAAACATCAAGTCTAGCGCTTGGCCGGGTACTGATGTAAGTCCTCCGTTTACCAGTTTTGACACATTGGGCAACCTCCTGACATGCTCTCTTTCTCATCTGTAAAGTGAGATTTATACCAGATTCTGCCTCGCAGTCTTGTGGCGAGGATATAAAGAAGTAAAATGTATAAAAGAACTAACCCAGCATCTGGTGCTTGGAAATCTGCTTCCAATGTGCCAGGCCCAGGCCTACCTCAGGATCTTCTCTCCATTCCTTCTATCCCGCACATTTGCGAAGCTTGCTCTTTCCTCTGAGAGATTTTGACTCACATTCTCAGGGAGGCCTGCCCTTGCCTCTTTATGTAAAATTGCAATACTCTCCCCCTCAATGTTCCCTCTTTTCTTTTCCTGCTTTATTTTTCTCTTTAGTTTTTATCCATCCTCTAACAAACAGTATGTTTTACTTATTTATTGTCTATATTCCCTACTAGAGTGCAAGCCCTTTGAGGGCAGGGAGTTTTGTCGATTCTTGTTTGATCTCTTACATGTTCCGTAGGGCAGACCATGCACACAGAACTTACTCTGTAATATTTGCTGAATGAATGAATGAAAAGACATAAACTACTCTTACTAATAGTGCTCTTTTTTCCTCTCAGTGTCAAAAACTCTGATGTGGCTACCCCTTTCCATTCCCTGTTTCTGTAATAGGTACAAAAATACTTCCTTTCCTTTCACTGATAAGTTTCTATTAGTTCGTTGTGTTCACAAACATTTAGCCAAAACCTTATTTCCCTATAGATTCTCATGTGCCCTCCACCCTTATGTCCCTGGTCATGTTTGTGCTAGGAGTAAGTAAGATCACTTCTTCTGCATATCTAGATAGAACAGACTAAGGACAGGCATTCGCCCATGTATGTTTCTTGGGCAACTGATCCAATAGTACATTACTATTGCTTCTAGGACTATCCATGTAGATAGACTACTAGATTATGATGCTGGTTTATTGAGAGAAAGTAAAAATATTTGTCTCATGATAGATTGAGCTTTTGTATATTGACAGTATGAACAATGTGCTAGGATTACACTGTGGGAAATGGTGGCTGCAGTAATGTCACCTGAACACAAAGCAGTGTCACCAATAAAACATCATGAATCCTAGGGTCTATTATCATAATAGCCATTAATTGTACCAACTCATGAGATTTTCGCTTAAGCTAGGGTCAGTAATGAACGCATTTTCTTCTGATTCACGTATCTCCCATTTCCATGCACATGGTTCATTCTCTAAGGCGTATCCTGTCTCATTGGGTAATGACATTGTTTATTTAGTGGAAACATTATAGTTTGGATAAACAACTTGGAAAGATAGGAAGATAATTTGTACGCTAAGGAATATCGGTTTGGCATTAAAAAAGTTTGAAGTAGAGACAATTTGGAAAATGCAGTGGTAGGTCTCTCCATGAGATGGCACTCATCATCTTCCTTACCTTTTATGTAAAGTTTTTTAACGTATTCATAGTTATAGAGTATATGTATATGCATATACTATACACATGCGTGTATACACATATGCATATCTGTGTGTGTATAGTCCAGTTAGGTTTTACAATTTATCTGAATTGTTCAAGTTCTTTTAATAATTCAGTCACATTTTTGACTAAATTGTCACTTATTTGGGTCCCTAGGGACAAGCAGTACGTAGGGTGCTGTGTTGGTGGGTGTAGACAGAAAATCATTGCCTTCAGCCTCGTCAGTCCTACCCTATGCTCCATTTATGCCAAAGGACAAAAATGCAAAGCTGTTTTGAATACTAGGAATCTATGCATAGTAGGTAAGGATGAAGCACAAACCCACAGAGACAGAGAGTGAACAGGAATGTAATGAGATGAGCTATTTATAGAAAGACTACATTTGGACTGTTAGGGAACTGAGCAGACCGGTACTTTGAAAAGCTGGTAACTTTTTAGAAAAAACATTGAGGTTCATTCCTCCTAGGAGGAATCTTGCTCCTGTTAGTTCTTGAGGCCTAAGAGTAACTGTTTTCTTTTGTAAGTAACTTTTCTCTTTTGTTAGTAAGGTCTGATAAGTTCTCCTTTACTTGAAGTTCTCCCATCATCCACTGCAGTCCTGGGCTCTAGTTAGAATTCATCACCAATGACAGACTTTAGCTTGCATTTTGAGGTCAGACTCACAATTACGGTCAGATGGTGAATCAACTAGGGCTTTGTATTATGATGAAATAACTTTGTTTTCATTCCATTAGCACTAAAAGAGGTGAAAAGATCAGGAACCTAGACTCTATAGAAGAGCCTATCAAATAATCTCAGCGACCACATGAACACAGACCAGCAAAGTGGATGCTCGATTCAAATTAACTTTGTAGGCTTCAAACAAGTGGCCGCGTGGGAGACAGAGCTGGAAAAGGCCCTAATACCACTTCTCTCATGCCACGTGCCTCAAACAATGGTGGCTAGTCCCTCCTGCCCTTTCAGGAGCCTCTTCCTCATTTAGCCTCTTCCTCACTGGGAGAAAGCTCTCTACTTTCGACTTTTCCTCTGCGTAAATCCCTAACATCATGGCTTACATTTATATAGCACTTTGTTAATTTCATAGATGCTAATTTAACATCTCAGAATCTTCTTTGTTGTTCTCCTCCACAATGGTATGGAGGTTAATAGGTTCATCTTAATTTTACAGACAAGAATCCTAAATAGGGGGAAGTGACTTTTCTGAGGTCACAAACTAGACAGAATGAAGGCCTAAAATGGAGAGAACCTAACCCATTCTGCCTTTTGCCTGATCATGTAAAAAGCCCGATATTGAAATATCATGTAAAAAGCCCAATATCAACATATCATGCAAAAAGCCCCAAATTGATATATCATAGGAACTAAAGGCCCCATTTTCTCCCTAGCAGATGCATAAATAGTCTAAGTTAATGCTCTCTTCCCCGTGGGTATTTTATACGTGGAGACTTCCACCCTTAAATATTATTTGCTATAACCTTCTGGAGGATAGAGTCATAACCCCAGGGAAAAGACACAGTATATTAAATTTCTCCTAGTCCTCAGAACAGATTTTCATTAAGGCCACTGCCTGATTCTTTTTTAGTACTGCCCAAGGCATGTGGGAAAGAGCTTATTTTCATGGCTAGCAAAGGTATCATTCAAAAGACAATTTGAATTGTGGCCATTTATATATTATTTTTTTCTAAAGGCACTGTTTGAATAACTTTCAGAGAAATCTTTAAAACTCTCTGAAAATGAATGCTATTTCCTATCTAGTAAACACACATGCATAGAACAGTGGATAATTCTTAGTATGTGTGTGCATGTGTGTGCGTGTATTAAGAGGGACAGGAGATGTGTTCTTTGATGAATACCTGGTCTAGAAACTCGTATTGATTCAGAGGGCAACGAATCAGTCCTCTATTTTCCAGTCCTTTTCCACTAGATTTAAAGAGTCTGAGGATATACAAACCAAGAAAAAAACAAAAATCTAAGATATAAATATTATCAAAGAAACATTCAAATTTGCCTTCTTCAAAGATTTTGCTCTGAGCTACCCAGAACTGCCTGAGACATGTTGGATCCTAAAGATTTGGCTAACTCCACTTTACTGAGTTGTTTCTTGCCTGCTGACCAGGCAACCAAAATGTCATTGTGCCCATGTGCACGTCTGCACAGAAATATAGACACAACTCTCACATTCTCTGTCTTTGCATGCTTCTTCTTCCTCTCTCTCCTTCTCTCTCTCTCTCTCTCTCTCTCTCTCTCTCTCTCTCTCTTCATCTCTACCTAATTTTCTCTTTTTCTCCCTTCTACCTTCTTGTTATTCCTCCTCTCCCCCTCCCTCCAGCCTCTCATTCTATTTCTCTACCCACCCATACCTACACACACAGTTTTCCCACGGTCGGGGAGGTGGAGAACTAAAAATACTTGTAA
>NW_006438088.1:2236314-2259354 GCF_000325575.1 Pteropus alecto | reverse complement strand
TAATTTCCAGCCCGTTATTTATGCTCTCTGAGATTCAGTTTTCTCAGCTATTAAGATAGGAAAAATAGTATCTACTCTACACAGTGCTGCTATGAGAAACAAGTGAGATAATGCACAAAAACTCCTTAACAAAGTCTGGCCTATAGTAAGTGCTTAACAATGCACTTAATATAGTAACTACATACGTAAGGAACTGCTTAACCAGTAGCATTATTAATATTATCCATTTATCAATGCTTGAATTTAAGGTTTATCATGACTTGAAAACAGTATAGAAAAAGAGATGAGGAAGCTATAAGCTCACAGTATGAGCTTTAGGGCATCGATATGCTTGGAAGAGGGGCTGGGGATTGTCTTGAAGTTGCATTTGCATACTGAGCCCACTCATTTTCCTTAGATGGTTGATTATTTAAGGAGGTTTGGTGAATACAGCACTGATAGGACTCAAGGATGTCAGTCTTCAGTCTCTTCGCAGTACACCGTGGTGCTCCAGGCCATACTTTTCCTGCAATTTTATTTCCCATGGCCAAGAACATTTAAGATTAAAAATTCTTCTGCAAAATCCTCTATCTCCTCTTAAAAATCTTTGAAAGTACATTGTGAAAATCAAATTAAATACCTAAGCACAGATTGTTTTTCTCCTTTTGTTAAGGAAGCATCTTCTAAAGCTGGGTTCTGTTGATAACCTTGGGAGATCTCACAATCGCCAATATGGATGGAATCCAATGTTGAAAAATAAACTGAGTGAATCAAACATGCAGTAATTGTCCTCAAATCGAACAAAAAGTGATGGAAAAACAAGATTTTTAAAAGTTTACCTTTCATTCAATCAATATGTATTTGGAATATAAACAGAAGGACTTTGGAATTGTGAAAGGTGAAATATAACCTCTTTGTTGCCTCAAAGTGGATACAGTATTCAAATTTCTTTCAAGCTGCAGACCTGTTTTCCCTGTAGAACTCAGTAATATTTCAAGGACTTTGATCTGGTTCAATAAATAGGGCTAGAGCAGGTTTTGTTTTTTTTTCCCCACTAAACAACAGACCCTTCACACAGAGCCTCAGACTCAAAGAGGAATGGATAAAACACAAGTAAGTAATAACGCCTCCTCTGAATCTCCTGGAGGAGAAGTTTCCCTAGCCGAAAAGAGTTCAAGATCCTCACCTCTCCCGGGAAGAGTCTGATGTTTACCTTGGAGAACGAAGCGTGGAAATTTTTGGACATTCATGGGTCCTTGAGAAAGGAGAGCCCACTTTTCTGGCTGAAGGTTGGAGAACGCTTCCATCAGTGGAACTCAGCGGTGCTGGCAGCAGTATGGCATTGAGTGTGCACCCTGTTCTCGTAGGCTGTCCTGGAATTAGGACACTGGCTCCCTTTCTTCTGGGGCCAGTGAGGTGTATCCTGAGTGTATTAGGTGTAACCAGTCAATCAGAAAACAATCGGCCTGATTTTCTAGAGGGTCACCAGATATCTGGGGCGGAATGCTGAAAAACATCAAAAGTATTCAACTGCTGAGTCTCCAAGGGGAAAATGTTACTAAATGGTCGTCTTTAAAATGTAGCTAAAAACTAATCACACTTAAATTACAAATATGGCATTGACTAGACAATCACTTCAGCAAGCTATATAAGGTTGATAAAGGATACTTGTTCACACACACACACAAAAGCTCTCTTAATATGTTGTATTTTCTTGGAGGATCTCAAGCATCAGAAACTGGAACCTCTTCCAACCCGCAAGAGGAAGTAAAATTTCTTGACTAAACAGGATAGAACTGCAAACCTTGTTATTAAATTTGGGATTCTGAGCACCGCATTCATTATTATTTACAGCGATTTTTTTGGGGGGGGGCGGGGGGAGATAATGTTTCCTGCAGAGTAGTTTGATGAAGCACAAGTTAGTTCAGTCTATGTGCAAGAGAACATGATTATTATTAACTGGTTACCATTTGATGTTAAAATACATAGTTTAGCTCCTTCAGGACCAACTTCAATAAAAATATTGTAACATCAATAACATATGTAGAGAAATGACTTTTCTCATTGACCTTTGTGACACCATTTCTGCCAAGATGGACATGTATACTCTGAATTTGCAGTGTTTATTTCCTCACTAATGTTCTTTTAAATCAGTCCTGGATTTAGATGGTTCTTCTTAATTTTTACTTCCATCTTTTTGGCACCAACTATCTGAAATATTGACCAATGTCTCTGCCCTGTTGTTCTCTCTGGTTTATAAAGCTTGAGTCATTTATGTACATTGAGAGCTATCTTTGGATGTAGACCTGCCAAAGTACAAGGCTCATGATATACCTTCGCCGTCCACACTTGTATGGAAGAATACCATCCACTTATTTGCAATGTACTTCTCAAGTGAAGTAAGTTGGAGATTTGTTCCTATGTTGACCTTTGTGTGCAGTTTTTTTTTTTAACTCTCAATCCTTCTGACAGCAGGTGCATTAGACACTAAGTACACCACACACTATGTCTTTGCACACGGTGTCTCCAAGTATTTGGAAGAATCTCAGAGTCAATGCTAGAAAACTAAATGTTTTAAATGTGATTGGAGAAATCAAAAAGTCAATTACTTGTAGGAAAGTATGCCCATTTATAATATAATCTGCTCAGTATGTACAATAATTATTTTAGAAATAAAGCAACGCTTGTCTTTAGGGAGAGGTGCATGCAGAAACTAAATAGTTATAGTGCTCTGAGGAGCAAACGAACAAATGTACTGACATTTAAGACCTTGGCACAAAGTGTACAATAATGAGTTGTTTTGATGAGTTAAAAAAACCGTTTCTGTCTCTCCTCTTTCCTATGATTTGGCACCTCCTTTACCTCATATTGATTTGTTTCCCATTTCCCTTGCAATGAAATTTACCTTCTTGTAAACATATCATATGATATTCTTTCCACAAAGACTATTTCTAGCCTCTACATTCTCCCTAAGTGACTTACTACTTTTTTTAATTTCCTATCCTTTATTATTCCTCCCTCTACTGAAAAACAAAACCAAAAACGAAAATTTAACCAGCACAGAATAAAATAAAGACAGAGACAGGTGTGGAATTCTATGTAGAAAGCCACCTAGTCTATACAAGACAAACATTACCAGAGCTCATTTCAACGTTCAACCTTTGTCTCTAAGACTTTTTTCCAAATCTGTCTCCTAACTGGGTTGTTAATAACTGCTCGCTCTACATCGCCATGTCATGATGAGTTGACATGCCCTTTGCCACTCAACTCTACCTACTTCATCCTTCCTACAGATGAGAGACAGGAGACAAGACACATGTCCAAGGGGAGATGCTGAATTCAGACAACAGAATCATCAGAAACAAGTGCTATCATTATTGATGCTTAATCACACTTTCCACTTTAACATTAAATCCCGTCTAATGTTTCCTGACTGGAGGTTCCATTCCTTTTCAGGTGCTAAGTTGTTTCTCATAGCTAAATTCTAGATCACCTTGTTCTCATCCTCTTCACAAGGTAAATAATCCTCAGACATGCAGTGCTGTTTGACTAAGTGTTTCTCTCTTCATGCAAAATGTATGTCCTCCCTATGGGTTCTATAGCAAGGCGCTATGTCCCTGCTCCAGGGGAAGCATATTTCCTTATTTGGAAGCCATGTTGTTTGTTTTTTTTTTTTTTTTTTAGAAATTAAAGCTGAATTGAACTATTTTCTCTTGATTATTATCAGGCTTTAAACTATATATTAAATGAGCTACCTTTTGTGTTTTAGAAGGTCAACTCATCACATTTCCTTTAGTTTCATGGTTTTAAAGCTTGTAATGTGCCCCAATTCAAATCTTACGTTCTATAAATAAGGGAAACAGATCATAGCACAGCTACGTGACTTGCTCAAGATTATACAGCTAATATGTGGGAAAAGGGGGAAAACACCGTAGATTTTCTGAGGTTTTTCATTCGCCATTACGTAAATGAAAGAATTTTGCTGTAATTCCACAGATACATATGTGAAGGTCATGCAAACCCACTGAACATATTTAAATCCATCTTCATGCTGAGAATTCTTTCATGTTTGGGAGATAATGGTACTTCCATCAAGGCAGAGTAGACCACCAATACCAAAATGACCTCTTCATCCTCTAGCTAGAAAAGACAGCTAACATTTACATAGCATCCTACATTTATAAAGAGGCTTCACAGACCCGCTGGGTCTCTACTCTCGATCTCATCCTGAGAGGTCGGTATTATTAACAGCTCTACTTCATAGATAAAGACACCTAGCATTCCAAGTAGAAACCTTCCCGTTGCTCAAGTCACATGACTTCACATTCACAAAGACCTTGCTTCAGCTTTGGATCCATTTAGAGCTCATTCAGAACTAATGGATGTGCCCAAACTTCCTTACCTGGAGTGCCCTGAGTGAGAAGAACAACAGCCGCACAATCTGACTTCACATTTTTGCCCCACTCAGTGCACCAGGCCAAGTGCATGTGCTTACAAATCATTTTTGATGAAATGGTGCTGTCATAATTGGTCTTCAAGTCTCTAATGCTTCTGATGATGGATCCTATGTCATGGTGCCCCAGTTTTTAAATTTTAAATTGGATTTGAATAAAAAAGCAGTTATAGTTCCTATTCAATTACTTTTGACAAAATCATTTTATAAACAAATAATCTTCTAAACAAATATTTCTGTTTAATTTCTACTTTATGAATCATTTAAAGATACACACAGATCATGGCAATAAGTTTTTTTCTCCAGATGACTTTTATTTATACTTTTCTGTCTTTAAGAGAATTTTAAATAATTTATAATCTCATTTTATAAAGTTACTTTGCTGCTAGAGCCAAGATAAAGGCATATGTGATTCAGGTTCACAATATTTTATTTCTCCCTTCATGCATAAGAGATTTGGTTTCCCAAAAGGGCTGAGTTATCATGAGGGGATACTCTGATAATTTTATAGTAGTTTACAAAAAATATTAATTTTTTTTCTAAAATGAAAAAAGAAATGTAGGGAAGACAGTTTTCAATACACAGCCTGATAGTGGTGCCTGTTAGTGGTTTGTGCTCATCCAGAGAAGAGGCACAAAATATGGCTCCCTGCTTTGAAAATGAATAAAACTTGCCCTGCTGTAAGGAGCTCCAAAGCAGAAAGACATTTATACCCAAAGCATTCATAAAATCAACAACATATCATTAATAGGAACATTCTGACTTTGTATAGCGCCATCAAAATAATCCCATCAGCATGTAAGCATTAGAGAGTCAACTGCAAGAGCCACAGAAGGATGACAGCCCACAAAGACCAGAGAGAGAAGGATGGCCTGGGAAGAACTGCAAAAAAAGTGGAGTCTGCAAGCATTGCCCATTTTCTTCCCCTATTACCCCGCCCTTGTGAAAACTCAAGAGTCCTGCATCCACGTGCCTCCCATGCCCACCTCCTCAATACCATCCCACTTCTGCTGTAGCCCTCCCTATCTCCTTCAGATGCAACTGCTCTCGACTTTCTGACTTCTTAGAAAAGTCTGATGAAATAAAGCTTTCTAAGTGGTTCATGAATGATGATGGGGTCAACTGATTGTATACCATTGATCACAAACTCTCCAAGAGATGCAAAGCTGTAGCAGTCCAAAGCCTGATCCTAATGTGTGGACAGGTGGTCAAGAGAATTTTTGACCAATAACCTTGCTAACTGTAGTAGAGTTTGAAAACTCTGAAAAATTATGAGTTTCTGGTTTTAAGACCTGGCTTATCATCAAGTGTCTCCTCTCATTTTGAATAAGTCACTTGACCTCCCTGGGCCTTGGTTTAAATGAAGGCTTAAAGGGTGTTTTGTGAGGGAACACAACAGATTGTCAATAATCTACATTACTGTTGGCTTTATAGGAGTTTAAAATAATTTTGCATGTCTTGTGCATTTATCATGCATGGCCCAAATCAGCCATACTACTATTATTGCTGTCAAATACCAAATGATATAAAATGTCCAAAGCAAATCAGAGTAAATTAATTTTTACCTTTTTGTGCCTTAATTTCCTTTTCTTTCAAGTACAAAGATTCATACCTAAGTTCTGTCAAATACTTTTTTTTTTTTTGCCCTTACAGTTAGTCAATATTTGGCAAAGGAGTCAGGAAAAAGAAGATCCATGGGAATGGGGATCCTCTGCACCGGGGTCTCCTACCCCCTTTTGGGAGGTCGTCAGGGATGGATGCAAAGCGGCCCAGGCAGTCGAGTCTCCCTGCATGCTCTGCAGGCTCCAGGGCCTGTTTCTTCCCCAGCTGTGCCGTTCGGAACTGCTGATTCATGCTCATGATACAAACCTAATGACCATGAACATGCTCTGATTTTTTTCTGCAGGCACATTTTCTTGGTAACCAGGCGATGATATGCTAATGCAAATTGGCAGACTTGAACTGAAACTACAAAAATATGATCTGCCACTTGAAAGGAACAAAGGACAAAAGACTTCAAGGGGGCCCTATTGCCTTGGGTTTCCATTTCTGTTGCGATGGCACCCATAAGTGCTCAACAAGGAGATGTGGTATACAGGAGGGACCTGTGGTGGCATTAGGATTTTAAATGACTATGAGCAGAAATTCTTTTCATTTAAAATAAATGTCCTTCGAACCCTTTTAGTAACCTTGTTTTAAGAGAGTCTGGTAGTTTCTCTCTTTGTATTGAATAGCTCTGGGTCAGCAGCATATACTGAATCCAGTGAGGCAGAAAAGTCAAAATTTGCCTCTTCTACAAATCCATCTTGGCCACAACCTGGCTGCATCTTGCTTCTGAGTCATATAGCAAAGGTTCATTGGAGGTCACTCTAGTTCCATGGACTAATTTGGAGTTTTAATGTATTGCTGTTAAAATAATGTTTAATCTCTTCTTGTCAGCTGGCTGGATGATACAATAATATTACCCTGTGTTGCTGCACAAGTGATTAAAGCACAAGAGCACAGCAGGTCCTGCTTCAACAGCCATCTCACAGGAAGCACAGAAGATTCTGCAGAAAGAACGAGCCTTCTGCAACATAGAGATATTCCCAGAAAGACAATTCCAAAGGCAGTTTATTAGTGCCTGTGTTCTCATTGCATTGCTGAGTGGAATGCCAGAGCTATTGGCTCCTGTTTATTAAGGTTCTCTTTTATATGACTGGGACACACGTATTTTCTGACCACAGACTTGAAATTTACTGTAAAATGAGTAATCTGATAGGAACCAATCAAAATTCTCCAAGCAAATTTAGTTCAGATTTGAAGTTGTTTCTATTCTGAAATGAGGTTTTGTTTTGTTTTGAATTATCTGAGAACCTTTCAGTTAGGTGGGTCTGGGTGAGTCTGTTTTAAGGTGTTAAAATATTAAAATTAATGAATAAATCACCTTGGATAATTTCATGTCAAAAGTCACAACATCCCATTGGTAAAAAGGAAGATGTTTGGTTTCAATTGGAAAGGTCAAGTTTGCACTGCTAAGCTGATTGTAAAAGTGATATACTGATAAGCATAGAACAGGGTAAAGAATTTCCTTACGAAGCAGAATAAAGGTGAGGATTTCTTTTTTTTCATAAGATTCAAATCAAAGTCCTGAGAAAGAGGTCATTTTGAGATAGAGAATCAAAGGTTGGCTGTAATAGTTTAAGTATTTATAAACTGCTTAAAACTGGTTGTTTCCTTAATCAGTTTGACACCTAGAACACTCCTGAGATAGTTTATAATAAAAATATTGGAAATAAGAATTTTATTTTCTCTTCTTCTTCAATGCCACGTCTTATTATAATCTAAACAACTAAATTTCTACCTTATCTCTTGAAGGGATCCAGAGCCAACCATCTAGCCACAGACCC
Organism: Pteropus alecto; assembly: GCF_000325575.1. Classification (NCBI taxonomy): domain Eukaryota; kingdom Metazoa; phylum Chordata; class Mammalia; order Chiroptera; family Pteropodidae; genus Pteropus; species Pteropus alecto. The sequence goes on along the minus strand of NW_006438088.1, from coordinate 2,251,533 downwards.
TTACTGCTTATAATCCTGGTGGTCAGACTAGCCCTGGGGCTCTCACTGAATGATGAGCCAGGAGGGCAGATGCAGCCACCAAAATTCCTTCCGGTCCTTAGGGCTATCACTACAGCTAGTAACTGAGGGTCGATCACCATGAATCCGGAATGTTTCAAACACTACCTTTGAGGAGTATCCAGAAACACACAGTCCCAGAAAGAATGGCTCTTGCATTTAAACTCTAGTGAAAGTGTCCAGGCTTTAAGTTTAAAAAGAGAAAATTACATTAAAATTAAGTAGCTCTATTATACAGACAAAGAAAATAAGGCTTAGAACAAGTCAAGGAATGAACTAGAATCAATATTTTCTGTCCTTGTGCCTTAAGTTGGATATCCATCAGATCATGCCACTTCATTCAGGGAAGGGAAAAGAAGAAATAGATAATTGGATAAACAAGCATAAAAGCGAAATTCTGAGGTTAAAGAAAAATCCGAGTTGACACAATAGGAGCAATTTTCCAATGACTGCTGTTTGAAGATTGAAGAGTAGTAGACATAGGCTTCAGGGAGGAAGCAAGAAACGAGTTCCATTTTAAAAAGTAATATTTGACTCAAATGCAAGGATATTAAAAAAAATTCTCAATTGTTGATCCTGACATACAATTTCTGCTAATAGATGGTTGGGTTAGCAAAGGAATTAAATTCTCTATTATTCCCCACTAATAATTTAGGAAAGAAAAGGCTAATTTAGTCTTTCGCAAGTACGTGTCCATATCTGAAGTGGCTGACTTACATGGAAATGGTCAAAATAGCATGTCTCCCATATACAAAAAATGACTAATGGAAGGAACATGTCTTGGGTTGAGAGCCTGCTTGTTTTAAGACAGAATATGTCAGAAAAGAAAAAATAATAAGGCAAAGCTTAGGAAAATATGGAAAAGTTGGCAATGAGAGAGCACAGAGCAGACCTAGTCTTGGCCTGAAAGTGTTGACCTCTCTCTTCTTGCCCTTGACAATGGCCACCTTATGACTCTCTGTGCTAGCTCCAGTAAATGTACCATTCCTCAGAAGGCTTTTCCCGTTAGAGTATGGGAACTGTGGCCTAGCTTTGTTCAGGAATCCTTGGCCCCAGTCCAGGTTTTAAAAAGTAAACAAACTGCAGAAATGTAACAACTGAAATTGCTCACTGAACAGGATTACTAAAATCAACTATGGGTGACTGACTGCGGTAAGACACAGAGCAAATACTTTACTGAGCATTTTATTGAGCAAGTACTATATGTCAGTTATCATACCAGAAACTCTACTTGTTCTCTCACTGAATGTTTTTGAGAACCATATGAGATGTGGAACTATGCCCATTTGATTAGAAACTGAAAATCAGAAAGGTTCCATTACCCTCAAGATCATACAGTTGTTAGTGATATGAGTGGGATTTATTTCCAGGTGGATGTTAATTTCCAACTACTACAGCTATAAATGGAATTTCTGCACATATAGTATACATATGCAAATATTTCAGAATGCATGATGATTAACTAATATCATTTTTGTAAAATTATAACTGATATCACAGGCCAGAACTTAATGAGGAAAAATTTTCCATTAGTACATCTATAATTCTGAACACAGTAAAATGTAGGCAAAGCAATTGTCGGTGAGGAATCAGGGAAGAGGTACACATCAGGATCAGCTGTGCAACCTGTTTAAGCACATCTCCCATTCTTATTCCTTCCCCAGCCCACTTGAATTCTGTTGGCCAGTGTTATTGGTAGAATGTGTCTTATTTATTAAAAGTTCTTGGTCAGGAAAAAAAAATGTTGTGACATCACTTTGTAAGTTTCCATACAAATGAATGCTTTCGTGCTTCTTCATTAGCCTATCTACTTCAAGAAAAGGAATTCCTAGATAATCTTCTCACGTTATTTAGATTGTCATATGTTGTGGTAGTTTATTATATTACATACAATTTTACATATAACCAATATTCTCAAAAATACGAATGATTTACATCTTTCATTTGTTTCACTGACATATTCTGCACATACACATACACAAAGCTTCCTTAATATATTAACTTCTGATCTAATTAAATTTGATTAGAAACTGAAAATCAGAAAGGTTCCATTACCCTCAAAATCAGAAAGGTTCCATTACCCTAATTAAATACAGGGTAAATTAGTTCATTAGAAAACAACAAAATTCCTAAGAATGGTATAGGAAGTAATTTCAATGGATCAGGCTATGTTATCATCTGTTGATTAATTTATTCAACAGCTATTTACTACTGAGTTCCTACAAGCAATTGGGTTTTACCAGCTAAAGTAGAATTTACCTTCCTGTTGATATAACCATTTGCTTATATTGAAAAAACTCCTTTTAGATTAAGGAGGTACTAAATGATATTGAAGATATTCAAAACTATTGGTTTGCTCTTGAGAATGCTATATTTATTAAAGATAAAGAAGTCATGCCTCTCGGGTGACATTTTCCAGGTGTCAGCAATTAGTAATAATTATTAATAATAATTTAATACACTACGACTTACCTTGTTATATAGGCTGACATTTGGGCTTTAAAGAAAATTGGCTAAAATTGATTGGTTAAGCTACAATGAACCAAACATACCGAAATGGGCCATTTAGACTCTTAACATCTTAGAAGTGCCATTCTAGGTAATTAACAGTAAAACTCTGTACTGTATTGAATCTATACTGATAGCCTGCACTGGACTCTCCAGGACACCAGAAGAATGAGAAGGCACTCGGGACAGGAAATCTTAAGGCTTGCATCCAACTTTCTCTCAGTTTGCAAGTTTTGGAACCACAGATAAAGCACTTAATCTCTCTGAGTTCCAGGTACTTTATTTGTAGAGTAGAAAAAAGAATAACTTTGCACATATCACTGGAATATTATAAAGATCAAATGATTTAAGGATTGTTAAAATGTTTCAGAAACTGTAAAATAACATATTGATATAAAATACTAGTTTTGCTATTAGACCTCAAAATTTTATCTTTCATTTTATAATTATATTTAGGTTTGTTTAATATAATATACTTGTTCATTGTACACAATCTGCAAGATTCAGAGAAGAGGCAATATAGTATAAAGGCAAGAACTCAAGGCTGGAATTGGCTAAATTTGAATCCCAGTTACACAATTTGTTGACCAAGATGGCTTTACCGTGTCATTTTTCTGAACTTATTTTATCTGCTAAGTATATATAATAAAACCTACCTGTATTAAAGGATATGTTCTATGTAAAGTATGTAGTTCAGTTGCTTAGTATATAGACTTAATTAATGAGAATTACTTCTATTATTACAAAGTTATAGTCTTTGCTCTCTCCACCAACTATAATTATAAATGTCCATATGGTTCAAGGACTGTATCATACTCTGCTAGTTTTGTAGTCTCCTCATTACATTTTATTTCTTGTTCCCTTCGAAAAGCAAAGGATTTGAAACTATTGTAACTATGAAAATTTATTGGATATGCAATTAACAAGTTAATGCAACAGTTATTCTTCATGCCAGAAGTTGTATCCCACTGAGATATTTGAAAAGGGAGTCTAGTTTGAAAGGTAAAGCAGAGGAAGGATCATGCATGGTTGGAGACACATTCTCGTCCAAGTGACTATTGTCAAGGTTATAGCCTCACTTTTGAATTTTATATTTCTTTTTTCTTGAAATGAGTGTTTTGAAAACATTATCCTACTTGGAGGAATCTGATAATTGGTAAAATAAAGGCCTGTCTGAGAAAAAAAAAAAAAAAAACACTGCCATAAAGAATTTGATTTAGTATCATGATCTTTATTCATTTTTAATATAGAATTTTATGGTTCATCAAGGGGTAAGCCAGCCTATCCCAAGAAGTTATTTTTTTGTTCATTTTGGAAAGTACCCTGCTGTTATTGTGTATGCACTTCTGAAAAATCAACACATTCTGAGAGGAAGGGGACTGGTACTCTCTTCTCTTTCTTCCCTTCCTTCTTTCCACGTTCACTGTGTTTGCCCCGCAAGTCCATCTCACAGTGTTACTAATTCCTTCCTGAAGCCCACATTGAGTGCCATAGCACAGCAACCATCACCATTTCATGTTAAATTTATAGTTCAGCTAATGTGATGGAATGATCTCCATTCCAGAATCTCTTAATTTCTTTTCCTTTTCTTCACACAACTGTAGACTGAAACCAAATGCTTAGTCAAATATCTTTCTTATGTAACTAGCAGGAGGTGAGTGTTTTCCTGTTTCTTTTTCTCTCTCTATCTTCCTCTGTATTTATAGAACAAGCTTTAATTATAATTAACCAGTGTTCTGAGGGCACATCAGTGATTCTCCAGATGGCTCAGACCGACCCGAGAACATTTATTTTAATGTTTGATCTTAGAATAACCAATATGTTCTTAGCAAAAACTGACTAAGCAATTGATGTGTCTATTTGCAGTTAGTTTCCATGTACCTGCTCTCTGATAATGAATGCTAATATTCCTTGATACGGTCTGTCCCTTATGCATCTCTATATATTTTCTCCTTTTAGATTTTCCTTTATGCTTAATCTGCAGATCAGTAAGAGGGAAGCCTTTAATTTAAAACAATTATTTGATTATTTAAACCAGCTTTTCCTTCCAGCATATGTTACAGCTTCGGAGGTGAAGGTCTTAAACTTCTTGTGAGGAGTGCCAGGAGTTTAGTCTAAGAACATTTCTGAAAAAATGAACAGTATGGCTATCAATAAATGAAGAGAAAAGAAAGATGAGGAAAAGAAAGGTATTATGTTTGACATGTTCTTGCATTTCCTCTGATCGAATTTTCTGCCAATTTTTTTTTATAAATAAAGCTATATAATACCAATTTGGTTATTATAATCAAGTACTTGAACCATCAGTGCAAATTTTGCATTTCTTTAACTCCAAAATAGTGGAAAAGCAAGTGCTTAAGAATAATCCTAAGAACTGTAACTAAACCAGTGATGGCAAAGTGTTCAGTAGATACACATATGTATATTATAAGAAGCAATATGTGATAAAGAATTCTCATCCCATTGCCTTCTCTGGTCTAAAGCCAACTAAATATAACAGAATAATATGTTTATAGTAGGTAAAAACTATTTTTTACTTGAATGGTCCAAATGTTTTAATTGGGACTAAGCAAGTAGAACTACTATTACGATTTTAACAGAATTTAAGAATGTTAAGACGTTTATGTTCACATATAAGTAAAAATAAAAACTTTACTTTTCAATGCCTATTCTGAATGTTTATGGTAATTCTACTATATCTTTTATTCTCTCATTTGTTTACCTGGCGTACCTACTGTGTGCCAGTACTATGAATATGTATTGGGGGCGGAAGTAGGGTAAGAAGAAGAAAATTAAAGGAATGTTAAGGAAATTTGAGGCAGAGAGTAGCAATGAATGGAAAGATTAAACAACCTGCTATTTATGGCAATTATCTTGGTTTTTCTGAGGCATAGGAAGAGGGTCACAATTGATAAAAATGGGAGACAGAATGTAGATGGCTTTCTGTGTCCTACTTTGGAACTTGGATTTTGTCCCTTTTTCTTAGGTAAAAGGGAAAACTAGTACATTTTGAGCAGGCGCGTACCACATATCCCTTAGATATTTACATATTCTTCCAGTAGTCTCAATGGCAGCAGTATAAAGGATGTCATGAGAGGGTGTGGAACTGCAAACAAATGTATACTAGGAGACAATTGTCATAGTCAAGGTGGAAAATGAGAAGGGCCTGAATCGAAGCTAAAGAAGTGGGGGATTTAAGAAGATATAATTTATAACACTTAGTAATGATTAGACATCAGAATTGAAAGAAAAACACAAGTTTAGGGTGACTCCTGTTTTACTGGCTTGAAAAACAATGAATTTCTAAAATGAGGAAGGCAGAGGTAAAGATGAGTTTATGGAAGATGATGAGGTCAGTTTTGGACATGTGACGTATACGAGACACATCTCAGTGACAGACAGTTGAGACACATTAGTCTCAAGATCAGGAGGAAGAAGCTCAAGATGGATAAAACAACTTGCTTGTCAGATGTGGGAGTCATCAGCAAAGGTGATTGTTGAACCTCAGAGAGCAATGAACTTGCCCTGAGAGAGACTTTTTGGAGGAAAAAGTCTCAATAGCTGAGCCCTGGAGAACACAAACACTTAAACCATCATTAGAAGAAGAGAAATTAGTAAAGGATAATTTCTAAATAGGAAGGAGGACTACCAAGAGAGAGTCATGATTCAGAAGGGAAGGAAAAAAATAATTTCAAAATTAAATAAAATGAAGACTGAATGATAACATTGTCTTTGCCCATAATTATGTCGTTGGTAACCTTTGCCAGAGCAAATTAGTATGGGAGATTGCAGAGTCTATGACCAGTAAAATTTAATATGCATCAATCCTATCAATGGATCGTCATCAATTCTAAAAATTACACAGAAATAAAATATTCAAAAGAATAGATTCCTTTAAAAATAAAGTATTTGCATATGCTAATAAAATATTGATTTAGAAGTTGCATTTTCTAGAAGAAAATTTCTCTGAGTTAAGAAAATTTGATTAAAATATTGGCATTTTGAGAATATAAAGGTCACTTTTGGCTATTATGAAGCAACTGATACTGAACTAGTCTTTTTGCTGTACACAACTAGAAGCTAAATAATATATATAAAACAATGTTTTTAGACATTAGACAATAGAAAGCACAGGGCAGCATCTCTAAAGAAAGAGAAACAAGAAAAAGGAGATTCCTGTGATGACCCAAGATTTCTGGCAGAGGCAGAGGCAGAAGGAATAATCCATGCAAAGCACAGAGATCTCAATAATCAGAGTTTGGAGGAGTCGAAGTATTTAGAATAGCAGAACCGAATAATAGACAGAAGGGAATACACAGAATAAGAGATCTAGAAATCTGCACAGGACTGTCCTTAAAACTTTGGTGTAATACAAAGTTGTCCATGCCTAGAGACACTTCGCAAGAGTGATATAGCTACCAGGGAACTATAAATCCAACAACTGTTAGAGCTTGAAGAGCTGGACTTTTTCATGTTCCAACCAACCAGAGTGAAGAGACTTTGGTGAACTCTGAATATTCGGTACAGAAAGGCTATGGCTTAGGAGAAGGCCTGACTTAGCTGGATAGTAAAAGAAACTCTAGACCAGCTTTAAGTAAGCTTAAAAACAAACATTCACCAGATCAAGCTGATTCCCAAATAAGTAGCTTTCTGACCAAAACAACTCAATACTTTTTAAAAGACAATAACATCCAGAGGGTCAATAATAAACATTTAAAATATTCAGTATCTAATAAAAAATTACTATACACGTAAAGAAGCAGGGAAATATGACCCATGACCACAAGAAAAGCAATCAATATAAATAGTTCCCAAAATTACTGAGATGCTGCAATCAATAGACAAGATTCTTAACAGCTGTTATAAATGTATTCAAGGATTTAAGGAAATCATAAACAAAATAAGAAAAGAAATTGAACTTATTTGAAAAAAAACAAAATGAAATTTCTAGAGTTGAATAGTGCAATATCTGAAATTAAAAATGTACTGGATGAATTTAAAAGCACATTAGTTAATATACTAAAAAAAAAAAATCAGTGAACTTTAAAACAGAAAAATAGACTCCAAACAGAAACACACTGAGAAAACAGATTTATACCAATAAATTTGATACTTTAGATGAAATGGGCAAATTCCTTGAAAAACACAAATTGCCAAAGCTAATACAAGGAAATAAAAAATCCTAATAGTCCTAATCTACTAAAGAAATTGAATTCTTAATTTAAAGTCTTCTCAGAATAATAAAACAAAAAATCTAGGTGCAGATGGCTTTACTACATTCTATCAAATGTTTAAAGAAAAAATAATCCCAATCATACACCCATTCCTTACAAAAACAGAGGAATAGGGAACACTTAACAATTACAAAATAGCGAGAATCATTTTAGTAAGACTTATTCTTCAATATTCTTATGGAAGAACAAGGTTCTTAGGAAGGAGAGAGCTCTTCCAGACGTTATGGCCAGGAATAGAGCTACAGAGAACCTGAGAGTTAGACTTACACTAAAGGATTTTGATAGGAGGGTAAAGTGAAATTCTAATTTGAGGAAATAACAGAAAAAAAAAATATGAGAAAGAGGAAGCACTTGTGCATGGAACAAATTGGCCAGTATCATCAGGTTCATTTCAGAGACTTTTGGGGCTGGGCTGAAAAGATAGATGATGTCATAATCCTAGAGCCCCTTCGGTTCTGAGGGAGATTGGGATTTTATTGCATAAGCAGTAGTAGAGTCACTGAAAGATTTTGAGCATGGTTCCGGCCCAGTCAAACAGAAGTTTTAGAATCTTGATCTCATCAAAGCTACTTGGACTAGAGGGAAGAAAGTTTAGTGACAGAGAAACCAGGAAAATCCTGTAATGAGGTGGTATGGTTCTTTGGAAATAGAAAGACAGTGCCCACAGGAAGCCTCAAGGTAGATTCAAAGGACAGCAGCCACAAACCTAATCACATTTTCTAAGTATTAAGATTAAAAATATATATGCTAATGCAGACTGTAATTTCTAAGCTCAGAAAAAATGTCATTGGGTGGAATTTTACTAAGACCCTATGTGTATGAGAAGATAAATATTCCAATTTATACCCTGCTCTTGGTCTGAAATAACATTTTTAAATTTTGTCCCAAATATCTGTACATGAAAATTATTTTGGGTAAGAGCCATGAAGCTCTCTCTCACAATTTTAAACATGAAGCTAGGTTTAAGTACATTTACAATGGGAAGCAATTGACTTACATGCATTGCACTTTTACTAGATTTTCATTTGATTTTAGGAAGACAGATTTATCTACTGAATTTGAAAATGATCCATGCTGATTAAGTCAGATATATTTGATGTCATCCATAGTTTTGTTTTCTTGCTCTCAACACGAAGTTGACTGTTTCTCTAGTGAACATTATCTGGGGACTAAGACAGTCAAGAATTTAATATGTTGTCATTTGCAGCATTAACAAACCACAGTGGAGAAAACAGCAATTAACATTGTGAATTTAACACCGCAATTAATACAAAAGAATTTTAATGATAACCACTCTAAAGAAAGACTTGTTGTTTCCATGCTAGTCTTCTTTAAATAAAAATCAAAACAAAAATTCCTTAAGGAATGAATAGTTAGGAGATAAAGGATTGTTTTTGAATAATTCAAGATTTTGTTCATCTGACTGAATATGGAAAATACTCATTCGCCCATTTGTTCATTTTTTCAGCTAGCGTGTGCAGAGCATTGCTTCCTCCTGGGCACTGCAATGATTGGAGATGAATGAGATCCAGAGCTGGCCACAAGGGGGACCGAGGACCTGCACTCCTGTGGCTCCAGGAAGTTACTATAGGTTAATATTAGAAGTAAAAGCTCCCCTTAGAACATTGCCCCGGACTTGAAAACAACTATTTTCAAACGTTAGAGAAACAAAAGAATGTATGAAATCCTAACGTTTCTGTTTTACTATTCACATCGAGTCTTGCAAATTTTAAATATTTTCCTAGCTTGGTTCAAACATCCTGTCTTGAAGAATCCATATTGCACAAAGCTAGTGAGCATTTGAAGTCTGACAGACACTGTGAGAAGAGCTGTCCCTCCCATGGAAAAATTCACAGTCTAACAGCAGGATATCTCCTATCTGCATTGCATTTGACAATTTACCAAGGGATTTTTTTTTTTTAACCCATTTCATCTCCATAACATCCTCTGAGCTCAGCAGGTGGGCAGGTCTATTTTTCTAGATACACTGGAGCTCAAAGATTTCCTGTTTGTAGTGCTGGTTATAAGTGGTGAAATCATAACATGCTCATTAATCATCTAACTCCTAATTTAGGGCTCTTTCAAACACAACACCAAGTATGGACATATATGTAGTAGGAAATGGAATTATTGCAAATGCATTCTCTTTCAAGTTCTCTGTCCCCTAATTCATGGTCATAGAATAGTGGGTTTAGGAAAATGTTTTCATTGAGGTCTCTCACTCAGGAGTCAGGCAGCTCATGTGCAGGCAGCAGCACAGGCTTTGTAGTTCTATAGGGACTATTACATGCAAGGTATCCTTGTTACCAGATTGTGGGTAGTAAATCAATTAAACATCAGGATAACTGTAGGAAGTAACTTCTCTTCTTATCCCCATTGTATATATGAGGAAAGTCACTCCATATATGAAGCATAGAAAAATGAAATAACTTGTCCAAGGTGATACAAACAAAGAGTGACAGATTTAATCTGAGGCAATTTGGCTCCAGCACTCGCCCTAAAATATATTATGATACCTAAGAGGAAAAGAGTCTCCTTTGGCAGGTACAATGCCTGATATAGACTCCAGTAGTTATGATTTAAGGTAAATATTAGTACATATACCATATAATACATATAGCATATGTTTCAAACCATTGCCTGATAACATTTTAGCATACAGTGTTTAATTGGATTAGCTGGTTACTAGTTACATACCTTGGCTAATGAGGATTGGAAAAGAAACACTAAGGGAGATGTTGTAGAATGATCAAAAGCATGGAGAACCTTCTAAATGGTGAGGGCTGTGTGGGCCTGTTGTAGAGGAGACCTTGGAAGACAAGAGGGTGTCACAAGAGCACTGGATGCTTGGTCTGAGACAGAAGAGGGTGGGATGGGCCTGAGAGGAAGAATCAATGGTCAGTGGACATCCCACAAGGATTTCTCAGTCCAGAAAGGAGGTAGACATGCCACACATGATTATACTATCATGAAGCACATGTTCTGATAGAGATGTGCGCATGGTTCACAAAAAGGTTGGAGGAATGCTGTCTGATTTTATCAGGAGTGGGGCGAGAGGCCAGAGAAGAGACATGTCTGAGAAGACAGCTCCTAAAGATTGTGTGCATCACCAGCCAGGAAAGGGGTTACTGCAACATTTGATTGCCGAAAGTACTTCAAAAGCACTTTAAATAAGAGTAAGACATTCTATTTTACTATTAAAGATAATATACTTTAAGACATTATCAAAATAACTAATAATAGATTCTTTTCCGTCACAAGTATGAATTGATAACAAATCAACCAGAGGCACCAAGGGTCATAAGAAATGACGATGAGTTTTCAAAACAACCCTGTCAGGTGTTATGCCCATTTACAGATGAGAAAACAGAGGTCTAAAGAAGTATTTGCCACTAGTGAAGTTGTAAATTTAAAACCTGAATCTAGAAAGGCCTGATTCCAAAGTTCATGCTCTTTATAGGGTACTGTTTGTTTCTTTAACCCTGGCCTGGTCACTCTAACCCCCTCAGGAAATACAGATATGGAAATTCTATCAAGGACCTAAGAGAGCCCTTTGCAGCAATGCCCACCAAACCCTTGCTCCGGGTTGGCCAAAGGAACCTTTGGGAGGAAAGAATCAGGGACTTGCCAAATCTTCCTTCCCGCTCCTGCATTCTCTTGATTTGGTAAGATCTGGAGCAAGGTGTTCCTTTTGTGGCTATATGCCTTCAGCTCTGGAGATCTGATAGGGGTGGAAAGACCAGCAATGGCAAAGGAAAGAGGGCTACCTAGGATTTGGCTCTGCATAAAGCTTTAAAAAAGATGGAAAATGATCTTGGGGTCTCTACATTGCCCAACTGAGTTCTCCAGGGCAGAAGAGCAGAGGTGGTTTTTTCAGGAAAAAGTCTAAACTTACTCGAATTAGCACTAAGCACAACCGTAGGTGGCTGGATAAAGCACAATTCTCAAGAGTTGAGGGTTCCCTAATGTGCACCATCAGAGGGAAGGACATTTGCAGCAGCAAAGATGCATGCAGCCAGTCTTCCCAATTCTTCCTAGCAACAGAAAGAGTAATGGAAAGTTCTGGTCTTTGGAGGAGACCTACCCAGCTATAACCAGAAGAGAGAAGGAAGGGTGTACATAGGAACCAGTGTTAAGCAGAGATCCAAGTAAGTGATAAATGTCAAAACCAAGTTCATGAGAAGGATGCCAATCCCCAAGACAAGGGTAGATTGTTTTTATTACCTCCTACCTGGGCTCTTATTCTCTCTTCTCCAGCATTCTCCTCTCAGTTCTTAGCAGGACCATGATTCTGCTCTGAAATCTTCAGCAGCTTCTCTCTGGTTACAGAGTGATCCATGCTTCTCAGTCAGGCATACCGTATGCTCTACAATGTAGCACGACTTCTCTTTTCAACATCGTCTTCTACTCTTACCGTAGGGCCTCTTCACCACGTTCAATTGGTATACGCCCCATCCCTAAACACTTTTTGTCCTTTCCCATCTTTATGATTTTGCTCTCTGCATTATCTCTGCCCAAATTCTTCTCCCTGATTTCTCACTCTCTTGCTCTCTCTGAACCTCATACACAGTATGGAGTGCATGAAAGCTGACCTTCAGGGCCTCTATTGGTGTTATATCTCTATGTCTTATCTCCTTTATATTTTGTAGACTCTTGAAGGCCAATATCATGTCCATAAAAGCCATTATTCCAAGGCATATTTTTTTGTCCATAATACATAATCAATGTATAATTGATAAATAAAGATAATAAAAAGAAATGACTATGTTAACTAAATAGATCTGTAAGGATCATTTGCCAGTATCTAGCCCAATGCCTTCATTTTACAGATGTGAAAACCAAATCTCCAGGAAGTTAATAATTTTGATCTGCATAATAACTAGTTGAACCAGGATTAAGAGTAATAGCTAGCAACATTTGACTACCTACCATGTACCAGGCACAGCTATAAGATTATTTATTTCAACATTTTTTAACCTTCTAACAATCCTATGAGGTACTTACTAGCTCATTTACTAGAAAAAGGAGTCACACAGAATGACTGAGTAATTCATACCAAGTCACATAGCTCTGTAAGTAGCAGAATCAAGATCAGTCCACACTCAGACTGATTCCAGAAAATCCAGTCTTAACCAGAACTCTATTCAATTGGACCTTCGGTTAATCTCATCCTCGTTCTATCATGCCACTCTATCTTCATTTGTTAGTTCAGTGGAAAACACACAAAAAATATGGCTAACCCAGGTTCTTGTATATAAAATAAAAAGCTTTAAAAAATCACGTACATGTAGGCACTCATTGATAGGACTAGTAAAGCTAATAAAGCAAATGAAGTTAGTTCAGAACAACAAATGATGTGATTCTAGTTGAGAAATAAAGTATAGACCTTACTTAACAAATTTAGTCTTTTACTCTCTGTTATTTAGTCTTCCTCACAGCAGGTAATCTACAGATCCATCCTTTGCTAAGACATGACCTTAGATATTGTGAATCTACTATCTCTTCAATTTTGTTATCTAATTGAAAGGAAAACAAAACGTTATACTAGATTGGTAGTACTCCTGGAGATTTTTGGGTTTGTGTTCGTTTTGTTGTTGGTGATGATGATGGTAACAATATTTCAATTCCAATTTTTTTCTATGTATGAGTAAGCTTATTTTCTAGAGCTTCAGAAACTAAAGCTTGTCTCGAGCAAGGCAATTTTGAACTGTTTTATGCTTAATTTTCCCTACTAATTAGATTCCATTTTAAAATTTATAACAGTGTTCCTTTTTCTCATTCACTGTATTTTTGTGTGAGCTATTTCTAGGTTAGAATTTTGAAATTTTCTCAAGGAAATATAAACTTCGCCTTTTTGTTAATTATAAGAGCACTGTGACCACAGAGAATTCTGGAAAAGCAATTAAGGAGCGTTTAGATTTTCTCCAAAGTTGTGCATTTGTAGCTAAAATCCACAGGTCTTGAAGGTTACCCTCTCTGGACCCTCACTCACTGGGCAGCCTCTGCTTTCCATTGCAGCCCAAGCGATCTCTAAAAATAGACACTCGCTCTTGTGTCTCTACTGCTTACAGCCCTCTGCGTTTTCTCATCATCTACCCTCCTTAACATGACTGGCCTCCTCATGCTTTGGACCCTTTGGTCCTGGCAACCAACTAACCACCATGTTGCAACTTTTCCAATTAAAAATCTAATAATTCTACCTCATGACCGTCTCTCAAATATGTAAGTGCAGCTACTGTGTATTACCAAAATTTTCTATTTTTCAGATTACTTGCTCTTATTCTGGCCATTCTTCATTAATTATGCTCTACTGTGCCCATGTCTTAGTATAATCTGAAAAAACCGAATCCAATATTTTGATATGGTCTCCCTTCAGAGAAAAGTGAGATTTTTACTTTCTTCATTCTGGGCACTAAAACTTAATTTATGCAAAACAAAATTTTATACATCTTTTTATCACCTACATCTATCCCAGTTTGCACTAGCCAACTAAAACCTTACATTAATTCTTATTACATTAAAGTTCTCCAAATCTGTACTTTGCATTTGTTGTTTTAAACATAGATATGTTCATTTATATTCATTTCTGTTGCATTGCATGTTATTATTCTTAACCCATCACTTCACCCTATTGAGAATGTTCATCTTTCAGAAACCTATTTTTGTATCATTCAAAAATTGGATAAATTGGTTGTCTGTCTTCATTCAAGTTATGGATAAAAAGTTTGAAAAGCTTTTTCAAAAGGGCCAAATACCGAATTTGAGGGCAGCTGCTCTATTGCTATGATTAGAGTCACATTTAACTATCTCATTTATGAAGAAATTTAGAGACTTCAACAAAATACTCAAGTATCAAATCATGTTACGTATTCTTGGTGAATCTGTGTTAGCTCTTTTTGATCAAAAAACATCATTGTAATCCTCTTTGAAAGCGTATTAAGCATTTAAATCACATATATGACCCCAGAATAGATTTATTTCCTCGTAGAAAAATTAAAAAAGAAAAAGAAAGAAAAAGTCTGAGGAACTGTCTCTACTTTCCATAAATTTTTGAAGATAATTTATAAAAGCGCCACAACTATATCAGCAATTTCTTCATTATGCGATAAATATGCTCTAACCATCTCATCACCTATATCATCATTTGATACTTTTCTTAACCAACAGTGACTCAATTTATCTAATGCGAAAATTATTCTTATTTCTAGAGAAGACAGAAGTAAAGCAGGTGCTAGATTTCTAAAGTCTGGATTGGTTCTAACGTAATTTTACCTATAAATTTCCCTATAAATTGTTTTTAAAAAACATTTTTTTAACTCAGTCCTAACCAGCAGAATTTCAGAAGGCCATACTCTATCTTCCATCAGCCCCAACTTCGTCCAAACTTCTGAATGTGTGCATTGATGAATGTCTTATTTTG
>NW_006438088.1:2132555-2236150 GCF_000325575.1 Pteropus alecto | reverse complement strand
GTCCTTCCTTCTCCTCTATCACTCATCCATGGTGTCACAGTTCCAGCTTGCCACCCCATAACCTTCTGTTATCCTGCCATGAGCTGTGGGTACACTGACCAGATCACCACACTTTCTCCTGCTCCTAATACTAACTCCTAATACTCTGATGTCATTTGCTGCTTTCTTGCCCTGTCTCTCTGACACAAACAAGTCACTTTGCTGAAGGAGAGGAACGGCTTTCACTCACAACAAGCTATGTGGGAGTGTGCTGTTACTGCCTCTTCTTTCTAAGGTTCTAACACAAATCCTAGTAGGTGAGTATTTTCAGAATCCGAGTAGTACACACCCTGTCACACTCCAAACACTCCCTCCCTTTTGTCAGAGACTTGTCATATTTCAGCACACTCTTAGATTTAAACTCTCTACTACAATGGGCCCAGGATAATCCAAAATAATATCCCTACCTCAAGGTCAGCTGGTTACCAACTTTAATTCTATCTGCAACTTTATTCCCTTGCCACGTAACTTAACATATTCACAGGTACCAACGATTAGGACATAGATATCTTGAAGAGGACATTATTCTGCTTACTACACCCACTTTCTAGTAGGATACCTCTGTCTGTAGGAAATACCCATGCCTTGTTTGCTTTGACAGAGTGCTGACTGATCCCAATGCAGCCATCTTTAATATATAGTAACAGGCACTTGAGCTTTTTTGAGCATGACCAGGTACCAAGTTCTCTGCAACATTCAACTTCACGGAACACAGTTCTGAGGGGTCTTTCTATGGCATCAAATTTGGATACTATTATATCTTTCCTTCTCCCTCTCAGAAATAATGTCTTTATAGAGCATCTCTAATATCTGGCCCTTCCTTATAATTCTTGACCTGGTCTGATGGATTCAAGAGTCACAAAACCATTTCTATAACATTTTCTTCATAAATCCTATACAAGAAAACCTACCTTAGGACTTAGTATTTGAAATTCACTTTATTGGCACTTTAGTAAAAATGTCATTTTTAATATCCTGTCGTGTATTTTCAGTTGTTTAGGATCACAAGTGATTCTGCAGTGAATCTTTTTGTACATATATCATTTCATACATGTTCAAGATGCTACATAAATCTGAGAAGTGGTATTAATGTCTAAAGGCTCCCCATTTTGACTCTGGATAGATATTGCTAAATTGATGTTTTCCCAGGTTTATATACTCTTATCCACACTTATACACCAGTTTATATTCTCAGAAGGAAACAACTGAAGGAGACTGTTTTCCTCTACCGCCCTAACCAGACATGATGTTCACCTTTTGAGCTTTGCCTATTAATGATAAAATATATTTCATTGCATTTTTTTTCCTGATTAGAAATAGAAGTATTATGATTATGGACTATTTATAATTTTAGGTGTTTCCTATGTGTTTTTATGTTTTAGAATGTAAACTATTTTGGCAATTTTCAACTGACTTTTAAGAAATCAAGTAGTATGAAGTCAAAGTGGCTGAAACTAATTTTGAGAATTTTCCCAAAGTGAAGAATCATGAAAAGAGAATATGAGGCAACAGACTATTGAAATTTTCTGATTCTTTAAAATTTTGCTTTGACCATTTATAGTTTGAAGAATAATAATCATGAAGATGTTATTATGACTCTAGTACTATCTCTTTTTCTCTTAGGGCAGGGTACAGAAACAGAGGCTCCATTCCAAGAAAAGCAGAGGAAGTCTCTCTTTAGTTGGGGCTCAATTTGATAAGGGCAGAGTTAATATTACATGATCTTGAATCAAGAAGGAATATTCTTAAGGATGCTGGCATATAAGCAATCATTAAAATGTACGGAAAATTCTGAACTACAAGTTTCCTATCAGATTTTATATTTAATAGTAAGAACAAATGGCAAATAGATGACCAAACTATTTAGGCCTATTTGCAATCTAAAAATATTAGAAGTCTATTTATATCAAAATGATATTGATGCCTACTTACAAAACCTTAAATTTTGTGTTCTTTTTTAAGTTGGGTAAAATGACTATAATGCTCTTTGTTATTTCAGATGAACATTGACATTCAGTGCCCTTTAGTGTGGGATCTTATACAATTCAAGTTCTATATTGAGCATATAATTTATGTCCAATGACACGCTCTCTTGAACGGTTGAAGGAAAAAGAAAAGACTCCTTTCGCTCCTTCCCTATGAAAAATATAGGGCCAGGAAATGAGAATGCAGACTTTAGGTAGTGTGATCTATTTAGAGAAACTTGTTTCTGACTCATCCAAATAAATAAAGTTTGAGAACACTATTTAATTGTCATTAATGTTGGGTCAAAAAAACAGCCCGAGGATAAAATAATTTACCAGGTTTGAATAAAAACCTTTGTTGTTTTCAAGGTTCTTGCCTAACCAGCAAATAATCATTTTGCTAGGATGACTTTCTCCGCCTCTCACTGAATGAGCACTGCCTCCCCAAACGGCTCAGATAGTTCTCACTTTGCACAGCTGTGCAGGGCTGTGCAAGTGACCAAACTAGCTGAGACCACACAATGTGACCTTAATAATTTATGGGAAAATCACAATCATTCCATGACTTTTAAGAATGTTTGTCAGAACTTTAAAAACTCTCTTACTATATAGTTTGTAAATGTATAGAAAAATGTAAAAAAGGTAAAAATGATAGTACATTATAATTTAAAATATTAGAACCATCGAGAATTGTATTCCTTTATATTTTCATCAAGAGTAGTTGGAACAATGTTCGCCTTCTCTTTGTCACTCTATAACTTCAGATATAAAAAGAGTATTTTTCCTGATTTGGCATATCGTCATAATGCTTTCTAGGTTTTCGTTGGCTTCAAACATTTTAGCCTTTGTGCTTTCGATATTGTGAAATATCTCTAAGAGTTCTTTTAATGCGAAGGAGTTACTTTCTCTAGGACAGCTTTATTTTTTTATCACAACCACCTTCCCAATTTATGTAAATAAATTCGCTTTCACTAAGTTCCTCTGGCTGCATATCTACAGTCTCTCAAATGGACCCATGTCAACATCCTCATGGTCTGCTATTTCTTCTATAGCTCCATTTATGTTCCTTCGACTTGCTATCACCTGTCATCTCTTCATTGTACTTTCATCTTTGTTGGCCAATTTGCTCTGATGATTACCCATTTGTGTCAAACGTCATGTGGGTCTATCACTGAGAGACAAGGAAGCAACATGAGTACATGCTTTGCTGTCTGTGTGTAGACTGAATAGCAGATATAGTAACCAATCACCAACAATTTTAAAAAGAAGTGACATGATTCACAGCAGGCATCTGACAGTGATTATAAGCTGAAGAGCTAGCAGGAAGTTTGCACTATATGCACTTATTCAGTTAATATGACATGGTAACTAAAATTTGCATGGTGGTGTTGGAGGACAGGTATTAACTAAACCATAGTAACTGAAATTCATGCATATGGGAACTATGCAAAAACTGACTTACTATAAATAGAAATGATGTATTTACTTTGTTATTCATAAGGTCTGCTTTTTGGAAACAATTAAATAGCTCCTTTTCCTAGATGTAGTTTAAGAATATGGGAGAAAGAAAGTGGACAAAACACTAGGATCTGATGAGAGATGTAAATATCTTCATCTTATTTTATCAGATAACTTACATAATATTTACTATGCCAGACATTTTTTCTAAACGTTAAAAACATTATCCCTTTCAATCATTTTAACAACAATGAACTTAGTTACCATTATTTTTCTCTCTTAAAGAAGAGAAAAAAGGAACAAAGAAGATAAAGGACTTGTCTAAGGTTAAACAGGTTGTGAATGGCAGAGTAAGATTCAAACGCAAGCTCTCTCAAAGGCTGCGCTGTCAACCACTGTACAATGCTGCCTGTGTCATCAGCTTGTGTTGCTAATTCTGCAAAGTAACACATTAATAGACCATTGCTCTTCCTAGTAGAGTTAGGTCTATCTCACTTATTGCTGTAGTTTATGATACAAAATTCATTACATAAAGCGGTCATTATTTATGACAGGGATTACTAAGTCTTCACAAAACTTAGGAGAGAGATTGTACCTTTCTTTCAGAGGCGACATCAAGGTCTGAATTGACTAGTTCAGAGGTTCAGAAAGCTGAAGTTCTCATCACGATGCTCTACATGAAGGTAGAAAAAATAACACCAGGGATCATAAAATTAATTATTTGCTCCATTTCAACCCAGATTACAAGGATCTCTTTAGGGAAATATCCAAGCCAACTCTACTGAAACTTAAATGGCATAAATTTTACTTTGCTTTGCAGACAACTGTCCACCCCTCTAACCACTAACCCTGGAAAATTATGAAAGTAAATTTTAGTGAACCTGACAAACACATTAAAAAGAAAAATAACTATTAGGTAGACACAAGCAATAGAGCACTGCAAATTCAAAAATATTATCCCCTTTCTCTTGTTAAATGTCTGTTTGGAGAATACTAGTAATCAGATAACTTAGTCTGCTTCATTGGAATTGTGGTTAAAGATTAAATTGGTTATTTATTTTTAAATCTTCTTGTGTTTCATTGCTACTTCCTGAATGTCTGTGTGGTGCCTAGCAACTGCCAACCATCCAGTTCCCAGTGCTATCCTTTTCTCTCTTTGGTAAATAAAAAGAGAAAATCAAAAGGTTATGCACGCTGTTACTAGAAATAATTTATTTCATAAAACAATGTGAATGACCTAGGATAAGCCATTCACGAATATAAGATCACAAAGCAGAGCATAGTAGAGGGTCTCTATCTCATGGAGTCTTTCTTTTCGATTCTCAAGTCCAGTTCCATTAGTTGTAAAAACATCTTTATACATATCCGATAGATCTTGGTTCCTGAATAATTTCACTTTAAAGGAAGAAAAAAGGAGAAGATCGATACTGAAGAAAAATTAGAGAAATTGTGTGTAAGTGGTGGGTAGCACAGTAAATAGCGTATGAACTAGAGACAAGAGATAGATCTGCGTTTCTGACGAGTGAATTAACCAATGTAGGCATCAGTTTCCATTAAGATGAGAGAACCAAGCTATATGATTTCCAATTAATTCAGAAATTAGTAATACCCTAAGAGGTAGATTATAAAGAGAATTTGAAAAAAGGATAATCGAGCTATGTGATCTCTAAATTCACTTTAGGTTCAAAATTTGAGTAATTCTACAAAAGAACTTCATTTCAAGGTCATCTAATAAACTGTAACTTTCATTAGCTCATGCCACTCAATGCTGAAATATCTCCACTGGCTTCCTATTTCTCTTAGAATAAGATACAAATTCTTTATCATGGCCTAGAAAGCCCTGAGTGATCTCTCTCCACTGTCTTCTCTCTATTCACATCGCTCTCTGCCTAGATGCCTGGTTCACTTATTCACACTTGCTAAGCTCATGTCTGTTCAAGGCTTTGGCTCCTCCTTTTCCTTAAACATCCTTTGTTCCAAATCCAAGCTTATCAAGGCTGCCGCCTTCTCGTCCTTCATGTCTTAGCTCATATGTCACCTCCTACTTCTCAGAGAGGCATTTCTTATCCAGTGGACTGAAGGGAGCTTTTCTTCAGTTAATCTCTATCACCTACCCTGTTTTAATTTTTTTCTGTAGCGCTTAGCATGACTTGCAATTAGATCTTATTACTTGCTCTTTTACCTGCTTTCTTTTATACAAGAGCATAAGCTCTATGAGGATGGGGATCTTAGCTGTCTTATTCTCACTTATGTCCCCTTGAACATTGCCTGGCAAACAGTAAGCACTAAATAAATATTTTGAGGATAAATGAATGATCACATATCACTCACTGATATACCATTAGTGCTGAAGCACAATGCTTGACATGTGATAGGCATTCAGTAAGTATTTTCTTAAAGTAATTTAATGAGTGAACTTGATCACTTGCTTATAAAGGTGTCAGTATGAATTATTATGTCCTGCATTAGTTTCCTATTACCACTGTAACAAATTACCACAAACTTCGTGGCTTAAAACAACACAGTTATTGTTTTATTGTTCCGGTGGTCAGAGGTCTCAGACAGTCTCATGGACTAACACCAAGGTATTGGCAGGCTGCATTCATTCTGGAGATTTTAGGGGAGAATCTTGAATTTTCTAGCGTGTAGACGCTGCCTGCATTCCCTGGCTCATGCCTCTTTTCCATCTTCAAAGCCAGCAGTGGCCAGCTGAGTCTAATAACACCCTACATCGCTCTGACACTGACTCTCCTGCTTCCCTCTTTCGCTTATATGGACCCCCGTGATTCTATGGGGCCTATCTGGATAATCCAGAATAGTTTTATCTAAATATCCTTCATTTATTCACATCAGCAAAGTCCCTTTTGCCATGTTACATAATATATTCACAGATTCTAGGGATTAGAAGGTGGCATCTTTGGTGGGGGGACATTATTCTGCCTGCCACGTTGTCATGTGGTATGATTCTGGAGAAAAACAAAACCACCCTTATTTTGGGTAATCCCATGGAAACCTCTTCTCTTCTCTTTCAAACGTACTACATGGTCACATTCTGGAGAGGAATTCCCCATAAGTAGTCTTAACTCTCATTTTCCCATCTCAGGGCTGTGGCCTGAGGGTGTGAGTAATGCTAGTTTGTATAAACTAAGCAAAGGGTTTGACTACTACCTCCTATGCATGTAACTAGTTTAAAAATAAGCAGACATTAATATCTCTGGACAGGCTAAAAATCTATTTCTGTTGCTGGTAGAAGATAATTATGAGAAGAAAAAAAACACATTCCATTCCCTCCAAAATAAGGACACCACCACTGTAGGAAGATAAAATTTAGTGAGCATCAAGCTGATTTCATCCTTGTTAGAAGGATCTTTCTTAAGTCTGGGAGATGGCGGGGAGGGGGAAGAGGGGCAGGATGATGGATCCCAAAACCTGCTTTGAGCTATGGCAATTCTTTTCACTTGCCTAGGGTAAGTCAGCCTATACAATGGAGCCAACTCAGGGGCCAAATACATTAACTTGCCATCAATATATTCTCTCTACCTTGGCACAGCTCACATTTCTGGCATTATTTATGGAGGCACTCTTGCTATATTTGCACAGCATGCAGCATTGTTCATAGCAGGCTGCAGATTATTGTCAATGAATAAAGCCGGAGAAGCTCCTAACCCTTTGTGCTTGTGCCTAATGACTAAAACAGCAACATCTGTCTCTCTGTGTTCCACGTAAGATTATAGCGCAGCCATAAATAAACGACTAGCAGCAGAATCCACTGGACATCAGAGACCACCACGGCAAAGTTCCAAGTTCTATCGTCCCCTATTATACTATAAACAATGTTTATTACTAAGAGTTTCTAAAAGGTGATAAACCCTAAATATGAACATCAGAATTTTCTGAAATCTCTTATTGCTTGAGTTGTTAATCAAGCCAAAGTATACATGAGGTCTTGTTTGGGAATTTACTGTGAGGAATGGGAAGAATAAGAAGAGTTAAAAATTCCTATGCTGGCATTATTCTAAATTTTTTTTTTTTTTACATGAAAATTTATCTTTTAACATTTAGTGGAGGGTTGGGCTTTATCTGCTGCCAGCCGGCATCATGCTTTGTCACAGGGCTTCGGATGAGCCTGGTGGATCTCGACATTCACACACTTCACAGTCCGGTTTGGTGAAGACAAAAATCCCTCACAGAGATTTCCCCTTTACCGCTTCCCAAAGGCCACACTGAAACATTTTGCCAAAATTAATAGAGAAAAGCAGTGCTCCTTTTGCTAAAATACCAGGAGAGCAATCTCTGTGCTTGATGCCTAGTTTAAATGTCTCTAATGAATACCTTTCAAATTCATGCCGTAAGCAAGGTTAACAACTCCTTGATGAGATCACTGGGGGCACCACTCAATTTAGGGCTCAGGACTTATGAAGACAGTATAAACGAAGTGCCACAGACCCTAGAGAAGGAGAGAGAGTGAGTCCTGGACAGAAATGTCCTGTAGTGATGGAGGACTTCACCACTGCAAGGCTCAGGAGGACCCCTCCTCTCCCGGCCTTTACCCAGCCTCATCATCTCTCCAGGGTGTATCATGACAAATCACCACAGCCTGGGTTACTTTAAATACCAGACATTTATTTCTCACAGTTCTGGAGACCAGAAGTCAGAAATCAAGGTGTCAGCAAGGCCGGGATCCCTCTGAAGGCTCTAGGCGAGAATCTTTCTTTGCTTCTTCCAGCTTCTGGTGGCTCTAGGCATTCCTTGGCTTGTGACAATGACTCCAACCTCTGCCTCGATCTTCACATGGCCTTCTTCCCTGTATGTCTCTGTATCCAAATTTCCCTCCCCTTGTTCTCTGCTGATTTTATCATTGAGTTCCTTAACTAATTACATCTGTAAATATTTTATTTCCAAATAAGTCTGTGTTCTGAGGTTCTAGGAGGACGCACTTCACAGGGGGCTGGCTGGCCGTCCCGCTGGGGTGAGGCTGCTGTGAGAATTTGCATTACCATAGCCCTCAAATCTCTCTTCTCTTGCAACTGCCCTGCTCCCCTGACCTTACGGAAGCCTGGAGTCTGGACTGACGCGGAAGAGGGCACCCCCACCCTGCAGGTGTCTCCCCAACCCTGCCACCCTCCCTCAGTCAAGGCCCCTTCCTCTCAGAGGACCTGAACACTCAGGTCAGCTGGCTCCACGCCATCTGCCACCTTCTCTGGGGAGAAGGGCCTCTGTCTCTTAGGTTCCTTTCTTCTTCCTGGAAGATTTTGCAGCCTTCCACATGGCACTCAGGCAACCCGGAGGAACTCAAATTTTACTTAAAATGCATCTTTTTTCCTCTATAAAGGTGAAGCGACTTCATTACAAGATTTTTAAAAAGCACATCAGAGTATTAAAAAGATGAAAGTCATCTTTGATCACACACCATAGTGTTACTGTTTAGATGAATTCCACGAAAACCTTTTCCTACGAAATACAACATACACTTTTAAAAACAGAGCAGGATTGCATTTATTGCTTCACTGCCCCCTTCCTCTACTCCCGATCTCAGATGCACAGAACTGAATTAACTCATACATTTAATTTGGTGATATAATAACCCCTTCGAAGACAACACTCAAGAATGAGAATTTCTTTTTAACTTGCTCTTTTTACATTATCTGTCCTAATCATTTCCTCATGTCACTAAATAATCTCTAAAACATAATTTTAATGGGTGCTTATTATTTCACGTTATACATGCACTGCAATTAATTGAAATAGTCCTATATTATGGACATATAGACCAAGTCTAATTTTTACTAACATATTAATAAACAGTATACAACTTTATTTATATATCTTCTTCAATATCTCTGGTTATTACATTAAAATACATTTCTTAATCAAAAGTTAAAGGCTTTAAAGTTTTTGCTACATATAATTAAACCTCTAGAAGGCCTATAACAATTTATAATCTCAGGATCTGGTTCACCTTTCTCTTCAAACACTATTAACTGTGTCAACTTTGATTAACTTAAAAGACAATGTTAAAGTATTTTCACTTGCAGTTCTTAGATTACTAGTGAGGTTAGAGAGTAATATATTTATGAATCATACTTCTTTTGTAATTGCCTCTTTAAATTATTTTTTCTATTGGGATATTTATCTTTTCGATAATTCATTTTTTCATCTAACAGAATTTTATTGAGTGTCTACAATGTGCCAGAGAGTAGGATGTTGGGGATGGGAAAGATGGTGTGCTGGTTTCTGCCTTCATGAAAACTTATGTTTATTTTCTCATAAACTTACAAAATCTCTTTATGTATTATGGCTATTAGCCCTTTGTTCATGGGCCACTGATTAGTTTTACTAATTTGTCATTTTTTTTAAATTTCATGTATGGTAAATATTTTGGAGGGATATTATTTCTATTTTTCTTTATTTTGGGAAGCAAGGAAGGGGATTATTCTTTAAGAGAACTTCCTCACTAAAAATATTCAGATATTGTTCTTCTTATTCACTTTCATCACTCTTTTTGTATAATTTTTCCATTTGGATTTTGTTTTGCTATGTGACATGAGGTTTTAGAACCTTATTATTTTCTAATAATTAATTATCCCAGCACCATGTATTAATGATCTGCCATCGTATCAGTGTTTAGAAGCTCATATTTATGATACACTAACATGCTATAAATATCAGTGTCTTTTTCTAAGCTTTCTATTCCACTCCATTGTTCTCTACCTATTCTTAGGCCAATGTTATAATATTCGTTATTAAAGGTTTATGTTTTAGTATATGACAATACAAATTCTAGTATTTTTTAAAAAATTTCTTGACTATTTTTACTTTTTTTTTTTTTTTTTTGGTCTTTTTTTCTAATCCAGGGTAACTTGATTATAAACACCAAGCATACAAACAAAAAATTCCCATGGAAACTTTTATTGACACTGCTATAATTTCATTTTAAACTGTAAATCTACAATATAAAATTTCGCTCATCTCTATTTTCAATTGTTAAACAATTATTCCCAATTATCTTTTACCCCATGGTCCCTTAATATACCTGACCCTAATCCCTAATGTGCCACCTTATAGGACCATGTTAAACAGACCTGACAATACAGGTCACGTGTTTCAAACCCAGCCTCATAAACCAGGAGAGTTGTAGGACAAAAGGAAAGTTGCTTAGAAGTTAAAAGAAAAAAAAACAAAAACAAATATGTTTTAAATCCAAATTTGATTAGCAATGTAAGTTTATAAATCAAAATAAATAAAAATTCACTTAATCTTTCCTTCTTATTAATTAAAATGGTACAAGTATTCTGATATATTTTATTGCAAATGCGAAGTACCTCAGATACTACATAATGATTAAAAGATTTGTTGGTTCACTACAGCAATGCTCTAGAAAATAGAATAAAATAGAAGTTGCCTAACATTCTCTACATAATAAACTATAAGAGATGCAGTAGGTTCAGATAGCCATCTCTTGGAGCCTTTTGCTAAGAATCACTGTGCAAGCTTTAGTTCTTTCTGAATCCTCTACTTGTCCCATGTTGTCCTTGTGCCTGGCTGGCTTCAGTCATCTTTGTATACATGCTATTCAGGATCATAAGTAATGTATGTATAGTTTCTATGAGCCTTCGCAAAAGGAATTAAACATGAACTCATCTGAATTTTCCATAGAGTATCAGCAGTTAGGGAACCATCTTTATTTTGTATGAACCTTGATAAAACTGAATACTTAGTCTGCTACATTTATCCAGCTTTAAGCGGTAAATAGTTTAAAATTTTTTTCAGTTCATTCCAAATATCAGAACTCATTAAAAAAAACATTAAATTCATTATTAAGCATTCATTCCTTTCTCTTGGCACCTAAATAGGTTATTTTTTTTTTTTTTCTACTCGAAGGCCCAAAGAAACTTCACCTATGTAAGTTGGGGGGTTTTGTTATTGTTTTCAAGGTCTGAGTTGAGGCAAATCAGGTACCTCTTAGGTAAAGTTTTCAAACTAATTCCAATGGAAAATAAAGAATTGTGTAATCCTAAAGTGAAACACAGGATAAAGAACCAGCTGTGAAAACAGGCAAACATTCACTAAGCTCTTCTATGCGATGTGAATGTTTTCATATGACTTGATCTCAACCTTACTCCCTTTTAAGTGGTTAGTTTCTCAGTCCCAACAACTCTGCCTCTTTGGTTATCAGCATGAGACAGCATTTAAAAGGTGCTTTGCACATGCTGGGGGACCTCTCCAGCTTCTCTATGTATTTCCCTGGACTCTCTTACATTACAGTAGCACAAGGAAGCCTAGCCTCATCCCAGGATTATCATCAGTAGGGTCCCCCCGGGGGTCTCAGGACTCGAATATGCCCTTCACATGATGCTGAGGGGTCCTTTGCAAACACCATTGCTGAAAAAGTGTAAGATCCAAAGTTACCCTGGGATACTGCACCCACAGAACTGCGAGGGGCCAAGACCAGAAAAAGCTGCTTCGACCATGCAGACCCTGAAGCCGAGGCTGTAAGTGGAGTCAGCAAAGGTCACTGGATCTATAATTCCAAGTAGGTCATCTTCAAAATTCTCTTTTTCAAAACCTTTGAAATGTCTTGTTTTTCCCAATACCAAGTGATAATCACTCTATAACTGGATACAATTTTATTTATATGTAAACAAAGTTGTATTTTCATTTTCATTTGCGTTTCAATTGAAGCTGAAAAAAGTCACTAAGTCTAGCTTATGAAAATAAGAAGATTGAGTAGAATGAGTTTTCTTACATAGACCAAAGATAGAATTCTAAATTATATTTATACTTTTCAAATTAATGACATGATTATATCTAATCAGACTTGTGACATTATCTAAAATGTCTAGGATTTTCATACTCAGCATATTTTTAGTTTGTTTATAAGCTCATGAACTTATTGTCTCACTTTTTTTTTCTGATCCTACATTGATATAGCAATCACACATCTTGGTCATAAGGAGACAGCTGCTCCCATCTAAACAGGCTTATTGATGTTAACTTTACCTGAACATCATGGAGTCACTTGCCCCTTATGATTGCAGATTTATGTTTAAGCAAATTATAAAAGTTCCTACTTTTACCTAGATCTTTGTCAGGGAACATTTTAATTCCTCTAGTATGATATTACAGTAGAAGTGGACAAAACTTGATTGACATAGAGACTCCAATGATTCTATGTGCAGGGCCATGCAATCAAAATACATATGACATTGCTTGATTAGGCAAATAAATGTTCAGAAACATATAATTAAGTATCCTTTGAATGCACTAAAATTAGCTTAAAATAGGTAACTCGAGTTTAATGTTACGTATAAGCACTCTAAGATTAATTTTTAAAACATACCCCAAAATGTAAGTAGGTCATATAAACAACAACTAATATTTATACCATTTTTCGATGTGCTGAACACTTTATGTTTATTAGTCCACTTAAGCTTTATGACAACTTTAAGTTAGGTACTGTTATTTCCATTTTACAGATGAAGAAGTTAAGATATCAAAACTGACAGTTTTGCAATAATAACCAAAGCTCCCTCTTGGCTCGAAAGTAACCGACAGACAGAAGGTTCGTTTTAGAAATGCCAGATTTAGCAAATAAAAATACAAGATGCCCAGGAAAATTTGAATTTTAGATAAAAACAATTTTTAAAAATACAAATATATTCCATGTAATACTTTGGACATGCTTACAGTAAAAACTTATTTGCTATTTACTTAAATTTCAAATTTAACTGGGTATCTTGTATTTTCTCTGTCAACTCTGCCCTGAGTTTATTTTTTTCTCTAATGTTGTCCACTGAACAGGACAGGAACACCCCTATGCAAATTTGAAAGCCTATCTTGATCACCAGGGTGATTCCAAGAATTGTTCAGACTCCAGAGTCTTGAGGCTTGTGAAATGGTTATGCCCCTACATCCCTGCTCCTCCCCAGCCAACGAGCTCCCCCGTGGTAGCTACTCCTCAGGTCCAGTGTCTAAGCAGTGTTACTAAATAGACTGATTTATGGGAGAGCCTCCATTGTAAAAAGTTTAATGCATCTCTTTATATTTCAACTGAAGCCTGAGTCACAGAGCATAAAGGTATTTGGATGCCAAAGCATCAGTAAAAACTGTCACAAACGCCTATGGTCATCCTCACTTCCATCACACTTTTGGTCCCAAATTCCTAGTGCAATAAAACATTCAAAATTTCATATTAAGAATGCCTTTCTCATTCTATTGCTTTCTGGGTGTTCAGTTCCATCATAAAATGTAAAAACCAAATAGTCATCGTCTTTGAATATCTGAAGACATAGTCTTTGAACATTTGGTCCTAGATGCTTTCTATCTGGCAGCCTTAAAGCCTACACTGGGGACCAGGCCAAAATGCATGATTCCATGTAAAATTAATTACCAGGTAAGCTTCCCATTACTGAGTTCACAGTGGCCTTGAAAAATATTGTCCTTTGAGGTATGCCAAGTCAAAATCATGCAAAGTGCTATTTAATTGATATATTGAGCTTAAAAGCAGCCAACTCTATCATATTAGCCCCGTGTTGGTCACATCAGCAACTGCTCAATGAATAACTTGTTGACTGATTGACTGAAGGGACATTGGAAAGGTACTGGGCAATTCTCTTTGCTACATGAACAGATGTCCTTTACAAGGGTGAACCCAGCAGAGCAACAGAAAACAATTGGGGGAGCTGCTGAAAATTATTCATGAGAGAAAAACAGGAGAGAAACACATTATCCTCATTCTGTGCTGGATGCATAAGCATTGGAAATGGAGTTGTCACAGTGGTGAGAAAAGAGAATATGACACAGGATTGGGAGTTTGGAGGCTTGGATTTTGGTCCCCGACACATAACCCCGTGGGAAGCCACTGGAAAGTTCATTTACAGTCTCTGGAAGTTTGGCTAAATGTTTCTAAGGCCACTTCTTTAATTTTATAATTTTTCTTCTAACTCAGATTTACATGCATTCTGCCATTAAGAAATTTTAGCCTTCTAACCTTCTCAAACATTGATTTGCTGCTTTTATTCCTTGACTTTCTAAGCAGATTACATACTCAAAAAATGTGATACCAGTTCTCATGAATGCCCCAACTTCTAAGGGAGATCAGCTAGTTAGGTTGATCAGTATGACCTTAGAGCTGTCCAACAATCAATCTTTTTTTATAATCATTCATTCTTTTATTCAGTGAATGCTGGAATTTTACTCAATAAATACTTAACATTTATTAAGAACCTACATGTTATGCACCAAACCAAATGCTGGTGAAAAGGTTCCTGCTCTCAAAGAACTAGAGTCTAGTAGAGAAACAGGAATTTCAGCAAGTTGTGATAAGCAGTATAAAAGAAGTATTTGCAAAGAGCCATGGTAGGCTAGAGGGAAGATGACAATTGCATGTCTGAGTCAATCAGAGAAGACTTTTACAGAGGACGGACCATTTGAGCTGGACCTTGAAAGATGAGTTTGTCAGTCAGAAAAGTGAGAAGAGGCATTCTAGGCAGAAAATAAGATTATACTGCAATTATAAGCACAACTGAGTGGCCTTGAAGATAAAGGAAGGTTGTGAAGACTAAAGACGTGATGTTTGATAGCTAAAAAGTCCCAGAATAAAGAGAAAATAAAGAAATATAAGTAGAAAAAATATTAAAATACATTAAAAATAAGTATGTTATGACACAAGGGTTGAGGAGAGATTAAAAGCATGAACCTCTGCCCTATAGAAAATCTTATGAAACAGCACAGAGAACATCATAATTCTATAATTCTAAATAGGTCAGTCTTTGGAGAAGACGTTATTATGGTAGCATCAACCAATGATTCTGTATTGAGTTTCTCATTTGTCTTCACACTAGGTTTGCAGGAGTCTTACTTCTCCTTGAAGCTCAAACTAAAGGTGCCCTTTCTTCCCCAGCAAGTACTCTCCTTCATATGACCTAACTGATTACAACTTGCAGTGCCTTGTCTATTCATCTGTTTATTGAAAAAAATATTATTCCTTCTGAACACCTGTAGACAATATCATTTGATCTTGTGTTGCCATTCTTGAAAGAGTTAACTTTTCATGTACTCCAAGCTTGTCAGTTTGTAGCTCAGTGTTTGGTCTATCAAAGCCAGAAATCCCATATTAAGGTCTTGGGGCAGGAACAATATTTTTTTCTATACTACATTAAATTCACATCTCATATTCCCATGGACTCTGTGACCTTTCAATAAATAGTGGTCAAATTTTTTAAACATCATACTTGTATTACATTTTATATTTTTTAAAACCTTGAAGTTGGCTCCTAAGTCCTAAAGAAAACTGTCTCTCTCTATTAGAATGAGTTAAGATGCTGGAATAGAAACAGATGGAAAAAAGAGATACAATTAGGAGTCAGCAGAAACTGTGGCTTTCCTATTTGTATTGCATGCTTCCTTTCATTGAGTGTAACATATGAGCTTCAGTATAATATGTAATGTGGTCATCAATTTTAATTTTGCCAGCCTTTCATTTGACTGTTGCTGTGATTCCCATCCAAACCTTCAAAGGGCACTGCCAGGATGATTATCAGTTACCAGATCTTTCTCCTATAATAACACTGAATCTGATCAACCTATTTTCTTTGCAACTTGGGATCACAGAGAGCTATTGCACTTACTCTGATAATCATCTTTCTCCAAAAGCACGGCTTTTTGAAGGGTATCTGTATATAACTCATTTAATATAATAATTAATAATACTAATATAACTCATTTCAGACAAATATTTAATTCTATTCCACATTTAAATGGTTATAACGCATTGAATTTCATTTCCCTGCTTCTACCCAGTTAAAGCAGCGTTTATATTCTCAACTGAGGATATGACAAAAGGAAGCTTTCTCAAACTTGGCCATTTCACCGAAGGATATCTCTGATTTTTAAATGTTTTGCCTTAAAATAATTGTACTGTATGCATATAAAAGCCAGGACCCTCCCCCCACCTTTCCTCTAATGTTGTGCTTTGCACACTTTTATTGCACACAGCCAAGTTTATGCAGGAATGAGTAGTTAGTCCTAAAATTCATATATAAATATGATTTCAGTCAGTGTTTTAATTCAAGGAGATGCTCTTAACACAAATCTATATGGGCAGACTTGCTGAATTACAAACTTCAGGGGATGTTTATGGTCTCGGCTTGCTTGAGAGTCTCTAAGTCAAGGCATTTCTTTAAAAATTAGGCTGATAAGTATTTCTTTTTTTCTAAAATTTGAAAAAATTCACTTGATATCTGATGATAATGTTACCATTTGATAAAAGTCTTTCCCATGGGGTAGTCAGATATACAAATGACTTCCCCTGTTATTCCAATGAAGTTATGAAGGAAAACTATGCAAACTGTGAATTCTTGGTTTCCTATAATAAATTCAAAGTTAAACATAAAATTTCTATTTTGGCATCCTTCCTGGCTGAAATCCACTTCACTCATTATTTACAAGTTACTGTTTTTCTCACCCAATTCTATTATTTATATCATTCTTAAAGGCTCTGATAAAATAAACATACATATTACATCTTCTGTGTTTCTGAGATGAATTTATTACTGGTATTTATTAGCATTTAATGACAGTAGAAAATCCTCACCTAAATTTATAGTCTTATGAATATAGTTGAAAATATATACCACACAATTGAGGGTTTTTTTTAAACACTCTCAGACATGCACACACGCATACACAATGAGATTATAAATAATGGTATTCTGTCATAAATAATGGTAGGCAACTACTTTTTAAATAATTATTGTCCATTAATATTCTCATAAGTTGCTGTGTTTAGAAATAAATGAAGATGAACAGAATTGCAATACTTAGGACAGTAGTTAACAGTATGAGTCCTCAACTGACATGTAAGGCCTATAGGTAAAGAATGCTTATTTCTTTACTGTAGCCTCAATGTCTAGAATAGTGCCTGAATTATTGTGTTTTTAAAAATATTTGTTTAAAATGAATAAATAATTTAGAAATATTAGGTGGGAAATAGTTTTTTCCCTTTCAATTTCCCTTGTAGTAGAACAGTATAGAGGAGGATATATTTTGGATGAAGAGAAAACATAAATTTTACTTATGTACATTTAATACAGAAACAGTAGCCAGATGGGCAGGATTTGTAGGTGAATATTTCCCCTTTGTGGGAGAATCTATAATTGCCTCGATGTTGAAAAATCACGGTGATTTCCCGTTGCTGAAAATCCTTATATGCAGCAAGTCGCGGGCACCAAGGAGATTAATGTGTATGGCTGGAGCAAAGGGCAGAAGTGAATTTGAGTGAGCACATAAACTGAAACTCTCTGTGGAACATGTGTCTGAGCATGATGCACTTATCTGCTTAGATCTAAATACCACAGTCATCTCTCTGCTTGAAGATAACCAATTTAACACAGCCAGCTTATAAAGAAAAGCACACAGCGTGCCTGGTCCATGGGAAAATATAGTCCTCCATGAAGTGTTAAATCTTGGCCAATTATGCACTGGATCTGTCATTATGGTAACGTCTCCGTTTCCTCTCTAATACCAAAAATTCCTGAGTTCTACAGCTTTCCCTTTCGTGTGTGATCAGTATAAGAAAAAGGAAGATGGAAACACATTTTAACAAGGCAACTTCCCAGCCAAATCATTCATGACATAAAACAACAAACTTGATTTTCCTGTTTATCCTGTTCTCTCTTAGTCTGGACTAAGTCCAAAAGTTTAAGTGAGGTTGACACCATTGGTCCAAGCCAGCTCTGTAATCCACAGCCCCTGACCTTATATCAGATTTGCTCCAAGGGTCTTGCTGAGTATTTCATTGTGTTAAGAAGAAGTTCTGGATGGATAGGGTCCATGTTTTAGATTTTTTAAAAAATTAAAACAGAAGATGTCTGCTGGAAGGCTCAAAAAAGCATATTCTATAATTGCTAAAGAACATGAAGATAAGTGTACGGAAAAGAAAGAGAAATGATGATAACAAGAAAAACTAAAGTGGAAAAAAAAAAAAAAAAGCCCGAGACTTAACACCTTTGGGGTTTTTCCATCTTCCCAGCTGTATTTACTTGCTAACTCTATCATCTATTCATGGATGTTGTGTGGATCTCAGCCTAGGTGATTTACACAGTGCAAGTCGCGCTGTCAACTCCAGCGGCACATTTCCCTTCAAAGTACAGTCAGAAAGGTGTCACTGGAAAAGCTGAAATACCGTATGTGAAAGACAAAAAGGAAAGTCCTAACTGGGACACCCAGCCTAGGGGCGGGGATGCTAAAGAGAAGCGTGGAATGGAATTCAGACTGGTGCGACGTGTCTGCTGGGCCCACTGAATCTTGTTTTCGATTAAAATTGAACTAAAAAGAAACCTGAAAATCCTACTGATTAAAGAGACTTAAGAATTTATCTGGCCCAACATCCTTACTTTATCGCTAAGACATTTATGGTTGAGATATAACCCTTAGAGGCTAAAAACTGAACTTGACAATCCATAGCTATCCTACAAAGGAGATCGATGTTTGGAGGGCATGGCCAAACTATAACTTTGTAGAACTATTTTCCATTATGCAAAATAATTTTAGGTCATATAAAGGCAGACATACATTTGACTATTTATGCACTTATTTCAGGATATATTTTTAAAATGTGACCAGCACATCAACTTAATAATATATAATTTCCTGTAATAAAAATAAACAGATCCTATAATGTGGCAAAAAGAAATTGGTCTCTTGGAAATTGAGCCTAGTAATTGCCCTTGATCTTCATCGCACCGTCTCAGCCACCTCCTTACAAGTGAATGGGGGTGGGATGGAGGCAACTGGATCTTCTCTGAGAGGCAAGCAATGAGGAAGAGTTTCCTAACATTTGGGGGTCTTTATTTTTAAGGAAAGTTAGATTATTCACTGAGGTTATGAGAATTCCTCTGGCTGTGTCCCTGGAAAAGATTAAATTCATCCTTTCTTGAAACTATGAGAAATTAGATGAATTCTTCACACATTTCCATCCATAAGTATCTGTAATTATTGAGAATGAGTAAAAAGTGATAACACTGCCAAAATGATAATATACTTAATATCTATATCACCACGTGGCAGACAAATCAGGTGTAAATTAAAACTTCATATTAGATAATCCTAATCTCTTATCATAGTTTTAAGGTTTGATAGCAGTAAAACAGGAAAGGGATAAACAAACTTTGAGAATAACTAGGTTGGGTTTTATTTTGGGAGTGGTTATCACTATTACTTCTATAAACTCTGTGAACTCACATTCCCTGTAAATTAATAAAAGTGTTAAATGATGTATTTCGACATTGAACCCCAGCCGCTCTGTGGTTGAAACAAGTGAAGAACAGATGCACCCGAGTTAGGTCTGGTTGCTAAGACCAAAGCTAAGCTTGATCTAGATAGGGACCATCATGGTGCGTTTTTAGACACGGTTCCATAAGAAAGTCAGCTGGACTGACTGTTTCCTGCCACTGAGCATGGAAAGAAATCTGTAAGTTACTTTGGACCACTCCATTTCAGGGCAGCTGTGGTGTCTGTACCATGTTCTCGGATGCATTTTCTTTTTCTAATGAAGAGATGCTATGGTGACGTTGTGCCTAAGATTCCTACCCATGAATTCTTTACTCACCCAAGTTAAATGAATAAATATCAAAAGAATGTAAAGGAAAAACAGCATTTGGTGATTGCTTTTCATAAATGACTATAGACTTTGATTTTTGCAGGCCTGGGACATTTGTGATAGGACTCAAGAAATCTCCAGATAATCTCAGAAAAATCAGAATCCCAAAATTCCTGCTTAGTCACTTCTCAGGAATGGCAGTGACCTTCTAAGATTTATTCCAAGTCTGCTAGCAGGCAGAGGATACACTGCCATGCTTTTATTTTTTATTAGTTTTAGGTCACTAAAAATAATTTACACCAAAGCTCTCAGGCCACTTACTGCAGGAAAAGTTTCATGTTACCGAGACAATGTATCAATTGCCTTCTGAAATAATAACACTATTATCTGATGAGCAGAAAAAATGTTATAAGTTATTAATGGTTTAGATTCAGCTGACTTTCTCATTACTAGCTACCCTCCTCTTTATAAATATGAGAAACAAGTCAACTTAGGATCCTACATAGACTTTGCTTCTTTTGAAGAGGGTGTATTTCAGGGGCTTCTTCTAAGATCAAAACTTCCAATAGAGTTAGCATAACAGGTTTTTGGATATGGGGTGAAAATATTATGAGGGGAAAAAAAAAATTCCAGTATTAACTCATGCTCACAAACTATATATGTATGGATTTATTATTAGGCAAAGTCCTCAACAAAATTTTGTGATCATGCAATTATAAAGATAAAACCAAAGACTTAGTGCATACTTTTCTCAGTTTTCTTTATTATTATTATTATTATTATTATTATTATTATGTCAGCTTACAATCCTTTATTTTTTATTTTTTATTCCCACAGCACTTGGTCTTCCTAGATGATCTCCCATCCAAGTACTAACCAGGCCCGACCTTGCTTAGCTTCCGAGATCAGTCATTTTTCTTTATACGGTAATCTCTAATTTGCAACAGTAGTTAAGTCAAGCTAATCAGTTTTCTTATTGAAATAATAAGCATTAATTGAACTTAAGAATTTTCTGGGATCAATTCATAAACCATATAAATGTCTAATCAATATACTGTATACTTGAAATTAATAATAAAATAAAATGAATTTTCTATTTATGACTCATTGTGCCTGTTTTTAAGTATTTTTACATCATTCTTTTTGCAAAGTTATCATTTAGTCCAGACGTTAAGTGGATTCTCTAGGTTAGATCATCTACCCATGTAACCAAAAATTGCTTCGCTCTACAAATCAGCTAATTATATTTCTTTTCTACTATCTTTGGTTTCTTTGATTGATGCTAGGTGACATAATTATGAACATTGACTTCAAATGTATATATAAATTTTATCTGTTGGGATCTTATCCTCATAACTTATAAATACTGGAATGTCCCAATATTAAATTCTTTGGTGATCTCTTTTAGTCTTGTGGCCTTAAATACCTACTCTGTGCTGTAGACAGGTAGATTTATATGTCCAGCCCAGCTCTCTCCCTTGAAACACAGACCTATGTGCAATTTCCCCCTTCACATCTCCAATCTCCACTTAGACATATATTAGACATTGCAAACTTAACATAACCAAAACAAATAGCTGATCTTCACCATCAGACCTGCTCTGCCAATGTCTCCTTCATCTTGGTAAATAGCAACTCCATCCTTCCAGATTCTTTGCCCTACATAAGGGGTTTCATCTCTGAATCCTCACTCTCACATTCATTTATAATGACAAGAAGAACCCTGGTTGTGAGAAAAACAACACAGTTCTAACCACAGCAACTCTACTCATTGTCTTCTCCCAGAACACAGTCTCTTTTGTCCTTTGCACTGTCAGATGCTAATGCATTCAATGTGTAGTAATAATGCATTCAACATGTAGTAACGAAGTAAAAGAGGTTCAATAAGTGCTAAATTCCTAAAGAACACATAGTTCTTTCAATAATTTTGGCAAATGGTCTTTTTAAAAATGTTATAAAAGGTATCTTTATCTGTTAATGATATATCATACAGAACATCCACACGCCCATGCCATTTATAAATGCATTCACCAATACCGCAGCATCCCTAACGGTGTTGGCCAAGCAGTTATCAGGCTTTCCTGTTAATTTTCAGGATGTCTAATGCCAAGTCATGTGAGTAGTTAAGAGGTCCTATTAGTAGGCTTCATTTTAAGAGTTTCTGGATGGGGAACTTTCTCGTTACTTCCCTTATTTATGCAGAACCTATACTTTGAATTTACAGGATTTACAGGTAGTTTCTTGGTAAAACTTTCTAAGCCTGAGTATCTATATCTTATCAGAGAAATTTCCCAGAATTTATATTTTCTGTATTCCACTGATCCAGAAGATAACTCTATTTCTCAGTACTTCATGTGCGTGAATAGCTGTTTAATTTCTATAACACGTAAGTTCTCAGGCTTACTGACTAGAAACTTCTCCTGAGGTATTTTAAATGTTAGAATAAGGAGCACATTAGATAGTTTTATATTCACAATGTCCAGCAACAAGTCATCTAAGAAATAATAATAACGAAATAGTATTTGGAAACGTGGTGCAGTTGTGAAAGTAGCAGAAGCATCTTCCCTTTTGCCAGATTATAAAAATCTCTTTATAAATTTTAACTTCCAGTCATGACTGAATGGCAGTGGTCAATGAGATGTCTGCAATATTTGAACAGGTGAAATAAATGAACACCAGGAAGCAAAATGACTAATCTTAAACATTTCAAAAAGCCCTCAAAGCAGCCATTTTTATCACAGCTTCTATTCATAGCATCCCCTGCATGCATGCATCATTCTCCTTGTTCTTAATTCTTCTCCACGCTGTTCAGAGAATCTCTACTTGTTTTCCAAGGTTTAGTTAGTTCAGTTGTCAAACACTGTCTTACCTCCTCTGAGGCACCTCCCCATTACTCACCGCATTCTTCACTAGGGGATCATTGTATCTTCCTCCTCTGACCTTACATACCTCTCATTAGGTAATTCATGTCCATATCTTTCCTACTAGACTGTGACCATCTGGATGCCAGAGACCATATCTTATTTACCTCCAAATTCTCAAGGCAAAGCAAATCAAATGCTAAGCAATGTTTGGAATTTAAATGAGTAAAACCAACTAACATTGCAATGTCTTTAGATCAGTTACTTAAACAAAGCTTTCCTTTTATAGAATCTATGCTCTGCAATCCCAAATCTCAAGCAAAATCACTGCGACTTGAGTGACAGAATGTCTCAGCCCATGAGCATGTCATGGTCAGTGTGCATTTTCTGGCATCTGGGCTAATCTTGTTGGCCAGAATTCTCTACATGTGGATCGTGGACAGTATTTATAGGAGGTATTGCCCTGTCAACTTTAGTAACAAAATACATCGATCTTTCCCAAAAGTGGGATCACACTACCTTCTCTCACCCAGATTTCCTCTAGCAGATTCCCATCCTCACTGAGACATGTTGGACAGTAGAGAACAGGAGGGGATCATATACATCCCTTTCCCAGAACTCTGTTATGACAAAACTTCCTTGAACCAACAGTAGTCAATTCACCACTATCTTCAAACCAAAGCAACTCTCAAGGCAAGCCTTGACCCACGACCATGCTCCCAGTCCACAGAAACTCTAGACTCTTTACTTAAGCATTGATCACAATGCGATAAACCACTAAAAGGATGGAGAGAAACTTGAAAGGAGAGAGATTGGGT
The DNA here is from genome assembly GCF_000325575.1 of Pteropus alecto. NCBI lineage: Eukaryota > Metazoa > Chordata > Mammalia > Chiroptera > Pteropodidae > Pteropus > Pteropus alecto. Next base: position 2,212,410 of record NW_006438088.1, on the reverse strand, counting down.
TTAACAGGTACAGATACTAATTTCACTACTCAAAAGCATTACTTAGTTTTAACAAATAAAGGTATATTTCTTGATTTGGCATTCTTGCTCTATCTGAAGCACAGTTGAGAAGATAGCTAAAACAAATGTTTCAGCATATGAAGATGACAGTGACAGTGGTTTTGAAACTCTTAGAGCAGGTAAGTGAATAGAAGGCAGAGAGGGCATCTTTGGGTCAGGCTCCAAAACACAGATTCATTTTGTTGATGTGGCTATTGTTGTTGCATACTCTTGATTTGGCATTCTTGCTCTATCTGAAGCACAGTTGAGAAGATAGCTAAAACAAATGTTTTAGCATATGAAGGTGACAGTGACAGTGGTTTTGAAACTCTTAGAGCCGGTAAGTGAATAGAAGGCAGAGAGGGCATCTTTGGGTCAGGCTCCAAAACACAGATTCATTTTGTTGACGTGGCTATTGTTGTTGCATACTATATATAATTCTATTAGAAACACTGGGAAGGGGAATACTGGTTTTTGTTTTGTTTTGTTTTGTTTTGTGTTTTGTTTTGTTTTTTTGTTTTTTTTCTGGTATCCTTACAGGCTAATAATCATTTACCACTGACATGTGAGCAATTTCGCACATTGGAAAATAAGTCTATGCTTCAAATCCGCTATACCGTGGAACCAAATGTTCCCAGTTTGTTCTATTTTTGCCGTTGGACCATTTCATTTTGAAGACACATTTGGGAAAATGACAGCATTAATTTAGCTAACGATATTTATTTTGTTTTCGTTAGTTGTTTTTGTAGTTTTATGTTCTGATGCTTGATTTGATAAATGCATAATACCCAGAGGGTGCCTCTGTTTGTATTAATAACAGTATCTCATTCACACTTCATCAATAGAACAGCTCAGCTTCACTGTCAAAAGAGCATGAATCAGAAATATTCGTGAGATGAGATATATTTATAAGGCCCATGAAAACTAGAGGGAGAATGGGGGGTGAGGTGATTAGGGAGGACAATTATACTCTGAAGTGCAAGTCACTGTATAGAATAAGCAGGCATGGGTTCTCTAAATAGCTGAATGACTTGGGCAAGTCGCTTGACCCATCAATACCTCAGCATTTTTATCTTCAAAATAGGGTACGTTTCACTATTAAAAAATTCATGATTTTATATTGTTATAATTATATACATTGAGTTTATAATTTTATAGATTATATTTAATTGAGCAATGATGATGATGATCCTGAAAGAAAATTTTAGAAAGAAGAAGTATATGGTGCAAATAATTTTTTGGAGTCAGTAAATAATAGTAACTGTTTATCAGATGCTTATGTGAAGGGCATTACGCATTAGTTGATCACCACTACTATGTTGCTCTGTGGTTATTTCATCTCTATTTTGAAAATTAAAAGATCTGTCTTTCAAGGGTTCATGTAACCTGCCCAGTCATGTATGTAGCAAATGGCAGAACCAAAATTCACATCCAGGACTATCAGAATTTCAAGCCTAAACATCTAACTACACAACCTCTGAGTTAAATTTTAAAGCAGCCATCAACTCCATAAAGTTTCATCTTTCAAATATTACATTGTAATCACGTGTTCATTGATATGCCACAGAAATGACATGCCATTTTGTTGTCAGCATGAATGGCCATAACATAAAGGTTTGTTTTATTATATCACACTACATAATTGGTAGATCAAGAAAAAAAAATGTAGCTTTAGAAATAAATGCTTCGGGAAACCTCTAAGGAAGAAACAAGTATTTGAACTCATTTGATTAATTGTTTATGACTATTGGCTCAGAATGCCTACTTCCAGGAAAATGTGTTTGTACTTTCACTATTATCCTTAACACGTTAGATGAAATCATCTTTACATGTCTCTGTCCCTCATTAGACTTGATATTTCTAAAAATAAGGGTCTAAGCCTTATTTATCTTTAAAGTCCCAGCATGTAACCCAATGTTATATACAGAATAAACAATAAACACTGGCTATGCATAATTTAATGAATACATTTTCCCCCAAATCAATTTACCTTGAAAATTTGCCTTAGTATCTCTTCCTTTGAAAGTCTCTAAAAGAAAAAAAGAAAAAAGTAAAAAAAGCAAATGTTTAATTCTATTAAAGTAGAAAAGGAAAAGCAGAGGCAGGAAAAGAAACTGATATTTAAAATATGGTTCAGCATCCACGCAAAGGAGGAGATAGTGCTATGAGTACGAAACTAAATTCTACCAATGAGGTAGGTAGCTTGAAAACCACTTTTTAAAATGCATATGTTCCTTATCTGACATAATTTATAGGAAAAAAATTAGTAGTGATTTCTATGTGCTGACTTATATTGACTTTGCGTACTTTATCCAACTACCCAAAAGGGAATTTGAAAAGTGGCCGCTGTTAAGCTCCAGATGACTGATGGGGGAACTGAGCCCAGGAGCAGCTGAAGGAACATGGTGATCGAAGACATCAATCAAGCAATTTGGTCTTAAATTACGACATGAAACCTTGAAAGTGTGGAGAGAGACAAGAACTAAGAGTTCTGCTGTCATAGTAAAATCTCCCTCCTTGGTCATCCTCAGGAGAGCAGGTAGACTTGTTCTCATTCGCCCTATCCTCCTTAGCCATCAGGATCCCAAAGTAAATAATATCCCAGTGTGGTTCTGTTTATGGAAAATAAATCTATAGCTACCCCAGGTTAGATTCTTCATATATTTAAAGAATCTGTTCATGTCAGTGGCCATGAGTCATACCTAATAAATGACCGTCACTCCTTAATCATGCTCTTAAAATTATGTACAAAAATAGCTACTCTACTTAAATCTCCAATGAGTCCTTCTATTGTCTTTGAATGCTGATTTGGAAGGATTATTTTGTGTTTAAAATCTTTAATGCCTTTTCTTCTAGTCTTTCCCTTGTTGTTTTGGATGGAAGAATAAAGAAATCTAAGTCATATTGCCAGAGACATTAGCATAAACGTGTCTCTTTTGTATGCAATTTGAATGTTCTTATGAAAAAAAAAAAAGAATGAAACCATTATCTCTCATGCACAATGAGAATAACACTGTGTAATCAATAAAATTTCTGCATGAGTATTTATTTTAATTTTAAGTGATGGTGATAACATTAAGTGGTAACTATATGTATTCCTCCTGTTTTCCTTACATAGCTTTTTTAACGGTATTATTAAATAGACAGAAGTACCTTGGTAGGTATTGGAACTTGTGAAAACTCAGTTTTGTTTTGTTTTTTCAGTTTATCTCTGCACCAGATCCTCTCTCCATTCTTTGGAGGTCTTTCTCTGTCCCCAAAGAGACTGATCCCTACTCATTGCACCAGCCAAGCCCTCTTCCAGCTGTTCCTTATTAGTGCAGCCAATGGGAGGCACTCCTCTCAAGAGCCTGAAGGATACAGGGGTAGTGAAAGGTTGGGAAAATGTTCTCCTTTTCCTGGTTAGAAATGGCATCTTTCTGTAACTACAGGTCCTGCCTGGCAGCCCTTCCTCACTGCTCAAGCTCCATGATTCCAGAAACACTATTTTTTTTTCATTTCCTTTTAGACCAGGGAGGGGTGCTAGCTTCTGCTATTACTTCTCTCTTGGTGTTTAATACCCTTCTTGTTCCCTAACCCAGAGTCATCCCTTCGTTAAACTTTCTTCCTTGGAGTGTATTCTATTTTCTACTGGGTCTTGACTAATATAATGATGAACTTGAAAACGTATGTATTACTTGCCATTGAGTCGATTGTGACACCTGGAGAACTTACAATAAATGATGTCTACAATGTCCTATGCTCAAGAGCCTTGCTCAGCTCCTGTAGACTCCTGTCTATGGCATCTTTTACGGAGTCAGTCCATCTCATATTTGTTCTTCCTCTTTACCTGCTGCCTCCTATTTTTCCCAGCATTATTGTCTTTTCCAAAGAACCCTGCCTTTTCATCACGTGTCTGAAGTAGGACAACTTCAGTTTTGTCATTTTTCGCCTCCAGAGAAGTTTTAGGCTCGATTTGTTCCTCTTTCTGACAATCTGGGGTATCCGTAAGAGCATTCCTCTGACACCAATGAATCAATTTGAAACTTGAAAGTAGACTACTTTACACTTTTCCCATTTTGATCCCTTAATGCTGTTGAAATATCTATGAAAAATGCTGTCCCTTCTCTTTGTATAATTGAGGCTGGGATGAAACGGTCAACAATAATGTCTGGGTTTCTGTAGCCGGAAGGAACCTTTAATCCTGGTAATCAGGAAGCAGAGTGATGTTCATGAACTTATACATTGGATGGAGAACTGCTTCTCCTGAGTCCCACCCTGGAATCGCCCTTCTTGTCAAAAGGAATGGGACAGCACACTCCCTCTTACTGCAGTGAGAAATGAGAAGGATGGAGAAGTACGCAGACAGCAATTAGAGAGTAGGGTTGGAGAAGCCATATTGGGATAACACTGATCCCATCTTGATTTAAATCTTTTTTAATTTTGTTCATCAGACTGTTTTTACATCAGTTTTAAGGGTTAATATAGCACATTTAAAATTTATTTATCTTGATTACTAAATTTTTTGGCACCCCCTTATATTTTGCACACAAGGTGAGAGCCTCACTCTCTTCCCCTAGTCCAGGACCCGTTAGAAAGAGTCAGAAAATGGAAAGTTCTCGCAAATTGAAAGAGAGCCAAGGCTAGTTTATGGTACTGTTGTTAAATCTTGGAAAGGTAAGATTGAATTTTTACCTTACCACTTTCTAGCCGTGACCTTGGGCGTGTTTCTTAAACTCTCTAAGCCTCAATTTCCCTATTGCAAGATAAAAATAATAATATAGGTTCACAAACTCTAATCTGCATGGCGACATTTAAAATGTTCTGAGAATCAAATGATTTTTCATACATTTGGCACAAACTAATTTGCAGCAAATTCTGACTAAATGGAGATAAGACAATTCATAGTCCTTATTTATCCCATGTATAATGTGATTACATACGGGTGCTGCCCCAGATCCCACAGTGGGTGGCACCAATTAAAGATATGATGGATGCACCATATAGCCTGTGTGAAATCTGAAAGTTCTGGATTCAGAAACTTGTATGAGCCTAAGAGTTTTGGATAATGATTGCGAACCTGTAATAGCTCTCTGTGGGAATTCAATGAGATGCTGCATGAAAGTACATCATAGAGCGGAGGCAAGTGGTCATCAGTCACTGGAAAATGGACTTTCGCAGAACACTAGAAACTCAGAAGCAGAAATGCTGTTTCAGGGCTTCCAGCCTCTGCACTGCTTGCTCCCTGATGGAGAGTGAGATTTTGCAGACACTGAGTCGGTTTCAAGAGGCAAATAGGTTATTATATAATTCCTCCCCCCAAATAATGTAAACCCTGACATTATTAAAGGGCAACGGCACGGCACGAATGACAATTCATCCTCTTTGTGTGGACAGTGCCTCTGGCAGCTATAGGCTCCTGTTAGATTTGGGGGAAGCCAAAGAAACTATGCTGAGACACGCTGCATCTGTTTCTGTCCTGTGTGGCCACCTCCCTTCTGATTAGGTTTGCATCCTTGGCTAATTAAATCAGGAACTTAATCTAACCGTGAGTACATGTGTTGCGAGTGGGTCTCTTCCTGTCAATCTGTAACCTGGCTGAAACAGTGCAGTGCTCAATAAACATTGCCTATTAACGTCATCTTAATCATGATTATTTCCTACCTGACATTTTTCGGAATCGAAGCTTTCTTAGAAATCAGTTGATTTACAGTATAATCTTTGAGAAATTGCAGATGCAGAGACTAAAATTTCACTGTAATTATGACTGAAAGATTGATCGAAGACAGTGAAAACGTCATCCCAGTCTGGGGTGGGATATGAACTATATCAGCAGAACATGAAGCACGAAGAGATATCTAAACTGGACCAAAACAGAGTTAGTTCTCTTAATGGTGCATGACTAAGGATTTTACCAATTTCCAATAAGAATCAGAAGTTAATTTCTAAGCCTGTTTTATATTTTTTAGAGTTCTTTATTTTTTAATTATGCTTAAATTAACTTACAAGAACAGTATAGAGTTTTTATTCCACAGAATGGGTTTAGTCATTCTCTCTCTCTCTCTCTCTCTCTTTTTTTTTTGTCTATACATTGTCTTCAGAGTGTCAAATGATTCATCTGACTGGAGACCCTGTCTGTAACTTTAGTCAAATTCTAGTGCACAGAATGGGCTAAGCAAATTGAAGCCGCTTGAATGTGACCCGATGACTAGATATAAACACCCCTTGGGCTTACTCATATTAATGAGTTCGTATACCCACCAGAATCATCTGACGAGATGGGCAATGAGATGAATCACTTGACTCGCTGTGTCTGTTTCCTCGGTTTATAAAATTAGAAAGTCACACTAGATTATTTTTTTTTTTTCAAATCTTTGGCTTTTTGCAGACCTCTTTCTTTATGTTATTTTTTTCAACTAGAAAGCTCAAAATACGACATAAAAATAGAGGCACTCTGCTTGAAGTAGGAGTTGAGGTGCAGAGTCCCCTTTTTATCCCCGTTATCTGCCCTCTCTCAATGCCTTTAAGAAGCACTTAAGACTCCAAAAGATCTCATGAGACTCAATAAACCAGGGGGTCGCTAAGAAAGAATTCTTTCTGCTCCAGCACTCTAAATCCACAAAGCTATGAGATTCTAATAGCTGCCATTTACCAAATATCTAATGTGCACATGCCCTGGAGTAAGCATTTATACACAGTATCTTATTTAAACTTTAGAAAGACTATGTATCCTCTTTTGAAGATTAAGTAACTAAGCATCTAGACTTTAAATAATTTTTCTGAGGTCACACAGCCAGAAAATTGGCTCTAGAATTCAAGCTTGGTTCAGCTGACCCTGAAGCCCATACGCTAACCAGCATGTCCATCGGAGAATCCAAAAGAGAAAAACTAGCCTGGTGAATAAAGTGCTGGAAATCGTTTAGCCTGAACCACAGTTTAAAAGGACTCAGGCTTCACACTGGTTTCTTTTCCACTCTGTAAACTAGTTTTTTTCTCCTTCTCTTCTCCTCTCTCCTCTCCTCCCCTCCTTTCTCCTCCTCTTCACTCCCCTCCCTGCCACTTTTCCCTTCAAATTACATCTCTAGGTCTCTAGAATTTTAAGACAGGAAACGGGGCCATTGACAGTTTCGTACCCTAGGCATCCAGACCGCAAATGCCCAGGGCATTTCTTAGAGGCAGTTGCCCATCTCTGGACTATTCCACTGTGGCCCCATTCTAGGGGGCAGAACAAGAGTGTTTTATGGCTATTCTTGCTGCAGCTGGATAGCAGTCCTCTGAGAAGAAAAATGGCAGGGTACTACCACTCTGAACAAAATATTAGAAGGTGGGTTCATTTCACAGAAAGATAGTTCTGAATGGATTTGAAAAAAATGGCCTTTATTTTTATTTTCTCATTGTAAGAACTAATTAATAAATATCTATCTGCTTTGGTCATGCTGTATGACTGTGAAACTCCAGGAGTCCTAGAATGTGGTTTTATCTAGGGTTTTCCATTCACTACTTGTACAAATTACTACTTGGATAAGTGACTTCTCTTCTAATGCAGTTTTTTTGTTGTTGTTGGTTGTTTGTGGGTTGATTGTATTTTTTTTTTTTGATGTATTAAATGAAAGGATGATCTATAAAGAATTCTTGATCTTAACGTTTTCTGGGTTCACAGATTTGTCCAGAAAATATCTGTAATGCCAAATATAAATAAAGCATTGGGAAAATCAAAATGTAAATATCAAATATAACAATTTTCACATGTAGTTGCTTGAGATCTTACATTTGGCCTTCTCTACAACTCTGTGGTCCAGTGTCATTATGTCATTGCTTTTCTGTATAAGAAGGAAACGCATCAAGAGGTTAAATTACTTATTCAAAATCACATGAGTGACACTATGATTCGAACTCAGGTCTCCTGATTTAGAGCCAATATGTCCTGGTTATTTAGAATAATTTTCCCTAGCCATCAGAAAGTCTTCCTGTTTGTTCATTTTCATTTCTCTATCTGTTATTAGTTCCCAGTTCTAACTAGATGATTACCTAGTGGATGCTCTAGGCGTCTGACTACCACCATCCTTAAAGCAGTTCGCTTGGCATTTCCAGGTAGTGTGATCAGTGTTGCCACCTGCAGAAAGTCAGCCTAGCTTATTCTGAAGCATCGGTCTACAGCTACAGAACTTCTAGATCTCGCCTGTTCAACAGTCCATAAAGGGGGAACTATAAACACCTAATCCTATTAAGCTCTTGTGTTTTATAGATGTGTAGGAGTGGGGAAGAAGAAATGGAAAAGAAACACAAAGTACGTAATGCATCTTATTGGTAATTTGCTGTTTTCTTTACTCCCATTTCACTTCTTATATTTGAATCAGTGATCCGTCTCCTTCTAAACAAGGTTACTGAGTCAGCACACTCAGTGAGATTGTGTCATGTATAATAAATTCTCGGCTCAAAAGGGTCCTAATGCAATCTTTTCACTTTGAGGGGGAAAATTAGCCTGAGTTAAAAAAGGCATTTTTATAACTCATTTTAAATCATTTCAGTGTCAATAACCACACATGTACATAAATCGGCTTGTACATGGATCAGACTTTAAGTTGGATCCTTAGGAAAGAACATCAGGACAGCGAAGTAACAGAGTAAATATAACCATATCCCAGATGGATGTAACCCTTTTACTTTTCCTTTCTTAACTCTTTATGTCCAGCTTTGTCTCTATCACTAAATACTAAAACAGCCTTATTAAAAAAGATCTTGCCCTTCTAACCATCCAAACCAATGGCCATCTTCTCAGTTCCTGCTATCTTTTAACTCTACCTAGCGTCTGACTTCAGTCATCACCCCCTCCTCAAAATGCTCTCCTTCTTTGACTTTGGGGATATAAATCTATCGGAGTTCTTACATCTTTCCGAAAATCCTGAGTACCTTTTCACTTGCTCTCAGTGTTCATCTAATCTTCCCTTTCTCTCTATTAGCCTATTAACAGGGGCAAGAGACGCAGGTATTGACTAATCCACACACTGCTGGTCACCCACTAGAAAGAGAATTCCTGTGTTTCCTGCGAGACAGACTGGACTTACAATATATAAACTATTCACATTTTTATTCTTGTTTATAAAGGTAAGAGAGCCCTTTCTGCTTTTGAAGTTTGAGAACTTTCTTTAATTCTCTTTACATAAACCTTGCCTCTTTGCTTCACCTTCCCAAAATCATAGAGACCTGTATTATCTGGATTTGATACACATATTTATTGATATAGCAGTTACTGGATTTATAATATTAGCTCACTCTGTTTATGTTATGCCACACAGAAATAGATGGTACACAAGAAAAGCAAGAGAAGCTTATAAAAACTAAATGTGAATCTATATGAAAAATTGTAAATAAAATTGTTTATAGTAGTTTTATGGATATTCTGCCCAAATCATACAATTTTTTATTTGCATAAAAATTCTTCTTTTTATATAAATTGAAACTTCCATGGCTACTTTGAGAGCACTGAAAGGAACCATGGGTCTCTCAGTCAAGTCATAGGTTCCTACAGATGTTTCATAACTTTCTCTTTCAACCTCAACTTCTTTATTCTGAAATAGATTATAAATGCCTGCTAAAGCTCCTGGGAGGATTCAAGATAATGATGTAAAATGCCTATAAACAGTAGATTCTCAATGAATAGCTGTTGCTCTTTATTATAGCACCTCCATAGTAGGGGACAATAACCAGAAAGTCAAAAGAAATTTAAATAGAATTAAAAAAAATCAGGCATTAATTCAAACAAAATTAGGAAGCCAAGTTTAAGACAGATTAAGACACTCTATATTCTACTTCTGTTCAATACTTGCAACAAGTATAATTGCAATTGTTATTTAAGGTTTCTTATTTGTGAAATAAGGGAAGGAGCTAAATAATATGGTAAAATCTAAGACAGTTGAGAACTCTAGTATATGTCACAGGAAAAGTCAAGAAATGTAAGGGCTGCCTGGATGGTTTGTTGTTCTCTGCAAGACTATGTTTTTTTACTTGCTTATTTGTATTATGAGATTATTTGGTCTTAGCCTTATGGATTATGGAGTATGAAACATTGAAGAGAATTTGAGGGCCGGATGTGAACCCAGCATGGTCAAGGGAACCTCACTGATGAGCCTTATCAAATTTAGGGAGCAGATAGTCTGTATCTGCCATCCTTGGCTGTCTATGGATATTAGACTGCATTTGCAAAGCTCTATTGATAGGTTTTAATTTTTTTCTTTAAGTCTCTCTGAAATAAACTTCAAGATAAGTACTTTTTTGCCCACAAGCCTTAGTAAATTCAAATCTTCTTACAGTGTAAGAATGTTTCCCTGCTTTAAAAATCAATCACTTCAAATAGCAGGGGAACTTGAACTGTCTCATATTGGTGTCAAGCTTAAAGAAAAGAAGGAAAAAATACCTTACTGAATTAGGATGAACAAAAATTCTAGTAACTGACCTTTGACTGAATAGTTATAAGAAAATGCTCTGTTTACATCCCTGAGCCTGTAGAAGCATGATGCTCCTCATACCCTGGAAAAGTATTAACTTTGGTTCAATAAAAAAGGCAAAAGTGAACAGAATACTTGATCAATTAACCATATCTTTGGCGGGCATCTAAAAAATTAGGCCTATGACAAAAGCGGCAAAACAGCTACCCTACCATAGATTATTCCTAGAAAGTCTTGCATATATCTTCTAGAAAACAAACAAAAAAATCATGACACTAATTAATCTTCAATTATCCAGCAGTTGATTATTCCATGTGTGGATAGTTCATATCTCTGTTCTCCTTCTGCTTTCTCTGACTGAATGCCTTTTGGCTATTACAATGTCCAGGTACACTTCCATGATAAAATGGACAGTGAGAGATATCGGTAAGCTTACAAACTGAGGGACATATAAAAGGGAAGAATAGTAAGCACTTTGGCTAAAGGAGGCGTATGTATTACCTGGAGATCTAAAAATTCCATGCTTTCCCTGAAATTGTATGATGATGTCCTGCCAGCTCAGGACTTTGTATCTTCAGCATTTAACCAATATTATTAGAAAGAAAGTAAAGCATAGTGATTAGGCTGTAGAGTTGGGTTACTTCTGCTCACATCCCATCTCTAACTTAAAGCTGCTTGACTTACTTGACCTTTCTATGCCTTAACTGATATTTATGCCCCCTACCTGAAAATATCATTGTGATAGATCATATTGCTATCAAAACGTGTGTTAAAGTGGAAAATATGGACATGAGGATGGACTGTGTGAGAGAGAATAATTAAATTTCTGCCATTTTCATAGCTCCTGACCAACAGTAACAAGGGCAGTTAGTTATGGTGGAGAAAATGCTTACACATTCCAAAACAGAAAGCCCATAGACCATGGGACATTCCTCTCATGCACCCTCTTACTAATGTGATTAGTTCAGCATAAAGAAGGTGAATCAATAATTGATATTTATGCTGTATGGCAGGAAAGAATAATCTCTACCTTTCCAAATTGGACCCTGGTACCATTATTCAAATATTGAGTAAAGTTTCACTTATCCAATTACCCAGCTGTGACTGATAAAGCACTGAACTTTCTATCAGTCTCAGGCTACTGAATCCCTGGAGTGTGGAATATCTGATGTATGATCAAACTAAATTGTCCAAATTGTATTTTAAGAAAAGGATCTGTTTAATCTCCTGGGAAATAGGTATAAACTTAAGAATAAAATCGCACTATTTGAGTTCAGTGTAATCAAACTTCCATAAACCTATGCTATTCAAATAAAATAGAAAGAGTGGAAAAACTATGCAAGACCTGTATTTAAAAATGAGAAAATAAGGATAGCATACTAAAACTAGATTAAAAAGATTAATTTCAGATTTTTTTTAAAGTATAAATACTTTAAATTCTCAAGAAAATTAAAAGAAACATAGGCTTTGTAAAGCAATAGGTAAAAGATGAGATTAGATCACTGACTCAATACGATAAATAGCAGCATTAAAGACTTTTGACAAAGGATGGACAAAACGATTGCTCTTTAAAACCAGGAAAACAGTGAAATAATATAACATAGAAAAAATTCCATGCCCGATGACACTAAGAAATGGCTACAACCCAAACAATAATTTTTTTTACAAATTTGAGGAAGATTACAGAGTGCCAGTGCATCATAATACCCGTAAGTCTGAGAAATGGCCTGGAGATTAGAAACGGGGAGAAGAGAAAGATGTAGCAGTTGTGTTGCTGTTAAAGAAAGTTAAGTGAGCTAAGTGAGTCAACACCAAAGGTCATACCAAGGATCTGAATTCACAGGGCCTTCTCTCTGAGTCACTCCCATCTCCCATTCAGCAGAGGACGTGCTTACTGTCATAGTGGCTCTGGATTTTAAATTCACCCAACCAGATCTTTAGAAATGGGGCCTAGGAAATCTGCTTTAATAGCATCTTGGGAGCTTCAGATAATGGTAATTCAAGGATTATGTTGAGCAACATAATAATTCTGATATATATACATACATATGTAGACATACGCATACATACATATAGAAATATACAGAGATGTAGATATAAATAAAAGCGTGTACATATATGGCATTATATACTTTACATGTTGCCATAAAAATAGAGAATTTGCCATAAAGTATTTTAGGTCATCTATAAAATCAGCCATATATTAAGCCTCAAGGAAAACATTAATAGATATCAAAAGGTACAAATAATTCAAACCAGTTTTTCTTGATGGAGAATTCAATACACTAGCAAATAATAACGTAAGTAGAAGTGAAATGTAAAGCAAATAATGCAGCCTTTTAAATATCTAAAAACTCCATTTCAGAAAATTTACAAAAGAAAAAACAAAAGTTAACATTACAGAATAGTTACAAAATGATAAAAATAAAGACATTTTCAAAACTAAGACATATAGTCAAAGCTATACCTGAATAAAAATTACATATAGTTAAAGCTATAAATATAGAAAACTTTATAGCCTTAAACACCATAGCCAAATAATGTGTTAAACAAGGAATTCATTCAGTTTAAGAGCTTAGAACAAATAAAGCAACAAGGAAAGCCCTAAGGAAGGCAAAATGAAGAAATAAAGATTAAACCAGAAATTAATAAATGAGAAAATAGAAAAAAATTGAAACTGGTAAATATATATGAAAATTAATTGTTTGCAGGAGAGTGAAATAATTATTTTAAAAGACATATCACTAGCAAACCATAAAAAAAGGATAAAAATACACATTTATAAGATATGTTCATTAAGATATAAAAGAATATAATAAAATATACAAATAAAATTTTAAATGTGTAGAGAATTATTTTATGTAACTCTGAAAATAAATACATAATCATGAAGGCAACATATAATTTTCTAGGAAAATATAAGTTATCAAAAGAAATCCAGAAAATATAGAAAACCTATACAGACCCAAAAAATAAATAAATAAAGTAGCTATCCTCAAAATTGCTAATTTTTATACAAAATCTTTACAAGGCTTTACAAAAATAATTTTTATATTATTTAGATATTTTCTGATCATGAAGAGAAAGATGAAAACTTCCTATTATTTTTTCAAAGCCAGAATAAGACTCATATCAGCACCTGACAAATATGCACATATGCACAAAACAAAAGCCTATGTCACTAATGAAAAGTCATTTATATGGAAGAAAATTAAGTTGTATTTCTATTCACACTATACATATATAAAAATTCCAAATGGATTAAAAACTTAGATACATTTGAAAACTACAAAACTAATGGTAGTAAATATGGAAAATATTTTTCAAGTGTTAAGAAAGGGATTTATAAGTATGAATAAAACCTAGAAACCATCCCATTAGCTGGAAGATTTTTCAAAACAAAAATGAACTTCTTTATAGCAAAGATACAGTAACCAAGACAAATAAATTGGAAGAACATACATGCATATATTGTGTAAAGTGGGAAAAAGATCAATGATTATATTGTACATAGAGAAAATACAAAATGGTAAGAAAAAATAGGCAAACCAGTACAAAAAATAGATAAAAGATATAAATTAAAAATTTATAAAATAGATGTAAATAACAAATAATTATGTGAAAGGAGTCAATCTTACTAAAAATTAAAAAACTACCAATAAAAACAAATATGTAGATTGTCAAAAATATTTAAGTTTGTCAATACCCAATAATTTTGGAGCAGCTATGGGAAAATAAACGTATTCATGAACTATCGATAGGAGAGTAATTTTTACCAATTTTTCTCTAAGTTCTTTTCACCATATGTATTCAAATGTAAAGTGAATATGTTCATTCTCTCAAAAATTTCTTTTGCAGATGAATATCCTACAGAGATACTTGAAGAAGCATCTTCAAAAATGTATATATGATGATGATGACTAAAACATTATTTACAATAGTGAAAATCTGGACACTTCCTAAATGCTTTTCAAGAAGAGATTGATTTAAAAAGTTTTAGTATAGCCATATGTTAAAAGCCATTTTGGAAAATGAGCTAAATTATATATACTAATAAAGATTATATCAATATATATTAAATGAAAAATATTTGACAATATTTAACGGAAATCTTATTTTAGTAAGTAGGGAATCAGGTAGGGGTTTACTTGTCTCCTACAACAGAGTCATTCTTACACTGGTCATGACACTCAAAAATACCATCAGGAATGTAGAATCTTTTATATTTCTGTTTATAATTTCTATTTATAATTACCAGATAAATGGACCTTTGCCCTTATATTTGGCACCACATCGTTACAAGATGGCGATCACAACACCAAACCTCACATCTCATTTCTTGACAGAAGAAATACTTATATATTTCCGCTTTCTCTCTCAGACTACTGACACTACCATAGGAACAGCCTAGCTAGGCAACTGTAAGGATATGAAAGGTACATTGAGAAGAGGTGAGTAATCCCACCTGAGGTCTTCCTAGCCCAGCAACCCACCAACCAACCACAGACACATGAAGGAGCCTGGCTATGATTAGCCGGGACAGACCTAGATTAGCAGAAGTGCTCTGACATTTTAAACAGTTGCTAAGCTACTAAATATGTATGTTCTATAGAAATCAGTAATTGTTGAATTTTATAATCAGAAAAAAAGATACATAAAGTTATTCATAACTTAAAAAATAGTTGATGAGACATATCAAATCTATATTCAAACAAATTTAAAATCTTGTATGTTTTCAATATTTTTAAAAAACAAAATAAATGAACGTTCAACTCAAGTAGTTAGAAAAAGAATAAAAATGCAAAGAAATCAGCATGACGAAATTAATAAAAATAATGAAACAGCGAATTAAAAATAGAAAACCGTAGATTTAATAAGTAAACATAAGAACTAAGAACTGAGTATAATAATATGAATCACTTTATCCTGAGGTTCTCTTGAAAAGACACTAAAGTATTCTCCTTCTTCATATTTCCAAGGGTTTTTCCCTCCATTTTTACAAAACACCAAATTTTGTTTAGAAATAATACAATGTGCTTATAAAATATATTCTTATGTTTAAAATGGGTAAAGCACTATCTCTTAGAATTCAGCTCAGCCAAATTAATATATCCTCAGACACATGCTAGATAAGGAGAAACGGCATTCAAACAGGAGATGATCACTCTTCTCCAGGAGCTCTAGTTTGTCTAGTAGGAAAGATAAACTGATACAGAGAAATGCATTTTCAGGATAGTAAGCATGTAATAACTAAAGGAAAATAATGATAATTCATTGTATTTTTTCCTATTGAAGAAAAACAGACACTTTATTATACAACAAGCTTTAGCAAAGAAAAACAAAAATTCAAGTGATGCGATTTGACTTAATGTTGTGTATTAATATTATAAAATCAAATTACTTAATTTCCTTGGACCTCAACTCCCTCATCTTAGAAACTAGGATGATGACTATTCCTACAGCACTGAGCTCACAGAGTATGAGGCTCAAATGAGATAATGTTCCTGAAAACCTTTTTAAACACTCTACATGCAAAAGTTATTTTCATTAACACCATTAGCATCAAAGTGTAAATGATTGTGAATTTCACAAGTATATTTGAATTTCACACTTCATACATTTGCTCTAGAAAACCATCTTCACTCACCACTTTTTTAAATCAACGCTTTCTTAAATGAATAGTGTACAAAGGATCTTGATTCACAAATATAATGGCTGTTCTCCTTCATCTTAAAGCCATAGTCACACCCTAAATTAGTTCAAGTCAGTATGTGGTCCAGAATGTCAAGTGCTTTGCAGTCTAAATATTGGGGCTCTTTGGGATGTGCTGTGCTTATTCCTTCAGATTGTATTCATTATTTAGACATTGTTTATTAATCATGTCATTATGATATAATTACAATTTCAAAATGATAGAGGTTCTCCAAACTGACCTCGAGTTAACAAATTCTGCCTACCCACAGCCCTTTATTATGGGATGCACGCTCACACTAATATACCTGAATGCTGACATTCTGTCTCTGTCTTTGAGTGATATGCTTACTTACAGTTGATGTCTATTCCCAATCTATTTATGTTAATCATACTGCTAATTATAAATATGCAATTTAATTAATTATTGAATAAACTCATTCAATATAAGTGGGAAAAACAGAATTGTTGTTTCTATCAATGTGAAGTTGAATGATTTGGAAAGACTGAAAAATAGGTGACTCATTTAAAAATTCACCGTCAAATGAGTTGTGGAGAAGACAATTGTGTAAGCTTAAGAGGAAGGAATATAAAAAACTTAAAAGAATTCTGAACCGATATTGTGTCAAAAGTAACTTCTCTCACTACTTTCAAGAATATGGAAACTTAGGATCATACTTGATGCTGTGGTTAATGTAATAAAGATAAATCAGAACTTTTATCAATGGACCCAAAGAATAGGGTCTAAATAGACAAAGAATATGCCTGCGCCCTATCTCAAAAGATTGTTAAATTAAATTGAATATATGTATACTTCATGCCCTAAAAGCTAAAATTCTTAGGGTATATCCAAATCATTTATATGATTCTCTATTTTGAGTTTTTAAAATAAACTGAGCAATTATCATCATTAAATTTTTAATTTGCAAACTAGATTTCAAAATGACAACATATAAGAACACATGATTATTTTAAAATTCCATTAAACAAATAAATATGGATTAATTCCCAACTCAGTCTTAGGTATAATAATAGACAGTGTGGGAAATAGATAGATGAATAAAGCTAAGTATCTACTTTCAAGGCACTCACGGATCTCTTACATATGAGAAAGTTCCCAGAATTCCATGTATACCCCGAGGTTGAGCAGATCGCAATTTGCATAACCTTTTAGAGTGGGCCGATAATACAATGTGGTAAAAATGAAACACGTCCTTGGTTTTAGTGAACCAATCAGACACAGGCACTAAAAATAAAACCTGATGTTATAATGTCTGCGTTGTATGTCAACCACATCAATCATTTTTATTGATAGGAATTGTCAGTACGTTCCCACAACTGTGGCACCTTAAAAGAAAACTCAAGTTAAATATTCAGCAATATTTTTACACCACATATATTTTATTCATCATTCATTTATTCTTTTTTTTTTTCAGCAGACATTGAGTTCCTACAGTGTGCCAGACCTGTAAGTGATGGAGCAGGTAGAAAATACAGTAATTAACAAGATCTCTGTATTACTTACAAAGTACAATGTAAGGTCCTCAAAGGGTTTTAAGTTAAGGACATGATTCCATTTACATTTTAAAATCTCAGGTTAAGAGAAGGATTAGAAAGGGTTAGAGTGGGGAGGAAAGGGGAATAAAAGAAAACGGAAATGATGTAAATATATTCTGTTGTCTTTGGGTTTCAGATATTGTTATATCATGTTTAAAATGTGTGTGAGCATGTCTGAACTCCTTTAACCTAGATTCTAAGCTCCTTGTTATCAGGAGTTAGAAATTTCACTCCTTGATAAAATATGTCCAGAGTTTTCTAGAATTATCTTGTTTTAAAAGTTTGTTCTAAAATTCCTATATACAATAAAGAATCTGCCAGAAATTCTAATAAGTTGGCCTCCAAATGGCTTCTCACCATCTCTTGCACCCAGAAGCAACATAAACAAACCCTTCTTTATTTTGGCTCAGAATATATGGCCACCACACTCAGGGTACCTAACACAGCAAGTTAAACTCACCATATATTTTTTAAACTACTTTCAAGTAACTATTGAAAATATAGGAAGACTAAAAAATGATATCAATTCCTTTGTCATTTTCAGTTACTTTCCCAGAACTAGACGCATTTGCTTTTTATCATTTTTCTTTGTTTTGGATTCATCAGTCAATTATCAAGGCAATTTGAATTCACTTTTTTATGAAAGAATCTTCAGAAAAATACTGTCAAGAGCATTGGAACAATCAAGATAAATGACACTTCTACATTCCCTCATACTAATCACTCTTTTATAAATCCACCTAAAAATCGCATTCCTCTGTGCCAGGCTGCTCTTCATACAAGCCTGACGCTGCTGTCCAGCCTGCTCTGTCTGCTCCACACGTTATCACTTCGTTCTGTCTTGTTCCCCTGTTGAGCTGCCTCTCCATCTGAGATTCTATTCTCAGAGTAGAACTGCTTGGGATTTGGGATATTGGTGATTAACATTTTGGAAGAAGGAAACAGCTAAGATTTTATGCAATTTCCTCATT
The DNA here is from genome assembly GCF_000325575.1 of Pteropus alecto. NCBI lineage: Eukaryota > Metazoa > Chordata > Mammalia > Chiroptera > Pteropodidae > Pteropus > Pteropus alecto. The sequence continues at coordinate 2,193,728 of NW_006438088.1, read as the reverse complement.
GTCATTCCCAAGACATTCATATTTTTCTATTTCTCCACTTATAATTTGAATCATCTGTAAAAAATACATATAATACATTTTGGAACATTCGAGCTTACCCTTTGGATTGCCTCCGGGTTATTGTTGATCTTTTTCAAAACTCACACTGATAATGGGAAAGAAAAAAAAATATCAGACAGCAATCATTGTGTGGTAAAACTATCAAAGAATAGGTTTTTAAACTTTCTCTAAACAAGGCTTGAATAAAAACGAATTATAAATAAGATTCAGATTTGAGTGATAACTCAGTGTGAGCAATGTGATGGAAGCAATGCCAAACTGGGAGCAAGAGCTCTGGTTTTTCTACTTTTTGTGTTTGCTAGAACTTCAGAGACTGAGAGTGTGTTGTAAAAATGTGAATGGAACAAAGAACTAAGGGAATCCTTGTAAACCCAGCAACAGATATATTCAGGACCTCAAAGAAGAACAACAAAGATTGAAAATTAGAAGATGATTTACAGTCCAAAGACATTTTACAACCAACATTAACTTGTCAATCTTTAGTTAGACAATCTCTTGCCAATATTGTGACTCAGCTTTTCTATCTCTAATGTTGGATATCCTTTAGTTTCTGCTTAGTCATGACATCTATACTTTTATGAATTCACAACCTTCACACATTTATATCTCTTGTGACTACTGCCATGTTAATAGTCTCTGATACCCGACATCTGTATCCATTTCAGCATCTGCCTTCATCGCCAACTGAAACACTCTCCATATATTTTGCATTCAAATTCTCCAAGGAAGAGAATCTGATGAGTATTATTTAGTCACCATCATTTAGTTTGGGCAAAGTTCTCATGACAGATATCTCATAGACTAGGTAGATCCATAATCCTGGAGTCAATTTCCTAACCCTGGACTAATCAGCTGATGCTGGTGGGATACAATCACATCATAATTGTGATGTGTTATTGTTGAAGAAGCCATCTATCATGACCCAGTGCTATGGGTGGAGCCTAGACGTCTTCTCTAGTGAACTTGGCCTCTTCAAGGCTCCACTTCCACATCTGTAACAGGAAAAGTTGGATCACATGCCCATTAAAGTTCTTTTAAACTTTGGAGTACTATAAGTCTATCTTTTTTATTTGTTCTTTGTTGTTGTTGTTACAACTGTGTTAGGTATTATATTATTCTAGATGCTGAGGAAACAGCAGTGACTGAGACAGACCAAATATATAACAAGATTCTGACAAGAATAAAAATTTACCCCAGATGGTACAAATTAAATGGTTTTAATGAAAGAGTTCTTTAAATATTTTGGAAAATGTATAAGAAATAAACAAAAGAAGTTGAGGCACCCCACAACAAGCAACAGTCAGAAGTCACTCCTGCATCTAATGCAGAATGGAAAAGGGGTCCATTATGCTACAAAAACCAGTGAGACTTAGAGACATAGTGGAAGAGCTGCCTGGAAGAAGCTATCGTCACAAAGGATACGAATGCCGCCCGAAGGTAAGGAAATCGAGGAAAGAATTTCCTAATCTCTCACCTCCCACATGCTAGTCTCCAATCAGGGCTTCCCATTGGCCAAATCCAACTGGAAATATGAGAGTTAGCAGGTCGAGTGATATAGTCTTCTGCCTCTGAGAGCATAGTGCAGAGCCAAGAAGTACATAAAATGGATAGGAGGGAGTCCAATGGAAAATAATTGGCACATGGATGAAGTGGAATAAACAGATTTAAAAATTAAACTAAAATAATACAATATATAACAATAAAATTTTATAAAAATATGTACAATAAAGAAAAAAGGAGGTAAAGAGGATAGAAAGTAATTTTTCAAGGATGGAGGAATTATTTTAGAATACTGGGGAGGGGGGGGGAAACAGCATTAATAATCAGAGGAATGCAATTTAAAACAAAAAAGAGATGTCATTTTTAACCTATCAGATCTTACATGTAGAATGTGGACTAAAAAAATAAGAAACACAATACCATGTATATAAATTAAAACTATGTGAAATAATGCACAGTTTACATTAATGCTTTAAAGAGAAGAATATAAATCAAATATATTTGGGGGAATTGGGGTTGAGGAATGGACCAGAAGCCTTGCAAAACCCAATGACCACCAGATGACCAGAACTGCAGAGGTTTACTAAGGAACTCTTGACTCATTAAAACAAAGCAAAATCATAGTACACTATGTCATCTTGGATTCCCAATTTCATCTTGGGAGTTCTACCCACAGGACACCTAGCTCAGGAGCTCACCCATCATCTAAGCTCTTTGCTTCCCTTCAAATCTCTTGGTTCTCCACGGTGCTGATCATCCTTCTGTAGGTTGAGGATAAGATAGTTCTTTATTTAGTTTTCCAAGTATTTCTTTTCCTACAAAAATGTGGCACCAAAATAAACAATGATAATTTTTTAAATAAATTAAAATTTTAACCTATACTTTTTTCCTCTCATTTTCTTGTATCCTTTTTCCTACCCATTCGCTCAGCAGAATTCATTGCTTCAGGGAAGGGATATCACAGAAAAGCAGAAAAAGTCTTTTCAGAGTTAAAAGCATAACTAGGAAGTATATAACTCCTAGGCCATAAAACACTATTTTTGGAAAAGCAGATAAAGAGCCAGGCCAACTTGTCCTCAGACCACATAAAAATGGTCAGGAACGTAGAATGAGAAGAGTCACACAGGAGCAGAGCTTAGATGACAGAGAGTTCCTGAGCTCAGTGTTCTGTAGGAAGTTGTTCCTAGAGGCAATCCAAGATCTGATAAAACTGGTCCTTAGCCCCAGAAGAGAGCTTGGAGGCAGCAAAGATTCCTGTGTTCCTGTCTCTCACACTGGCTCTCCAGAATGGCACCAGGACAAGCCTGAGGCCTCCTCACAGAGCATCTTGCAATAGTACAAGAACGGCCTTTGCGTCTGATAGCAGAGCACAGACAGCTACTCTGAGAGCCCTTCATCAGATTATGGAAGATGCACCAGAGGCCCAAAGTTTCAGTGGGAATAAGAATCCATCAGATAAGTCTATGTAGATGAAGAATGATTTCAAGGGAAGGTCTTCCCCACTCTTCCTTAAGTCCCTGCCCTAGAGCTTAGACATAACCCCAGAGAAAAGGAGGGTCATTCCACTAAACCAGTGGTTCTCAATGTGGGGCTCTTTTACCCCCCAGCAGACACTTGGCAATGTCTGGCTGTCACAACTGGGAAGTGCTACTTGTATGTGGTAAGCAGAGGTCAGGGATGTTGCTGAATATTCAGTACACAATACAGCCCCCCAAAACAAAGAATTATGTCAATAGTGTCAAGTACTATCAAGGTTGAGAAACACCTCCCTAAACGGAGATGAGATTTTGACCGCTCAGCATAAGACGAGATTTATAATAGAAATTATTCATTTATTACAAAATAAAGAAAATTACACCTAGCTCATAGTTTGAAATATGCAACCACTTGTTAATGCTAAGAAATATATTCTTTCTCTAATATAAAATAATGAACAATCATCAGTTATGCCTTTAATTAAAAGGTTTTAAGGGGAAAAATGTTTAAGTAGCTTTAAACTGTTTCACATATAAGGATGAAAAAGAAATGAAGGCACGAAGATAGATGTTAGAAGTTATTAACCTCAAGAAGGAATACATCTGCCAAGGACTCCTGGTGATTAACTGGGCCCATAACCGGAGTCTAGCAGCCATTGCAGACAGAATCCTCACACATACACTGCATTTTTGTGAAGTCATAAACGGAGTGGTGAGGCCTCCTGCACTGTGTTCCTGACTGCTGAGCTGACCCTTATAAAGGAGACTTGGAATCATATTTTGCCCAATGGCCTGGGACCTGCACTATCCAACTGGAACTGCGAAGTTATCTCCTCATTTGCATCTATACTGACCCATCAGAGCGACTCTCTAATGACCAATTGGAATGCTCAAAGCCAGCTAATTGAGATGGTGATATTTGGACCAATCAGACTGTTCAAATGTGAATTCCTAATGTGTGTTAAAATGGACCAATTGGGAACTAGGGCAGGAACTTTATAAAATGTATCCTCCTCTTTGTCTCGGTGGAATGCACTTTGTTTCCACTAAGGACTGCATTTCTCCAGTTGCAAAATGTGCTCTAGAATAAAGTGTCTTCTCTTGCCACACCCTAAATTTGGGAACTGTGTTACATTAGATTGGTGGCAGTAGACTTTTGTTGACAAAGCCTACAGCATCTGAAGCAAAGGAAAGAAGGAAAGCGGGGCGGGGGGTGGGGGGCGGAAAATGGAGTGCAGGTAGGTCACCCAAGGAGCAACATTCAGAGGAGAATAAGTGCTCTTAACCAAGGACAGTGGGGCCTATGAGCATTTTTCAGAAAGGTGAGATCGTTTTTCTTCCAGAGTTTACACTTAAACTTGACTAAGAAGGTGGTCTGAGAACCTAAAGACCATCTACTTGCCAGTAAGAAAATCAGCAGAAGGAAAAATTAGAAGCACTTTCAAAAATAGCACAAATGAAAGCAAAAGCCAGAAACAATGAAGTATGAGAAAGGAGAAATGGAGAGGGGACGGAGGGAGAGAAGGAGAAAGGAAGGAAGAAAGAGAGAAAGAGAGATCTAGAAACAATTGCAATGGGTAATAAGTAAATTAGTCTTTTGTTAATGACATGCCAAAGTATTCCATTTTTAAGCAAAAGTTAATAAGTATGAAGGATCACCAACATAAACACTGATTAAAAGAGATTAAATGCCTTGGGATGAAATGTCATAACATTACACAGTGTCAGTTTGCAGTGTTCTCAAAATGTTAATGACCTCCTGCTTCAGCAGCTTCCATTACCGGGGTCTCAAGGGAAAGAAAGCTCAGCTGCAGGGTTCCTGGGAGGAGCTCAGAGCCTCATCCCATCTCCTTGCTGTTAATAGATACGATTTCAATGAAAATGACTCTGTGACATTTGGCTGTAATTCAGAAGGGACCATATTTTTTAAAAAGAATTTTTCTTTTGAGAAAGTACTTGAGTTTGTTATCATTTCAATAATGTCCAGACCTGATTCAGTCAGTCTTTAAAACTCTTTGGAATAATAGTTTTCTATTCTGTAACAGTGACATTTCCTCAGCGACAGTAGCATCTGCAGAAAATTTAGGAAGTGAGAGTTCATCATCTTACAAACTAATTCTAGAAAAAAAGCGTGGGTCACGATAAATTTATCACTATTTTACAGGACTAATTCTAGAATTCTTCATGAAATGTTAATCTAGAGGACACTCTGGGCACATTCCTTCATTTTCTTTAATAAAAATCATTAGTACTTCCTAATCTCCACCATTAGTCTTGCCTCCACACCAAATAAAATAGGCTAACACCGCGTGGTCACTTTATGGATTAGTCATCCTCTCCCACCTAGTCTACTGACCCAGTTTCTCTCACACAGCCAAGACACGTGCCTTCCCATCTCGCTGGCAATACTTTTGAACATATGAACCTCAATGTGTGTATATCTGTTCCCCATTAATACGTATGTCTTTGTGCTTCAGCAGTGCGTAAGTGCATACAGACATTGATGGTTGGTGTGATTTTGTCTGCATGTATTCAATAAGTGCTTAGTGAGTTTTTATTATGCACAAGCCCTCTAATCAGTTCCTCCTCTCAAGAAATTTTTAACGTCTGGAGTCGGGGCAAGGGTGACAGAAAGAAAAATATGGGGCAGGAAAGGTAAGAGCCACTTCTAGGGTCCAAGAGAGGGCTCAGTAATTAATAGCAGAAGGTTTTTCACCTGGAGACTTTGGGGGAAACTTACGACAGTTACACAAAATGAGCCTTGTAAATTTTGAAAGAATGTTGATTGAGCTGCACATTCTATCTGCTCTGTCTGAACAGCCACTAGCGACACATGGCTATTTAAATTTAAATTAAATACACTGAAATAAAATAAAAAATTTAGTCACACTAGCCACCTTTCAAGCCACATGTGGCTGGTGGCTAAGACTGGACAGAGTAGAACATTTCCATCACTGCGAAAAATTCATTGGACAGCTCTACGTTGAAGAAATGAGATAATTACACATGAGAAACTAGAGGTGTTTTACAAATGTTGTCAGACCAGGGAAATTTCACATTTGCTGGCGTATTGGGTGGGGATAAAATAGCAGTGGAAGATAAGACTGGAAAGGGAGGTCGAAACCAAATTCTAGTGAGTCTTGAATATGTTCATGTGGAATCAGGACTCTGCGTAGAGCAGAGGACTGAGATTTAGGATATCTTTGGTAATAGATGAAATGATGATCTGGAAAGCAACTAGACAAGGAGTCCTCAATCATGGCTGCACATCAAAATCACTTGGGGAACTTTAAAACCCCAGTGCCCAGGTCATCCTCCAGATGAATTAAATCAGAATCACCGGAGGTGAGAGAAAGACATCAGTATTTTTTGAATGTCCCCAGGTTTCTCCAATGTGCAAAGGTATTTAGGCACAGCTGCTGTTTCGATGTGTCCAGCATCACTTCTCCCACTTCTGTCAACAATCACCTCTTTTCCTTATAAAATTCTCCTTATCCTTTCTACTCAGTCCTGGTAGAGTTGTCAATCATAATACGTTGATTCTCTAGTCAAAATAGGTGGCCTTGGAACCAAATCTTGACAAATCACAATACCTTAGGAAAGCTGGGTGTGGTAGTTGGCCCCGATTTAGACTACAATCCAAGTCAGGCGAACGAGAGCCTGTTCTATGATTTTACATACGTATTCCTGGTTAGAAAGGCTCTCTGTTTCATCTAGGAAATCACAAAACTGGGATGGTGTTAGTCTGAAAATCTCTGTGAATGTGTTTCTTCCTGTCCCTTATCATTACCGTCACTCCAGGGCAAGGTAGAAAGACTTCCACACAAGGCAACTACAAAATTCACAGATACGAGCACAAGTATAAGAGTCAAGGGTGGGAATGCCAGTGAAGAGAGACAAAAAAGACCTGATGACATTGCTTAGGTTCTTGGTAGAGTCCCTGAGGCTGGCTCCCCAGTCTTCATTTCCCAGTTATATGAGTCAAAAAGTTACCCACTACTCATTTTTTTCCTTCTGCTTAAATCCGTATGAGATAGGTTTTGATTGTTTTTAATAGTAAAAAGTTACATATAGAGAGATGTAGAATGTAGCTTTGCCAAACATGTCTAACCACTGAATCCTCTTTCTTACAACACCGGTGGACAACTTATGGAAAACTAATCTTTTTTTAAAAGTGCTACAAAGGATAACTGCGAAGGCCCTCTCTGAGCATGATCCCATGGCAAAACTCACTTGTAAACTAAGAGCAAAAGATAACAAATTGACTTACGCTAACATAACCAAAGAGCAAGACGGGGAATGTACGAGAGCACTGAGGTGCCTACAAGGCATGTGGGGAAGGGAAGAGAACCCTAAGGAAGAAGCCAGGGAAGGGTAGTGAAAGAAGCTTCATCTCCTTTATCTGACCAGATGGTCTTGAGTTTGTATATGTACACACCTGATCCGTGTTAGCTGCATGGTTTACCCTCTAAGGGTGCTCAAATAGCCTCATTCTTGGGCCATTCTGAGAGAGGAGATCTGTCTTGTGTCAAGGCCAAGAGTCAGTTTGGCCACTGTATTACAGGGGGGAGGTTTAGAGTGAAGAACAGAAACTATCAAAGCTCATCTGTCCACGTAGGCTATTCTTCTTAGTCGTTGTCTCAGACAACTGTCCTACTTTGGGTTGCTTCTTTCTTGGTAAACCCCATACTTATTAAGATGAACCCAGGGCCACCTCTAATTCAAAGGGGCCATCTCCTCACATGACTGGCCTCATACAGCTTTGGCTCAGGAATTTTAGCCTGAGACCAAACCAAACTGTATATCTAAGGGGCCTCAATGACCAACTTTTAGTCAAAGACCGAAAAGGACAGATAAACTTTCCTGTAGCCCATACACACTCCACCCAGTTCACTGGCCCAACACCCATGTCGTGTAACTCCCCTTTGAATCATTTAAAGGATTGATCAGGGTTGAGGATCTTGGCCAGTTCTTAATATCTTTCCACCTTGAATGCACAACCAATGACCCGCTCAGCTTTTTCCAAGACTTCCCCAATAAATTAATGGGGGCTTATCATGTTCCATGTTAATGATTTATGACTGGAGACCAGTAAAGCGAAGAAAGTATCGGAAGCAGTAAACATAATTGGTTGGATGAGAAAAACAGAGGGGGATTAGATCTACTCACACGGGAGAGGAAAATAAGGTTTTCAGTGAAAGAAAACACCCATAGCCTAGGCATCCTTTCCACCTCTGCAATCCTTCCACTGCTCATATTTTCTGTCATTTTTACCTTAGTACTCAGCCTTTACCTTACACCACCTCAGGCATTTTATGTAACTTAACCCAGGTGATTTTCAGATGCTAGTCACTATAGGACGTGCTTTGTATTTTAAAGAAATTTTGCAATGTATTTCCATTTGTGCACGTTCAAATGTAGGCTTCTATGACGTATGATAAAGAGAATTAACTCTCTCCCTGGTAGAAGATTACTCAAGATGCCTTTAATAGGCTTCTTATAGATCCAATAGTGAATGACCATATTTAAAAAGTGTGCACGATAGGCGAATGCAGAAAAGAAATGATGAAAAAGTAAGATCCTAAAGGTCAAAAGTAGAGAACAGAGAAAATGTAAGGAATTTTGTTCTATTGTTTCCATAATCAGAAAAAAGAAAAAGTTGTCTGTAAATCTCTTTGGATCTGCTAAAAAAAAAAAAAGCATATATGTGGTTAGAATATTCAAGAGACCTTTGGCATTTGAGAAATTCGGCTGTCTCAGTATTCACTGTGTCAATCACACAATGACACATGGTTTTTATCCACCCGTTATGAGATTCAGATCACCTGGTAAAGATGAAGTGAAGGTGTGTGTCATGAACATAACAGACTACTTGATCATGAGGATCCCATGTGTTATCCCAACTCAGGCTGGTTTTGTCAAAGTCACAGAGATTTACATATACTTCTTGGGAGAAATTAAGAATAATAATAATAATAAAATCCTACCTAAACCTTTGGACTTGAAACCTTCTTTTTAAGTAGATAGATGTCCAATATGAAAATTTGATAAAAGATCGTGCAAGTGGTAGGGGAATATAGGATTCTTTGAGTTCTCTTTCTCAATTCCCTTCATAATTTGAGATTCCAGTGAAAAAATTTTGAAAATCACTAAACCATATTATTTCCTTCATTGGCTGCCAAGTATGGCATCCCTTGGAGTTGTACAATATAGAAGCCCTAATTAAATAGCCTGACACGGCATTTATTAGAAGTAGCAAGTTTTTGTATCTTCCAGGGTCTCCTTTAAAAATGGAAATGTTCCTGGAGGAGAAGCATCTTAAGCAATCATGGAGGATTATTTTATCAATTCAATTTATAGCTTGGAACTTAGCTGACACGTAAGCCCTGTAGGATTGGACACAGATAATAGAGGTAAAGGAACTGAAACAGATATAACCAAGGAAAAACTTCTTTAGTTTCTGAAGTCACACAGGACTTGCCTAACAGATTATCAATAGTTTTTAAATAAAAATAATTATAAAATGGCTAACATTTGAATGTATCGTGATTGCCAGATTTTCTTCCAAGTCTAACTTTATTAGCTCATTTTATGTGTTTCTTTATTCTTTTATGTATTAACTCAGATATGTATTCCTTACAACAACCACATAGTGAAAGTATTGTCCTTATACCCATATTTTTGATACAGAAACTGAGGCATAGAGGAATTAAGACCACACAGACAGAAAGGCTCAGAGACAAGATTCAAATCTGCACAGTCTGACTCTAGGGCCTGTGATAACCTCACACGATGGTTCATCTTCCAAAGAGGTGGACAATTATTCCAGTTCCCCCCCAGCACTTCCGAAAAGTGGCCCCTTCTGGACTTCAGCTCTCTAACCTCAATGATATTGAGTTTGGCTGATTACCCCCAAAAGAAACATGAAGAATGAATTTCCATTGAGCTACGTGCCCAGGGTGTTGTCCTCAAGTTGTGCACCCAAGTTCTAACCAGCTAAATAAGAATTTTGCTTAACTGAGGCCCAGTATTCTGGAAAAAGCAAAATCGTAACGTTACTAAGCAAACCAGTGGTTTCCTGGGGCCGCAAGTTTAGGAAAGGTAATTGGCTGCAAAAGGACAGCTGGAAATTTTGGTACGATAGAAATGTCCTATGTAATAATGTTCGTGGGTTGTGCTACTGTATAAAATTGTCAAAATTAACTAAATTGGACATTTAATAAATCGATGAATTTTATTATATGTAAATCCATAAAGCTGACCAAAAAATAAAAGGAAGAAGAGCTTTTTACTAAGGAGTTATGCCCTTTCCAGAAATAGAAAATAAGAACTAGAAGAAAATTAAATGCTCTTTAATAAAAAAAGAAAGAGGTGCTTATTAAAAATATTTTTTGTATAATAGTACATATATTAGTCAGAGTTCCAGATAAACAGAACCAGTAAGTTGTGTATTTAAATATATAGGTAGAGAGAAAGATTTATGGAATTGGCTCATGGGATTGGGAAACTAGCGAGTTTGAAATTAGCAGGCTGGAGAGCCAGGGAAGAATTGCAGTTCAAATCTGAAGGCAGTCTGCTATTAGAATTCCTTCTTCTTCCAGAGATGTCATTCTTTCCAGTAAGGAAAGAATGGATGAGGGCCACCCACATTACGAAGGGTAATGTAATTTACCTGAATGGACTCAAAGTCCACTGATTTAAATGTTAATCTCATCAAAAACATACTTTCACAGAAATATCCTGAATAGAGTGTGACCAAATATCTGGGTACAATGGCCTAGCCAGGTTGACATATAATATTAACTGTCACAGTATGCAGTTTATAAAGTTCTACTATACATGTTATCTCATTTGTGCTCATAATTAGCCAGTTAGATAGAAGTTACAACTTCTACCATATTTTGGCCAAGAAAATGACTGAAATTTTAAAAAGTGAAATGACTCCCAATTTTGCAAGGGGTGCTTCTGGAATTCAGAGCAATTATCCTATCTCCAAACTGTATGTTCTTTTGACCACAGTCCCCTAGAGAGAGACAGTAAAAGTAAGGTATTAAATATATCCTTTGTTCCTTATGAATTTTTCTTTCACATTTTTCCAAGTCCAAGACATTTTAAGATTATCTAATTTTTCATGTTAATTTTTAGATTTAGGTAAAATCCATAATATATTTTATAAAGACTTACCTCACTTTTATCTCACAAAAAGATGAAGTTAATAAGCCAGCAAACCACTGATTAAATAGATGCAGAAAGAAAACAACAACTGAAAATGAAATTCCTACTTGCGTTTTTTCTGCTATTTATTTCCCAAACAGTATTATTAAAGGGGTGGGCGAAAGTCATAGGAAAACCTGCCAACAGATGTAGAAAAGAGAAATGTAAAAAAAGGAAAAAAACTTTACAAGATGATAAACCATCAGTCATCTGAACTAATTTATTTAATGGCCATTTTTCCTCACTAACAAATAACATATAAAATTTATTTCATAAATCTTTATCATTTTCTAAGTTTCCAACTTAAAGGGATGGACATTTCCCCCACTTCAGTATACATGAAAAGCTTATTCATTTCCATATATTTTTAAATTCATTTTGGAGCAACATAGTCATTTATTTAAGCACCCTTAATATTTGCCCATATAGTGAAAAAGGAAGAAATTTCTTAGGTATTACCTTTTCCCTCCCACTAGCTGGCTGACCTTGGAGAGAGCAAGTTCAGCATCTTAGGTGTCAATCTGTAAAATTAGTATATTATCAACTTCACAGAAGTGTTGGGGGAAAAGTGCATTAATAAGCACCTAGGCAATTGAAGACCTGGCTTCAAGGCATTGCTACCCATCCACTTGTACTGTGTGCTCCCGGGCTCATCGGTAAGGCCTTCTCATGGCTACCGCCTCATCGCCTTGCATTCTAGGCCCAGCTCCAGCCTGACTCCTTTTTGCCTGCCCAGGATAATCTTCACCTTCCACTTCAACAAGGGCTCCCAGACAAACAAGCTACAAAAGGAACCAGTTGCCTTCCACTCTTTCAATACTGCCTCTTAACGATGGATGATGTCTAAAAAAATCTCAGAAAGCAACCATCAAAATTGTTCATATGTAGACAAAGGTTTCTGTTTCCTGATGGGTCTGCATAAGAATCTGTTCCAAAGTAGAATGCTGACAGTCAACTGGAAATGAGCATGGAGCCAAATGTCATCAACGATATCAACAATAATATCCAGTTACCTATTCTAGTGAACACTTGTTCGAGGAGAAGAATGAACATTATGCCATTTAATCCTTATGCCAACTCGGCAATGTATTATTATTTCTACTTTAAACATAAGAAATCGATTGGAGCTCAAAGAGGTTAAATAATTTGTTTATGGCTAATAGAGTCAGGATTCGAATCCATGTGAAAGAATAGGACCTTATAAATTTATTCATTATCTAGCACCTCATACCCAGAATAAAAAGGCTAACACGAACTTCTTAAAAAGGACAATGGGAACAGGCTGTACCAGAAGAGGATGTAAGAAGTAGAGGAGTCTGACTCTGTGCCTTTCATTCTGAGGCCAAGAGCCCATGTCAAAGCACTAAGTGGGGAGAACAAAGTGAAGTGAAGGCAGAGAAGGTGCATACTCTGAGACATAAGGGCACTTACTCCTCCCTTTTGGCACCCCCACACTTCCCAAAGACTCATATTTGACAAACAGCTTTCATCTCCTGCCATACCTTTTCATCATGTACAATTCTTGTTATAAATAGCCACATCCTTTATGCAAAGCTTTCTTTTTGGAAATTGATTAGAGGAAGGTAGGTGGGTGAGGCAGCAAAGAGAAAAGACTTAGAAGAAAAGGTGGTGAGTGGGTGGATGGGGGTCACTGGAGAAAAAAGAAATCAGAAATATATTCATACCTGTTTGAAAAAAATGACTAAGTAAAATAACTGTGATCATTTGAGGCAGTCAGTCAGTCTGACCTTTATAAAAAGAGCAGGATGATTCTACTTTTCTCCCACTCCAAGTCATTTTAAAGCAAGCCGTAAAGGCTCACTTTTATCACAGAGTAGTGAGATGCTGTAGTCCAGCTGTTATCTACAAGAAGAGTTTCACAGGGGTCGGCATGCATTTTTTTTTTTTTTTAACTATAGGGGTAGTGGACTCTAAAGCAAATGCAGGTGTTTATTCTTGTTTGACTCATCGTAGATATAGTATAAACAGACAAGCCAGGAGGAAAATATTCAGGAAATATCCATGGCAAAACTCAATAGAAATAAAATAATTATTTGCTTTATCTTCTTTGACCATCTCAGCAGGGCTGGAGGGTAGAGAGATGCCACAGTGGGGTAAGACAGAACAGCATCCCAAAGTAACTCTTTAGCAGTGATCCAGAATGAGTGAAGAAAGGGTGGGCAATCTCATTTTCCCATGTAGCATATGAAAAGATGACCAGTTACGAGGACAAAAAGAACAAAAATGGAAGCTGATGTTTATTCATCTTAAAGGGTTTTCAAGTCAGATGACAAGATTTCGCAATCCTCACCATGTACAAAAGCTTCACTAAGAACCCAATGACCATTCATGTAGAAAATTAAGGCTCTCCCTAAAGAAAACTGTATTAATTTCCTAGGATGGAGATAACAAAGTACCACAAACTAGGTGGCTGAAAACAACAGAAATTTATCGTGCTTCAGTTCTGGAGGCCAGAAGTCTGAATCAAGGTTTTGGCAGGGCCTTGCTCCATCTGACATTTGTCAGGGAGAATCCTTCTTTGCTTCTTCCTAGATTCTGGAGGAAGCCATCAATCCTTGGCATCCTTGGCCTTGTAGCTGCATCATTCCGATAGTCTCTGACTGACTCTGTCATTGCATGGTATTCGTCCTGTGTGTCTCTGTCATCATACGACATTTTCCCCTTTTTATAATGACAACAGGGTCTATCCTAACGACCTCATCCTAACTTGATTACATCTACAAAGATCTTATTCCTAGATAAGGTCACAGATACTAGGGACTAAGACTTCAACATCTTTTGGGGGATCTCCAGCTGCTCATGTTCATGTTTTTTCTATCCATTTATTCATTCTCCAAGAACAAAACACCTGATTGCTGTGCCCACTGACTCCTAGAAGAGCAGTCCCATGTAGTAGGGTGGGGGCGGGGTGGGAGGTAGTTAGAGGTGGTCAGGACAGAAAGGCTGGGCAAAAGTCCAATAAGGAACAACAAGAGTCAAGAATGTGAGAAACAGCAGAATGAGACCAAGATATATTATCAATTTAGTATTATAAGATTACAAAAAAGAAAAGAGAGTCGTAACAATGTCAAATTCCCAGTAAGGACAATGAGATAAAATCTGTAAAAACAGCAGAATGATTACTTTCTCTCACATTGAGCCAAAATATATAGTTTTAATGCAAGTTTTATAACATATTTTATCAAGATTGAATTTTTTCCATTAAAAATGTCATGTATATACTCCCAAAACCAACTCCAAAAATCTTAAACTACACGATGTTTCATAACAATGAAGCCAGGAAAGATAAATTACATAAATAAAGGTACTAAATTGTAAAATATTTTAAAATACACTAATTTTTTTCAAAGATATGTAAAAATTAAATTCACTCAATATATATTGTCTCTTTTGGGAATAGGACTGGCTCACTGATTCAGATTCTACTCCCACTTCAGATATATAAAGATGGTTGGTAAATATAACATTTTTTAAAATACAAAACTAATCTCAAAGAAAATAAAAGAAAATGCTAGGTTCATAAATGAAAGAGTAAATATAAGATTTGATGCCTCTGTCTCTGGGAGACTAAGAACCCACCAGATCCTAATATAGATCTTGACAGTAAAAGGTTAGGTTTTTAACACCTATCCAGGAACATGAGACAAGGAAATAAAGCACTTAAATAAAGCCAGAACCCTAAAATAGCCATGTTTTCTATGAAAAGGGGACAAGAAGTACAGAGGAAGCCTGTAATGTATTCAAAACACTGATAGAGAATTTAAACCCCAAGAGAAATTAAAATTGCATATCTAATTAGGTGTGAGATCTAAATGTATACCATCTAATTGGCACAGAACACTCAGTCTGGAAGATAAATTTTAAATAGAAAAACTGATCCTAGATCAAAGGAAACTAATGTTATTCGCAGAAGTAAACAGACAAACAACAAAAAGATACAACTACTTTATAAAGAACTCAGATCACATATGACTTCTACAAATAAATAAATGTGAAAGTAAGCTTAACCCTAAGAAATTATAATTATATGAGGAAATGGATCACTATGAGAAAGTCAGAAAATATAAGAGGATAATTAGCATGTTAATTAAAACCTTAAAGTAGTATAAAAAGACTCCAAAATAAGTGTGTTTAAGTGATTAAAAGCATAAGAATGTAAAATAAAGCACTAACAAAATTAATGACATTATTTTAAAAGGTAGATTAGAAAAAAAAACTAAACATATTTCTAGAAATTAAAAAGAAATATTACCATTAAAATCTAAAATGCAAGGAATGGTCAAAACAGTACATAAACATACCCAAAGAGAAGACAAGTGAAGTGGAAAAGTTTGGTAAAAAAAATTATCCAGAGCTATAAAAAATAGAAACTATGAATACAAGGTTAAAACATAAAGAATAAATTGAAAAAGTCTAACATACTTCCAATAGGAGTTTCAGAAAGAATAATGGAGAAAATATGGCAACACAGAAATTTAAAGATAACGGTGGAGAATTTTCCAAAACAAAAATCGGTCCATGATTTAAGCAAAAAATAGTTAATTGTGAACAGGAATAAAAAGTAAATTTGCATTAAGCACATCAGAATAAAACTAGAGACTATAAACTCAAAGAGAAAAATCTTAAAAGCAACTTGGAGAAACAGAGGTCACCTATAAAGGAATAACAACTAGAAGGATTGCAGATTTCACACCAGCAAAAGTAGCGTTTAGAAGACAATGAAAAAATATGTCAGTCTATAAATTTATATAGGCTAAGTAATTATTCAAATTACACAAAAACAAAGCAAAAAATAGAAGCAAAATAGAAGAGATTAACTTAAGATAGTTAAAAGGAATATAAATCGGTAATCACGAGAAATTAAAATGAATCTCAACCATAAGAAAACAGAGATTCTGAGATAGAATTAAAAAATTAAAGTTATTTGCTGTTTACCCAAAACATAATTAATACTCAAATACAGAGAAGCATTACAGTTAATAAATATAAGAGGATAAACCAGGATAATACTAAAAGAACAAAAGCTACTATTATAACATTAATATCAGGCAATAGAGATTTTAGGCAAAAGTCATGTTTTAGATGAAGAAAATCAGTACTTTTAATAACAGAGGGACAGTTTCCCAGGACTATGATTCATAACATTTCCTTAAAATATCAACCAAAAATGAAAATAAATTCAAAAATAAATATCCCTGATAATGGTGATTAAAATATTCTCTCAAATACTAATTAAAATTTTTATAGATGTGAAAACTGGTTAGGGTTTTAAGACAGAAATTTTCACCACAAGTTAGCCTATGAAACCACAGTTTAAAAAATCTTGCCTCATCACAAATTATAAATTTTTCAGTAACGAAGTTTAAATATAGTTAAGCTTATTACTTGAAACGATTTAAAAACAATACTCCCCTTTTATATAATGCCTTTTCTATTATAAAAAAATACTTTCACAAACATCGATGCTCAAAGAAAGTATATCACAAAGTCACAGAGAATATTTAATAATTAAGAGTAAACCTAGGACTCCTTATTGTAAAACTAAATGTTCTTTACATGTTACCAAACTACCTCTCAAGCATCTTAAAGCAGGGGTCCCCAAACCGGGGAATCAGGCCACACAGCAGGAGGTGAGTAGCAGGTGAGCGAGCGAAGCTTCATCTGTATTTGCAGCCGCTCCCCAGCCAGTAGCATCGCCACCTCAGCTCCACCTCAGATCATCAGGCATTAGATTCTCATGGGAGCACCAGTCCCTAAAAAGATTGGGAACTGCTGTCTTAAAGGATTCATTAGAAAATATAATCATTGACTTATGTATTTCATCCCATATTTATTACATGTGTGTGCAGTCCAAGAAGTGCATGTGGTGACGAATCAGACACACAGAACCATGTACACCATCTTAAACATTGATTTCCTAGTCTTTCCTTTTGTGGGTTTCCTCTTTCTCACTATTCTTTCTTGGCCTCCATGTGGGCTACTCTTTCTCTGCCAAACCCTTATCTCATATCCAGGACTCCATTCTGCCCTATTGCATTCTTGGTCTACACACTATGACTGGGCCATCTCTTTCATTACATTTCCTTCAGGTCCAAGCACTGGTCAAGCTGATGACTCTTAAACCCTTAAAACTCCAGTCCAGATATCTGTTCTGAACCAAAAGACATATATTCATTGCATACTGAACACATTTATGTTCATAAACTCACTAGTTACTCTTTCGACTTCCTCAGCAGCTAAGGGTTACTAAAGTACATTTTCTGGCTCCAATTCTTGGATCTCTACAAATGTATTCTCATTTCTATTCCTCCCTCAATATTGCCTAGTCTAAACCTCATCAACACCACTAAAGACAATGACCTTAAAAATGAAATTTTCACTGTTAGAGCAAATGGTATTTCACTGAGAACACATAAGTTACTACATATAACTGCCCTTGCTTGACCTCTTGTCTTCTCCCAATTTCTCACTATTACACCCATTTCCTTTCTTTCCCTTCTGACTCCTGTTTTAGAGGAAGAGCTTCTCTTGCTTACAGAGGTATTCTAGTGAGGCAGATGAGGGTGTCAGCAAGATGCTCCACATAACTTAAAATTTGCCTGCTGAGAATAAAATTGGGAGAAAAGTAATTAATGAAATTAGCCATCTGTAAAAGAAATGTCCCTCAGAAATGTCCCTCAGTAATGGCTAAAGTGTTTCAGGAACATGTAGTCTATGTGACCTCAGTGTCCTCTCAGAAAATTATTAGCCTATCTAGGCTTGTAGTTAATCAGCTGGATCATGAAGACACAAGACATGGAGACAGATAGTTTAAATTCACGCTAAACTACTACTGTAATTTGTTTGATCTAACTTTTCTATGGCTCAGTTTTCTTTTTTAAAATAAGGTTAGTTGTACATACTTCACATAATTGTGAAGATTAGGAAAGTGAATTTATATACAGCCTATACACAGTAAGTGCGATAAGATGTGATGGAGGCTGGAATTATAGCTGTAGAAAAAGTATTAATTGTAGTAGTAATTGTTTGTTGTTGTTCATTTTAATATGTAAATAAGAACAATTAACATGGAGCACAGAAAATTGATGCCAAAAGGCAGTTATGACCTATAGTATAAAGCTATGCCATAACCAATGGGTCTAAATGAACCAGTTCTTTCTCTCTTTATTTTTATTATGTACTCATGACTTATTTATGTTATAACTGAAAGTTTGTACCTTTTGACTCCCTAACTCATTTTTCCCACCCCAACCCACCGCCTTTGGCAACCACCAATTTGTTCTTTGTATCTATGAGCTTGTTTGTTTACTAGATTCCATATACAAATGACATAACACCGTATTTGTCTTTCTCTGATTTATTTAACTCAGCCTTATGTTCTCAGGGTCCATTCACATTGTCATAAATGGCAAGATTTTATTCCTTTTTATGGCTAAATAGTATTCCATTCTATAAATATACCACCACTTCTTTATCCATTCACCAATCGATAGACACCAGGTTGTTTCCATGAGCCTGTTCTTTTGATAGGTAGATTCCTATGTAGTGTTTGGGCTACCATAGCTCAATAACCATTAAAATTATCCAATTAACTCTCATTATTCCAATTCAGTGTTAATCAACTAAAATGCTCTTTTGTAATTTGACTTTCTAGGTAATTTTCTTATATAAAAAGAAGATATGTACTAATCAATCCACAGAAACACTCCAGTCCTCTTGACATATACACTTACCGTTGTAAAACATTAGCATTCTGGTTTACACACGAATTTCTTGTGAATTGAATTGGTGGAGTTTACCTCTGAGAGATTGGTTATCTGTGCACATATTGACATTGTGACATAATAAGAAATACATATTTGGTCTCCTTCCCCCTCCACTTCTTGGCACACAACTCCTAAAACCTTAGGAATCTCTGAAGTGGTGTGTTTTATATGCTAATGAGATAACTAGTAGCTTGGGGACCCTGGATAGCCCCTAAGGATGGAGAGATGGTTACCAGGGGGAACCAACCACGTGGTTAGAAGGTTGAAATTTTCAACCCCACCCTCTGACCTCCAGGGAGGGGAGAGTAACTAAAAATTAAATGTAATCACTAATGGGCAATGATTTAATCAAGCATTCCTATATAATGAAACTTCCATAAAAATCCTAACCAAAGAAATTTGGAGAATTCCCTAGCTGGCAAACACATGGAGGTGATGTAAGGAAGGAGCTCTCAGAGAGGACATGGATACTCTACATCCCTTCAACTATACCTTGCCCCATGTTTCTCCTCTATGTGGCTGTTCCTCAGTTGTATCCTTTTATAATAAACTGCTTTCTTTAATTCCTTGAGTCATTCTAGCAAATTATTGAACTGAAGGAAGGGATTGTAGAAACCTCCAATTTATAGCCAGTCAGTCAGAAGTACAGGCGTTGCGATAGCTGACTGTGTGAGCATCAGTGGATACCAGGAAAAACAATGTTATCTTCAAGGTGCGGACTGAAAATAACTACCTGTCTAAAATTTTATACCCAGTCAAATTACAAATCAAAAATTACCTAAACAGACTCCCACAGAGACCACCACCCAGAAGTTAGCAAGAACAATGAGCACAATGGGAAGGAAGGAAATGTCAGAAGCAGATATGAGCAAATTGCTAAAACATGGCGATAACTCAATAGCTTTGACAATAACTATGATATCGAGTATTTTCATATGTGCTTAAAAATAATAAGTAATATTATAGAAACAAAAATGGGGTTGGGAGATCATTATCTATGGGTCTCATGTTTCTGGATGTCTTACCTTATATAGAGATTAATATATGTAAGCTTATCTTCTGCCTTGTAAGATAGAGATAGTGTCTTCTTATAGGGCAAAGAACATCCAAGCTTACTCCTCATTAAAAAGATCTGCACTCTCTCAGTTCAAAATATCCCTCCTATAATGCAGCTAATGTGTGTACAGGTGTCACCTGGTCCTCTTGGTGTCATTCTTTGGGAACTAGAGCTCCAAGAAGTGGAAAAGGAAATGCTGATACTCTGGGTACTGCTATCACTGTGAGTAATTGTCCTTCACCTCTGATCCAAGTTGTGTTTTCTGCTAACATACACGAAACTGTGGCAAGTGAATTTGTTATACTGAAAGTAGAATAGAATCCCAAACCTTTCATAGTTCCTGACAGATGAGGATAAGAATGGGAATTCAGATGAAAGTGAAACTCTGGCTAGTTTGAAGAAAAAGAAAAAGTATTCATTGACTTCAGGGTATCTTAGAAAAATACAGATTTAGGTAAGCTTGCTAAAATATAGAAGTCAAATTTGGAACTTTGAAACTGATGGAGACAATTAAAAGTAATCAAAACAATTTTTTTAAAATTTATCATTTCCACAAAAGACAAGGAGAAGAAAACCAAAGAGAAGGTGTAATAAGCAGGAAGAGAAAAAGAGTGAAATGGATTGGCAAAAATAAATCCGAACATATCAACAAATAAATAAATCAGTATATCTAAAATAATTAAAGGAATGGGCTCTACTTAGTCTATGAGAAATTTTACTATAATTAGATATTACCCACAAGGACATGATGTTAGTATGTATAGTTAGCTACCTGAAGTAACCAAAAAGAGATAAAGTAGGGGAAAATCACACCCCAGAAGCTCCCAGATATCTTGGTGTGATGTTTAAAGGAGGAGTTAAAAGTCATAAATTAAAAGATAGGCGTTCTTAGTTTGTATTCAAAATATCTGATTACATTTTATTTACAAGGTGCATGACTGAAATAAAATGATACAGAAAGTTTTAAATTAAAGAGTCAGAAAATAAGATGTGCTAGTATTTATATCTACAAACATAAATTACTGAAATTGGCTCCAAAAGAAGTAGAACACCTATATAACAATAACCAAACAAGTAAATTGAAGCACTAACCAAAATTTTCCTTTTTTCCTAGAACCCTGTTGTAATCATCCTCCCGTTAAGAATCTGGTTCAAAAAAAGTTAATGAAAAACCTTCAAGGAACAGAGGATTCCAATCTTAAGTAGCTGTTTCAGAAAATAAAAAGTAGTAAAAGCCACTCACCTTATTTTATTAGGCCAATAAATCCCTGAAATTGAAACTATCGGAGTACAAGAAATTGAAACTATCAGAGTACTTATAAATATACATAAATAGCCAAATAAAACATTTGCAGATCAAATCCAATAGGTCATATTAAAAATATGCTCATAAACATGTAATTTTTTATCTTTTCTTGGAAGATAAGAATGACTAAGCAGTAAAAAAATTCTATCCATAAAATTCACCACATCAACAGAGAAAATGAGAAAAGTCACCTTATTACTTAAATATATTTGTAAATCTCAGAAGCATGTTATAAAATTCTATATTCATTCCTGGTTGTTGTTGTTGTTGTTGTTGTTTTAAGCTATTAAATAGAATTAGAAGGAAACTCTTAACTTTAATATTTTTAAAGTATTTAAAAATATCTTTATAGTGAGCATCATGCTTAAAAATGGTACTTTAAAACATTTTCTTGACATCAGATATAGCAACAACACAACAAAAACAACTATGTTATTACTCCTACTATTCAGTATTATATTGGATGTTCAAGCCAATACGATAATACAGTAGAAAGAAGACAGAAAGACTGAGAGAAAGATAAAAATTCCTTTTATTTTCTCTTTTCGGTTACATAATCACCTACACAGAAAACCTAAGTAAGTAGATGATTAGATTTTACAGAATTTATAAGAGAAATCGACAAGGCTGCTGGAACACTGCTTGGGTCATGATTACAAATGGATGAAGTCACTGTGTGAGGGAAAAAAAAGCATCACCCATGTACAACCCACTCATCTGCTTCCTATTTCCTCCATATGCTGAGTCTGATCATCTAGCTCATCTCCCTTCCTCACCTGTGTGCTTAAGTATGCTGGCATCACTTCAGTTCATTTTACAAAACAGCTGGCCTGAGTATGGCGATGTCCCCAGATTTGCGCTTGTGCAGAGAAAACAGGTGAGATTATCATTGGCCTTCACTATAAACTGCATGTGCCAAATGACCCTCGTCAGAAGTCAGCACAAGAAGCACTGACAGTAACCCAATTAATAAATGACACCTTGCGTCCCATTTATCCCACTGGGAACTTCAAGGGGAAAGGGTAACTAGTTGAGACAGAATTTGGTCACTGCCTTCTTTTGTCAGAGGAGGAGGGTTGTTTTCTATTCGTTTTGTTTGTTTGTTTGTTTGTTTGTTTGTTTTGCATAATACAGATCAACAGCCTCAGACTATTAACTCGAATGCTATACATACTCACTTCCTCAGGTGCAATCTCATATTTTTGCTCATGCTATTTCCTCAATTAAGAACAATTTCTCCCTTCACCAATCGAAATTTATCCTTCACTCAAATTTTGCTCAAATGTATTCTCTATGCAGCTTCTAGATACTTCCCAGTTAGAGTCAGCCCTGTGTTCACATGTATCTATATCATGCTTACAGGTCTAGCTCCCCAATGGATTGTAAGTTCCCTGAGGGCAAGGATGGGGTCTGTTTCTGCATCGCTGCAGGATATCGAGCATTGTATAGGGCAGTATCCTAATTGTATCTGTGAACTATCTTTAAAAAGTTAATCCTAGTTCTGCCCATGATACATAAATGGAAATGTTATATATCAGCATTCTCCAAAACTGTAGCCACTACCAATATATGGCTAATAAGCATTTGATATGTGGCTGGTGTGAAAAAAATCTTTAAAGAAATATTTTTTGAAGTATTGAAGAATTTGAAGAAATGAGTTTTTAATTTTATTTCATTTAGATAAATGTAAATGTAAATAGTGGAATTTGAAAGGTTTCTTGTGACAGAATATAAAAATCATGGGAACTAATATGACACGTTATTCATCTTTGCTGACAACTGAAATCAAGTTGAAATTCATTTCCAACTTTAGTTATCATCTTAGGTGTCTGGTAGCAGCTACTTGCTGCTCTTTCTAAATGATCTGTGTGGTTAGAGTGGACTTCATTAAGAAGAGACTACTTAGTGCTGGTTTTGAAGGAATAGTAACACTTCAATAACAAATGTTAGAAATATTCTATGTATGGGAAGTGGGGAACACAGAAGCATAAAGGTGAAGCTGTGCTTTATTTAAAAAAAAAAAGATATAGGCAAAAACTTGTACTTTCTCTTGGACATCTATCCTACCTCTAAGATTGTATTCGAGGATATTATCTCAGGATTTTGTCCATTTCTCTCCAGTATCATAAATTATTTCTTTTCCATTTATTGATTGACTCTCAGTACAATATAAGGAAGCTGGCATTTCTCTGATCATAAGAGGGAGAAAAGCAATTCTTTTGGTTCCTCCTCTGCAGAAGCATTCATCTCATTTCTGTCTTTCATTTCTCAGTGATCACTCATTTGACTGATGCTTCATCAACCAACTGGAAGCATTTGAAACAATTCATATAGAGCAGACATTAGTATCTTTAGGGAAGTCAAGATCCAGTATACAACAGCTCTCAAGGAGACACAGTCTACAAGGGCTTCCGGGACACCATCCTATCTTGCTTTTCCACCTACCCATCTGGCAGCTCCTTCTCAGTCTCCATTATAATTAGTCTACTCACTCAGAGAAGTTAATAATTTATCAAAAGACCACAATTAATAATAGGCAGAGCTGGAAACTAAACTCCATTGTCTGTGACATTCAAGCGTGTGCCTATCACAGTAATGTTAATACTTTTATAGGATGCTAGATAGGGAAGTTCCCAGAAAGACCCTTTTCCTAATTGACTGTACCCTGGGGAAAAGAAAATACAGAGATTAGAGAAAGATTGCTTCTTAGACACTATCACCTCATCTAAAAACACACTTGAGGTACTCATGCATTGTGCGAGATTTCCCAGATCATCAAATTAATAATAGTATGTAATCCATCTTGCGGCACAAAAACTTTACAATTAGAGTCATTAGCAATTGATGTAGTCCAAAGCTTCAGAAAGAGTGGGGGTGGAGGAAATTAATTTAATCATAAAATTAATTTATTCAGGCAAATGTACACTTATACTATAGGACCATTACAACTAGCATGTAAATGACCTGCATAAGGATATAATCATAACACCTTGTATTTGTTTAGCATCATTTGCTTTGCAAAAATCTTTATATTTATTATTTCATTTAATATAAGTGGCAATGGACTAAATTGGTAAGATGTACCAATATTTGCAGTTTGCTTGAAAGTCACTTAGAAATTTTTTAATTAGTGTAGTGCATTGTCTTCACACCTGTGCCAGACAATGTGCCAAATAATTTTCCTCCAGGTGCACTTTAAGGTATTGATCATGAATCTGTGTAGTCCTCAGAAGCCTGAAGCCTGCTGACCTTACAGATGCTTTTCTTCCTGTACACTGATGGAAGTTTCTAGAATTGGATGTAATAGGTTACAAACAGTGTTTCTTCTACAAAGGTAGAATTTTGAAATCTCTTCTTTTCTGGTCCAAAGCGCACAGATTAGCTGGCAGTCTAGGTCATTAGGCAAAGTCCATCTGTTTAGTCAGGCATTTGTCCAAAAAAAAAAGACAAAAATTTTTTCTCTTGCACAGATATTTTTTAAACTCCTAGTAAAGGAGTCTGGAACTGATCTGTGATGGCTGCTCAGCTGACCCTCGAACAACATGATTTGAACTGGTCGGGTCCACTTAAACATAGATTTTTTTTTCAATGAATACATACAGTACTGTAAACATATTTTCTCTTCCTTGTGATTTTTCTAATAACATTTTTCCCCTAGCCTACTTTATTGTAAGAATAGCGTACATAATACACATAACATACAAAATATGTGTTGCTATCGGTAAGGCTTCCAGGCAACATTAAGGTATTAGCAGTTAAGTTTTGGTGGAGTCAAAAGTTACACACAGATTTTCAATGGCACAGGGGTTTGGCAACCCAAACGCCCATTTTGTTCAGGGGTCTATACTTAAATGTGAAGAATAATGACCCTCTTAGTATTTTGTTCCTAAAACTTCCTATACTGCCCCTGACCACCACCAAATCTTCAGTGGCTTTCTCAAATAGTCAGACCTATTCCTAAATCTTTCATTGAGGATAATACAATGGGGTGACAAGCTAAACACTAACGAGGCTGAAGGGTTGACCGGACTGTGCCAGCCATAGTATATGATTCTCTCATAAATAACTAAGCTTGATCCCTTTTTAGTTGCAAATAAGGTGTATTTAATAACTGAAGGATTATATTATAGTTTTCAAGTTCATCTAGAAGTTCATTAAAAAACAGGCAATTAAGAGAAGTACTGGGAGTGGAAATTGGGGGTAAAGGTAATAAGCCTTTATAAAACTATTCTTCCATAGCTCACTCTATAGTTTTGTTTTGTTTTGTTTTGCTTTTTTAAAAACATTTTTTAATGTTTTGCTGATGTGATTGTCTATATAAAAAGATAGATTAATTATTACAGAAAATTTAAGGTACTTCTAGAAAACACTGCAATTCATCATTAAAATATTTTACATGTAACCAAATATTCGCCACTAGATATTGAAATTAATATGTCTGTATTGTTTCTCTCTTAAGATTTTACAGTGAAGGGACATATTTTCTATTAGATCCTCTAGCTCTGAGTTCACAGACCTACTGTGCTCGTCTTTACCTGTTCAATGCTAGTCTTTACCTGTTCAATGAATGTCTTCCCCAGTGCACTGTAAGCTCCAAGAGTGGCAGGGCTGATATGCTCCCCCTGTGCCCTGGTATCCAGAATGGTACCTGACACATTAAAGTTTCTTTCTGCAGCATGAAGTTTGCTCATTACTCAATATTGAAGGTTCAGTTAAGTCAATCCTTCTGTCCAAAAACATTCTAAATTTGTGAAAAATATGCACAAAATGCCACAACTCAGACTCTTCAGATTTCCATTGATGATTTTCTGACTGAAATAAAGATTAGATGCAATGCAGCATATCGAAATATCAAACATCATAACATGAGAAAAGCCTGAATGCATAATGTGTCATGTGATCTGACTATGATGAAAACAAGGATGTAGTCACATTAACGAGCAAGCAGTATCTAGCCACAATAACTAGCAGAGCATAAGCAGTATTTTTTTGGAAGCAGACTTGTTTTAGATGTAAGGCAATAACAATGTAAGTCATCATTAGATGTCAACCAAAAGTTCTTCAGTTAATAAGAGGCGGCTATTTGGATACATGATAGAATTTAAAAAAAAAAGAAAACAAAGGGAGGGAGGGAGGGAGGGAGGGAGGGAAGGAAGGAAGGAAGGAAGAAAGAGAAGGAGGAAGGGACAGAGAAAGGAAGGAAAGAAAGTAAAGAAGGAAAACAAAAGAGAGAAGGAGGGAAATAGGGAGGGAGGGGAAAGATATTGCCAAGGCCACTTAAAACAAATGTATCCTATTTTCTTCTTGCATTAACTAGTACATAATGACTAATATATTTCACAGATGAATGCACTTTTTGCTAACACCTATAGGGCATCGGAATGCTTAGCTGACAATAACATGTAAAATTAGCTCAGACCTAACTTATAAACACATTAAGACTGAGCTATATCCAAAGGGCAAATATGGATGATTCTAGAACTGTCATTGGGGGGTTAATCTGCATGAAAGACCTAAATGCCTCTTTTAAAGAAACCCACCCTCAGGCTGAAGAAGAAGAGGAATTTTGAATACAGCATCTAAATGATATTCAGATATATCCTCAGCCCCAGAGCCCACGAACTCGGCTCAAGTCTAGGATAAAACTGTGACTAAACTGATCTGAGACTGTAACACAGAAGAGGAAGCCTCTCCATTTAGTAGGACGCATGGCCCAATGTAAGGGCATCAGATGCTCAGATTTGAAATACTGGAACTGCTTCTGACTTCCGTAGAGCTATGGCTTTACCATCCATAAATATTAGAAGCTATAGTTTTGGCAGTGGCCATGGACGATTAGCAGGAATTTTTCAGAACCATCCCCACTATCATGGCACCAACACTTGAGCAAGAAGAGACTGCTCGTGAGTATCCTCAGACATCACCTAGAGACTCCTTTAAGGTGAATTGAAGGCTCCACAATTATAGGAGATGGTGAAGTCAGAGGAACACTAATTCTATAATGGTACCACTCTTAACTCTTAACCAGCGTGACCTGGTAAAGAATAAAATGTACACATTTTTGAAACAACTAAACAATTTTAAAGTTTCCAAAAGGCCAATACAAAATACTCTTTTATTTATATGTTAAATGTTTCTGTTTTTTATCTTCTGAATCCATGCCAAGAGCAAAGCATACACACATCACATAAAACCATAAAATGAACCACAAATAACAAGACTTGTCAGACAACTGGTTCAACTATAGACCAGCTTCACACATTACAGCTTCAGCATGCACGGCAGCTGCACTGCAAAGAGCACATTCTGACTAAAAGCTTAAATCAATGAAGAATGATAAAATTACTATTAGGATTACTCAGTAAAATAAATTGAGTTCCACTGCCGCAGTCTTTAATGTGCTCAAGAAAACTTAGTGAATTATTTATATCACGAATGCCCAGGGCTATCATATAATTTTTTGAGTGGAAAAATTATTCCTGATTGGGAAAGTCAAGATTAATATAAGCTCCAGAATATTACACATTTGGTTCACATGAATATAAAGACCTCAAAAACCCAAGCCTAATGCCTGAAGAAGGGGTATGGAAGTTTAAAAGCTGATTTTCCTATACTGGATCTCTGAATTGCTCCAATTCACTCTCCCAAGTGTGCACAGACCATACATTAGTACCTTCAGGGAATGGAAGATTAGACTAATCTTAGGCAGAACAGCATAAAAGAAGGTTTCGATAATGTATTTAAAATCCATAGTTTTTACTAAAAAATCTTTTTCCATTGATTACACTAAAGTAATATTACAGGAACCTGGCTTTGAAATTGGAAAAATTTGAACGTGATTTCTAGATCTACCATTTGCTAATTATAGTCCTTAGACAAGTTATTAGCCTCTGAACAAGTTTAGTGTTCCTGTAATGGTTACTAATGGTACCCCACACAGTTTTATAAAGTAAATGAAATAAGGAATGGATCATAACTAACACAGTGCCTGGTACATAATATGTACATAAATGGTAGATATTACTATTACTTCTACTAACGTTATTGCATCTACTACTTTTACTGTTACTATTACTTACTTCCGGTAGTAGTAAGTGATCAAAGTTGAGCATTGTAAGCTCTGGGGTGTGAGAACAATTAGAAGAGTTCATTTGTTTTCAACTATGAAAATACAAGAAGAAAAGTAATAACTATAAATAACTGGACATTACTAAGTTTTTCTCTATAGAAATCATAATGGAATTAGTATTAGCTTTGATTGCTTGCAGACTAGTTTATTAAAACACATAGGGAATCCTTTCTCTTTATCATTCTATCCTTTGGGAAGCCCATCCAAAATTATCCTGAAAAACAAAGACAAAGCAGTAACAAATGACAAGTGAGTATCTTTTTAGGATTTTAAATAATATTGCTTGGTAATAGAAATGGCAAACTAAAATAAATATACCAATATAGTTTTTAAGCATAGGGTATATTTATTAAGCTAGTAGAATGTTGTAGATACTTAGGCTTATACCAAGGAGACAACCAATGACATGCAAGATCTCTAATGTCAAGAAACTTGCAACATATTATTGCAGATAAAACAAGAGTAAACCATCCAAAAACAGTACAGCTTCTAAAGGCTGCAGTTAGCTAAAGATGTGATCAGTTAAGAGTGGAATAATCACATAAAATTTCATGAAAATGGTAAGAGATAATTGAACTAAGCCACCCTGACAGGTGGCAGAGAGCAAAAGTAGGAGTTTTCAGGCAAGAGCTTTATCATAAACCAAGTCATGGAAGAAAAATTGAGCTTTACATGTTTGCAGGAACAATGTGGTGACTGGTTTGAAAAGCACTTTACCAAATAGTGAGATCTAAAATTATATATAAATCAGCAAGCTGGTAAGTTGAGAAAATCTGTTTAGGAAAAAGTAGTCTACATCAAAATGCCAGATGATGTGTGGATGGCAAAGATTGCAGACAGGAAAAACTTAGACTGTAATAATCTATAAAAGCTATAATAATGAGGCACAGAAGGTTTGGGCAGGGGTGATCACAGAGGAATAAAAAGGAAGAAGTAGTCATGAGAAAAAGTCTGAAGGAGGATGAGTAAGAAATGTTAACTGCCTGAATATGGGAAAATATATCATCTAATGAGTAAAAAATGATTCCTAGGTTCAGCCTTGATGCTTGAAAAGAATCATGGGTCCCAACAGAAATGGAGTCCAGAAGTATAGAGAATGGACAAAAAGATGGGAGCCAGATGAAAATTACACCAGACATGTTGAGATATGGATGTGCCTGTGGGAACATTTAGGAATAGAGCAGTAGAGTTGGGTACCACCAGCCTTGACGTGTGTGGGAGCCATCAGAGCAGAAGGCATCTAGAGAGTCAGAGGACAACAACTTGATCCTGGAGATGCTTATAACCAAGAGACATTAAGTCACAGAAGCCAGTGAGGTGGGGCTTTAGGAAAGAGGGAACAATGTTTAAAATTAAGAATTTTTCAGAAACCATTTCTGTGAAACAAACTACCTATTTTCTGAACTATATACCTATTTTCTGAACTACACATATGATGAAAATATAAAGTTATGATTTATGCAATAAATCCCTGTGTGCCAGATATAGTCCAGACAACAGGGACAAAGAAAAGGCTAATGAGTTAGAAATGACCTCAGTCTCTGTCTCCTAACCATTTAGAGTCAATGATGGTTGACAATGGCAGTACAGCCTCACCCAGTTCCAGAGACAATCTAGACCAATGAAATTAGTGTCAGGAAGGCAAGACTTAGAATTGGTCTTGTGGCAGGAAAGCTGATATCTGATGTTTTGAAGTAGATATTGTCAAAACTTTCCCCCCATCTTCTAAGTTTATCCCCATTATATGCTTTGATCATGACCAAAAATGATTCCTTGAGGATACTGTCCTTTGTACTGTGGCTAAACTTCCCTGAATTCGGCCTTTCTAGAGCTGAACCACAGAATTAGAGCCATCTTTTTCTAGATTTCTTAACTTCTCTACATGTAACCACTCAGAGGAATCTTTAATGGATACTATTTTAAGAGGAATCTGATAGTAGTAAACTTATATAGAAATGTCCCTGATTTCACAAATATCTCAAGAAACAACACTAACAAGCTCAAAATAATCTTCACCCTTTCAATGAAAAGGGTAGCCTCAGCTTTAACTTTTTAACTGACAACTGAGCAAGGCAGAAAGATTTTTTATCTTTAGGGAGGTCCCCAGACATGACAGTCAGCGAAGTCCCATCCAGACAGCCCTAACAGAATTACATCTGTTCTTCAGCAGTGGTTTGTTTCCATCGATCGCTGCTTACAGTCTTCTGCCCCTTAGTAGCAATTTTCTTTTTTGGTTTCATTCACTCTTTCAAAACTGAATTGGGAGGAAAATTGGAAGAAGAAATTCAAAAGGGCAAAAGAACTTATTTAAACAGTCCCAGAATATCAAAAACCAAATTCTTTGCCTGGATTTACTCAGAAATTTCCCTTGCATTAAGAGGCCAGATATTCCCTCAAGTTGCAAATCAGACTGCAAAATTCAAATTACATTTACTTAATCCACTGCTTATACTATTACAATAGTAACAAATCTAGTTTCAGAAGACTAAGGAAGTAAAATATAAAGGTAATGACTTATAGTTACAGTTTTGTCTACAAAACACTGACTTATTCACTAAGTGGGTTTGTTTTTTCTGATGTTTAGACCTAGTCTAGATTCCAAATAGAATCAGTTCGATAAATATTTGTGTATTATTAGATACATGAAGATGAATAAGGCTCCATAACCCTAATATCTAGGAGTTCTAACTATTAGGTCAGTTCAAAATCTTGACCAATCAGGGACCAGGATTGACAGGAATTAAGACTGAATAGGCAAAGGGAAATGTTGGGGGGAAGGAAATGAACTTTATTCGCTGTGGTTGGAGGAAGGGATAGACATTAAACTATTTTAAGCTGGAGCATGATGCGATCCAATTTGCATTTTAGACAGATCACTATGGTGACGATAGGTTGGAAGGAGGCCGTTTGGAAAGCAGGGAGAATGAGAGACCAGAGCACTGCTTGCAGCAGTGGCAAGGAAAAAAAAGGAGCTGCTTGGAGAGATATATGATGAATAAAGTCCAGTCGGATCTGGGTCGAAAGGACTGAGAGGATTCTGAATCTATCTCCTCTGGGAGCTTTTCTATGCGGCCCAAACATTGCCAGCACTGAGAATCCTGCCTGCACAAGGGAGAAAAGCATCTCTTTGCCTAAGGTCCCTCCCCTTTGCCCCTTACTTACCGGGCTAGCTTTATATTCTCAGTTCCAAAGGCAAAAAGTATTCCTCAAAATAAAGTGGAACGATCCAATCTGATCTTCACATTGGTTACTGTTGAAACCATTCTCACTTTTTCTTCACTAAGCTTGATACAATGGAAATGACATAAAACTAAAGAAGTCAGGTGATCTTGGAATTTTAATACTGACTTTTTTGCTAATGAGAGATGTGACCTTAGGCAATTCATTTACCTTCTATGAATCTCATTTTCTCTATAAAGTGGGAATTACTCCAGGTATAAATAAAATTCCTTCCAGATGTCTGTTATTTATTCCAAATAATTCTGTTTAGTCTATCAACCAGTTATCAGTATACAAAGAAAATACTGATTAACCCTCAAAGCAGATCAGATAGGTTATGTCCTAAATGACCTCTTGAAAATGAAAGTCCCTGAAACACAATAGAAAAAGAAAAAAAAATAGACTTCTCTAAATTAAAGACTTAAAGAAAGTGAAACAATTTAAGGGACTTGATTGCTGGAAAAGTGCTGATCTTGAATTAACTATCTAAGTTTGTTTAAGAAAATTGTTTAAGAAAATCACCCAATGAGTTTAACTGTCTGGGACTGAAAACTAAGAAGAGGTATGCCGCACTCCCGAACCAGTGAATCTCTATTCCCTAGCTGCTGAGTTAACATCTAATTTTCACTGGCCATCTTGCAAATGGTTTCTTTTAGTGAACACTTGCTACTTTTTTTCTTGATTGTTTTGTTTTGCTTTGTCTAGTAGCCTTCTCTTCTGAGAACAACATTTCTCATTCTTTTGGAGAACTGTCCCTTCACCCTCTCTACATTCATGGTCAGGGGACTGCTATCTTACTGTGCAATTCTGTCACAGCAATTTGACTATGGGGGGCTTCGAACTTAACCTGACCAGTGTTCTTCTTTAGGATTTTTCCATGTGGATCTATAAGGTAAAATCCTTTCTCTTCTGATGCTAAAGTCAGAAAGATACAGCCTTAAATCTGTCAGTGGAGAAAAGT
The DNA here is from genome assembly GCF_000325575.1 of Pteropus alecto. Lineage (NCBI taxonomy): Eukaryota > Metazoa > Chordata > Mammalia > Chiroptera > Pteropodidae > Pteropus > Pteropus alecto. The sequence continues at coordinate 2,161,020 of NW_006438088.1, read as the reverse complement.
GTTCTGCTGAGAAAAAAAAAAATGAGAAATGAAAAGAAAAGGAGTTCTGGGAGGGTTCAAATGTCAGTCTTTAAGATTTCTGGTACTGCTCTTTTTCTCGTAAAAATTACTTTAACTGTTGTGTTCTTTTGATACTCAAGCCTAGATTTTCTTCCATAACTAGTTCAAGTTGGATTTCTGTATTTTACAACCAAAAAGGTCCCAACTGATACAGTAATTTTTACCATAAGAAAGAAAAGTTGGAAAGGGTGGTTTAGCTCATTTCATCATCACTACTGGAAAAATAATTTAAGTGTCCAAATACTAGTGGCTTGTCAGTGATATCATCTTTGGGTGTTTCGTACAACTATATATATCCTCTGAGCTCCAGTACTTGTTGAGCCAAACACACATAGTCCTTGCCAATAAACAATTATATTTAAAAGGTTTTGGTTTTGTTGTTGTTGTTGTTGTCAAAATACAACAAAGTTTGAGTCATTTTCAGGAATATTATGAACTTCCTTTTTAAATGCTGTTGATCTTCAATAAAATATGTAAGAAAGAAAAACCTATGTGATGTGCAAAGCTGGATACCTACATAGATTATAACCTCATAGGACATTGTCAGGAACATATGGAAAAGGGGCATGTGTCTACTCATCATCGAAGGCCATCTGGACCTTCAAAGGAATGCAAGAGAGCTAAATTGAAATAGTTTGTCTAGCTTTCAATTTGACTCTGAGAACTAAAGAAATTATTATCCACCTACAGAAAAAAATAGGCTCTAGCAGCTGGAAGGAAAGGATAGGGAAAATAAAAATAAAGATAACTACATTTTTCATGAGAGTCACTTGCTAAACTTGAGCAGCTGGACATATTAAAAGTCTTGGACATGTTAAAAGTTTTGGACTTACTAAAACAAGAGAGAGTTAAATTCATCATGTTCTTATTTCTGCTCTGTAGTAAACCAGTTTGACAAAGATCGTCTTCACAAAATATCTTATTATAAAATCAAGTATATAAATTGAGGGAAAGTGAGTTTCCAAAAAAGGTAGGAAAAATAAAAGAAAAACTCTCTTAAGAGATCTGGAAGAACAGAATCATGGACAAAGAATATTTAAGCAAGGTTCTTAACTTTTCTTTTTTCCATAGATCTCTTTGATGATTTTGTGAATCCTACAGGCTCTTTTCCAAATCTCAATAAAGGGTATCACGATTTCTCCAGATTTCCAAGTCAAATATCAGAATCCTTTATTTCCCTTAATCACAAACTCAAATATAAGCTGTGGACAAGTTCTGTTAGCTCTACCTTCCTTCCCAGTGCTTTCACCCTAGTCAAACCTACCTGATCTAAGTAACTGCAAAGTCCTACAAACTATACTCGTCCCCTGCCACATACTCCAATTTATACATGGCAGAAAAAATTCTTTAAAAATTCAAATCGCATTAGCTCACTCTCTGCATAAAACACTCCAATGACTTCACAATTTACTTTGAATAAAATCAAAATATCTTACTGTGATCTAAGGGGCCTTACATGATCTAAACTCTGAGCCAAAGATGCAATAATGATTGCCAACATCTATTGATCACCTACGTATTCCAGACCTTGTTCTAATTGTTTGTCCTGTTTTCATTTTTCAACGATTCCATGAGTTATTATTATTTATTTACATGCACTTTAATAACATAGGGGCTGAGACACAGATAGGTTAGTTAATTTGTGCAAAGCCAAATAAATAATAAATGGCAGGTCTATTATTTGAACCTAGGCACTAGAGGCTAGATTTAGAAAGAAAGAAAGAAAGAAAGAAAGGAAGAAAGAAAGGAAGGAAGGAAGGAAGGAAGGAAGGAAGGAAGGAAATGAGAAAAAAAGAGAAAAAGGAGTCCTCAGCCTGGATTCGTAAACACTCCATCATTTCATTTTCACCTCCCCACTCCCCATAACATTGTACTCCAACTCCACATCTTTTTGTTTTTTAAACTTACTGAGTTAGTTCCTACTCTCAAGGCCTTTCACCTCCTGCTCCCTTCTGTGGAATATTTTTCCCCCCAATCTTCATATGGTTGACTTCTTCTCATTACTCAGCTTATTTATTATTGTCACTGATGGATGCCTATCCAAATCTATTCCCTCTCTGTCCCTAATTTTTTGGTTGTTTAATCCTTTTTTGGTCATTTTTATACTTAAGAAAATGACCCAAACCCAAGCTCCAGGAGTTGTATTTATTAGTCTAAGCCTCAGACTTCAGGCCTGTCATGGTAATTTTATTTCCCATTCAGGTGACACAATTTTGGCCAATAAGGTATAGTGTGAAGTCTGCTGGGAACAGAGAGTTTTGTGTTCAGAGACAGAGAAAGAGAGAGAGAGAGAGACAGTCCTGTGAGAAAAAACTGTCTCCTATTACCTATAGACTTTGCCTAAGGTGTGTGAGGATAAAATGCCTAGAAGGGATGCAACCATCTAGCAAACAAGGAGGTAGTTAGTCCACATGCTGAGACAGGCATGTAAGAATCAATGTTCTCTTCCAATAGCCTCTGATTAATCCTAGAGCCCTTCTACCTGAAGACATATATTTTTTTAATGTAAAATAACAAATTCCTCTACTGTGTAAACTATTTTGTGTTCTACTTTTTTGTGACTTGCAGTGGAAAGCATCCTGACTGGTCAACAAAATCACCTCTCCAGAGAGGCCTTCCCTGACCATCTTATAAAAATTATCATCTTCTCCCAGTCATTCTCTATCACATTCCCATGTTTATTTTTCTTCATTGTATCTAACATCTGAAAGTACCTTGCTTAATTATTTACTATTTACTTTCCTCCCTGGAACGTAAACGCTCTAATAAAAGAAATCTTCTCTATTTTGTCCATTACTAAATCACCAGTACCCAGAATACTGTCACCCTCTTTCTCTTAAAATTTATGTGACCCTGGAAATTTTTGATATGTCTCAGATAAATTATAAAGATCAAATTAGTTAATTCATGTAAAGTGCTTTAAAAAGTGCCTGACACACAAATGATGCATAAAAACTTAGTTATCATTATTACTATTCTTTTATAGCACTCAATAAAAGTTGAATAAAAATATTGTAAAAATAAAACTCTAATATGTAATGTGATTACCATCCATATTAGAACATGATAATAGAAGGACTTGTCTTACTCAAAAGAAACAGATTTTTAAGAGAAGTGGAGTAGAGCTAAAGTCGAGAAAATTAACATCTATATAGAAATCTCCACTGTGTTAGTGATAAAAATAATGATAATGATTATGGATCACCCATGATGTTGCAGGAATTAGAGGTGAACAAGACAGGTGAGGTTTCTGTCCTTGTTAGCAGTGAAAGAAGATCCCTACCATTCACGAAAGCCAACCATGTAACAGGTGCCTTAATACCATAATGAAAATTCTATCTCTAAAAAAGGAAACAGGCACAAGAAATGACTACTTTGGACTGATTTCTGACAATAGGAAGAATTGATTAGTAAAGTAAACTTTGGAAGAAAGTGATTGTTAACCTTGGATTTTATTTTTTCTAAGGAAAAGAAGACTGGACATCATGAATTGTACACTTCTGACTCTGTGAATGTCTGTAAAATGTTTAGAGAAAAGATATGCATTATTCATGGCATAAAACTCCTAAAGAGATTATGACTCAAAAGTGTTATGTTCTCAAAAATACAATTTTGAGTGCAATTGCAAATAATAAGGAAGAAAGTAGGAAAAAAAATTTTAATGTAACTACAGATATTTTAATAAAAAATACAATTGAAAATTATCCATATCTATCTTTTATCATCTTGGTAATGCAGTGCCAAGAACCTGCATTAACTTGGTTTTCCTATATGAGAGTTAGAGGGTTACGAGTGTTTTTGCGTAAGCCCTGATGATCTACCAGATTCATAATGGTCTTTGCCCTCAGTGAGCTTCAGTTGCTCCCAATAGTGGTTAGTCTGAGTTTCGGAGGTTGGGAAACATTATTTTATATCATTATTATATCATTAGTTCGAAGTGATGGCCTTCTCTTGCTCCAAATAAAATCATAAGTTACTTTGGTATTTTAATTTTCTCTTCAAATTTCAGCTCATTTGGGAGCTTAATCTTTCTGACATGAATCTTACTGGGCCTACCCATTTTCATAGCTAATGTTCATTTGTTCATTTATTCATTCATTCATTTATTTGACAATGCTTTTTGACTATTAGTCCCCTAAATGGTTCTCCTGCTTCTTAGCTTTCTGTCTAATCACCACCAGCAACCAGAGTGTTGTTGCTAAAAATAGTATCAAGTCACTCTTCTGCTCCAAATGTTCTGACAGTTCCCCATGGCTCTCAGGGTAATAGCCAAAGTCCTTAATAGTCTGACCCCATTGTGTCTTCATCTACTTCTCCAGCTTATTCCATTCTAGTCACACTGGCCTCTTAGCTGTTTTTGCTGTTGTTGTTGTTGTTGTTGTTGTTGTTGTTGTTGTTGTTTTATAAACATAGTAGCTTTGTCCCTGCCTCAGGGCCTTTGAACTTGCTGTTGTCTCTGTCAGGAATTCTCTTTCTCCAGATACTCACATAACTCATTCCTTCATGCCCACAAGTCTCTACATAAATTTTACTGTGATGATTATTTTTATGTCAACTTGATTTGTTTAAATGTTATTCTGGGTGTCTCTGTGAGGGTGTTCCTACATGAGATTAACATTTTAATAGGTAGACCAAGTAAAGCAGATGGCTCTCCCTGGTATAGGGTGGGTCTGAAGAGAAAAAAAAAAACAAACAAGTAAGAGAATTTCTTTTCTTGGCCTGATTCTTTGAGCTAGAATGTTTATCTCCTCCTGCCCTTGAACTCAGACCTAGGAGTTGTAATGAAATTTATACCACCAGCTTGCCTAGGTCTGCTGTTTGCCAACTACAGGTCATGGAACTTCTCAGCCTCCATAACCATGTAAATCAATTCCTTATATAAATCTCTAGAAGATTGATAGATAAATAGATGATAGATGATAGATAGATAGATGATAGATAGATAGATAGATAGATAGATAGATAGATAGATAGATGATAGATAGATAGATAGATAGATAGATAGATAGATAGATAGATAGATAGATAGATAATAGACAGACAGACAGACAATCTTTATATCCTACTGGTTCTGTTTTTCTGGAGAACCCAGAATAATACACTTAGTTTCTCAGTGAGGACTCCCCTGGTCTCCTTAGCCAATGATTATAACCCATTTGCTTCACCTACACCTTATATCTCTGTCTTGCTTTACTTTTTTCAAACACTTACCACTCTCTAAGTCACTTTATATTATCTATCTCATATATTTTCTGTCTTCCTTACTTAAACGTAAGCTCCACGAGGATAAGCATTCTAATGCACTGTGTTCACGGCTTTACCCTTGGTAGTGAGTGCAGTGCCTTGACTTAGTGGATACTCAGTAAATATGTTCTTGAATCAATTAATGACTCTTGAAATAGTGCGTCTTAATTGTGACAATGAAGAAGGGTATAAAGGCACACTACATTTTGGGGGGTGGGGTCAGTAACAGAACTTCAAATCTTGTCCCACAAAGAATGAAAGAGGAAAATGAGTATTTTTAGCCTAAGAGAGAGGAGCTATGAGAGAGTGAGAAGAAGGGGGTGGAATTGGTTTGACACAGCAGAAAGCTTCAAATGTTTCAGGTCTCTATTGAGAAGAGAGATTATCCTATTCTGTTTGTATTCTAAATAATCAACTGGTAGAAATAAATGGAAGTTACAGGTAGACAGATTTCAACTCAATTCAGAAACTTTAACATACTCCAAGTTTTTCAAGAATGTCCTAGGCTGCCACTGAAGAAGTAAATTTCTCCTTGAAGGTTTAAAATGAATGAAAAATTTGTGGAGATAATGGTCTGACTAAATAATTGGAATATTAAGCCAAACTATGATACTTTTAGTCTGTGAATGAAATCATAAAGCTGCTTTGCACTGAATATATTATTTGGGCAAATGGACATGAAAAAATAAAATTACAAATAAAACATAGGAATAAAACTCATTAACTTGAAAATATGAATCTGATTTAGTAATTTGTCTAGATTTCTAAATCAGTTGAAAAGTTTCAAGACATATAAGTACTCCATTACATATTTTTAAAATCTCAATTTCTCTCTCAACTTTTGATATTAATCTCTTGTGCCCCTTTCTCTCCTTTTTTCTCCCCAACACACACACACGCACACACACACACGCACACACACACACGCACACACCCCTAACTAAGTTCTAATCACTATAAAAACTACTGACTCTGATATTCCTAGAATTTCCTCAGTCTTTTCTCAGATTTAAGCTAAAAACAGAGACTAAAAGGTGCTACTGGAACATGTCCTCTTGATATACAAAAAAAAATCGCAGATTTGGAAGAGAGTAGTACAGTACTCTAACTTCCTTTCGAACGCTGAGATTCCTTGCTACTACCCTGTCAGTAGAAAAGGACTCCATGCGTCTGAAGTAAACTCTGTATCTCAAAGTCAGAGACCACGAGGTTCTTTTGCATCTTCCCACAGAACTAACTATAATGCTTCCATTAACGTAACTGGTACTCAATAAATGTAGACTCTCAGATACATAATTTCCTAAAATTCTGCCAGAAAGTGCTTTGGAAGAATTTGTCTCTATCCTAGCTTCCTCATTTTTGAAGGTTCCAAAGGACTTTTGTAAGGGGACATAAAATAATTTAAATAAAGCAATATAGTAATAATCATGGTATGAATGAATCTCATAGGATTATAACTGCCCTACTTCATTTAGATTACTTTTAATGACTTGACTTTCCTTTCTAGTGCTCTTGATTACAGTTCCATATGTAACACATTCATCAGCTATAATTATCTTTTCCCCTTCAGATCTGGGTAAGATTGAATGATTCCAATTCCACATCTTGCTGAAAGTCTAATGCAAGCCTTAAGAAGGAGGTAAGGTGGGGATGTGTGTTTGGGGTGGGCAGGGTAGGTTCTCGTGGTACGACCAATACCTCCAAACTCTAACTTCTGCTAGATTAGCTCAATGTTGGTTCATCACACAGTTTCCACAAACTGTCAAGCACTACATAATATCTATCATAGAGTGATTTGGCTCTTTACTTGATTTCCATCAAAAACATAAAAGAAACAAAGAAACTAAAAGGAGTGTTCAGAAATCATTTTTACATGTAGCAGAATTCACAGAAGTTTTTGGAATAATAGAGTTTAAATCATAGCAATACACACACGCACACCTCAAAACTGAATATTAGACATCTCTCTTTAGTTGTCCCTTTCACTAAATGGGTTCCAGCTCCCAAAAGGTTCTATAGCCCCTCCTTTTGTTTTCATTCACCCACGACTTCCTTCTTATTTCTTAAACAGAGCAGTATGGTAATATTAACATTTATTAGAAATTCAACTAAAAAGTCTTGGTCATCTTTGATATTTCCTTTTCTTAAATCTCCTAGAATGAAATTGTCCCCAAATCTAGTTTTGTCCTTCAAATATCATTCAAAATAATCTCCTTTTCTTTCCTGCTACTTGTTCTCTAGTCCAAATCCACAAACCTACCATAACTTCTCTCTCTGCCCCCTGCAATTCACTGCCTGACCAAACATATGAAAATATATTTGTTCAGATTCCACAGCTGCTTAAAAACTTGCCAGCAATTCTTAACTTCCCACCCAGAGATTTGAAAGGCTTCTTATATCTAGACGTGCTTTGTATCTTTCCAAGTTAATTTCTTAATACAGATCTCCCAAATCACATAAAACCTCACCGCCGCCCTACCGTCTCACCTTTGTTCTTGATATGTTCACAATCTAAAACGGCCCTCCGCATCTCCTTTGTTTCAAATTCTACCCATGTCAGAGACTCCTTCTCAATCCCATCCCCATCCTATAGATTTCAAGCCTAAACTTTTCTCCTCCTTTACTAAATTCTTATTTAGCAACATACAGTTAGGAACCTAACTGTAACAACTATTTCTGTTTATTTGTCTGTGTGTCTTGTTTCCTAAATTTGACTTGAACGCATAGGAATAGTAAAGACTTTATTTTATGCATGATTGTGTTCTGCCAGAGAGCCAAGGCCAAGTCTGGACATACAGGGTCTATTTTAATTTATTGAACAGTATGACAGCTAAGAACTTGGGCTGGGGAAGGCCACCACTTGCTAGCTGTGAAATTGCAATGCAAATTTCTTAATTTCTATAGGCTTTTGCTCATAAATGTGAGTGACCAGGTCACCATGAAGATTAAATGATATAATGTGTACAAAGTACTGAGCATAGTCTCTTTGGCATCCTACTTAGCCTGATCATTTTTAAGAATCAAGTAGAAAGAGCATTTGAAGTCGTCTATTCCAAAATCTTTATTTCAAAAATAAGAATATTAAGTCTCAGATTAATTAAACTGAAAAACTGGAGACTTCTTCCAGGAGAAGCAGTTGGTGGCTTTTCCAAAGCACTTAATAGCTTGGGCTGACCAAGAACTAGGATTCAATCTCCTGACTCTCAGCCCAGTGCTCTTTCTGCAACCAGAAAGAGCCACCAGAATTAATTTGGATGTTGGGACACCTTCCAGTGATCGACATAACTCTAAATCAATGGATGTACTTGAGGTATTATGGAAGATTCTAGAGGACAGTTTTAAGATATCTGCAGATTGTTTTGATAATTTAAAAATCAATAAAGAATTAAAAGATGTTATCTATCACTCTAAACAAGAGAACACAGTTGAATCATTTCTCTCCCTTAGAAGAAAACAAAAATAGACTTTAATATTTACCTTCTCAAATATCTTATACCTCCGACCCCCATCGTAAGTTTTTAAAAGTACATGTGTATGTGTGCGCATGTTTGAACAAGCCCACATAAGTGTGTACACAAGAGAATATGCATTTTGCTTATTGAGTGGGGAAGAGAAATCTACATCACCTGCTGGATTGATTAATGCAGTGACTTTCTGACTCTTGATAACTCTAGAATTGAAGAGGCTTCATAAAGCGAACTGGATAAATCCAGACAGAGTGCCAATGAGAGGAGCCCCCTGTACCTCATTTCTAACTAGGAAGAATTTTGGAGACAGTGAGTGACTTTAGGAGATCTTCAGGGAGCCATTTTTCCTGTGACACAATCTGTAACGGTTAAGCCCCTCCAGCCATTGCACATCCAGCTGTATTGCTGGTGTCATCTTAGATCAGCCCTCTTCCTCCCTACCTACATACATGTCCCTTCTCTCTCTCACACATACATACATGCACATACTTAGAATCCTCAGGGATATCCACTCTTCCAGTAGAAATTGTACCTTTGCTAAAGCAATGTCCCACCGGGAGGCTGACTTACTTCCTGGGAATCCCAAAGGAAACAAACAAACGAACCCGTATCTTCTATACTCAGACCAACAAGAAATTTTCTGAAACTACCATTTACCAAATACTTTCTATACTCCATCTTACTCTTCTAGAGATCTACCATGGACAGTATTGTTCTTCCCTTCTATTTACAATTCTATGCCCTGCTTCTACCACAGTATCCAGTAGATACTCAAAAAATATTTAGCGAGTGATTTCCAAATGAACTTGTCCAAGGTCACACAGTAAGTGAGAAAACCAGATATCAAACTAAGATGTGCCTGACTCCAAAGACCATACTCTTTAACCACGAAACTATACCATCTTTAGTCCTATGCTATACATCCCTGGGAATCTATCTTATTATCGACTGAATATTTGTGTCCCCTTAAAAGACATATGTTGAAGCCTTAACCCCCCAGTAGGGCTGTTCTCAAAGAAGGTGCCTCTAGGGGAGTAATTAAGGTTAAACGAGCTCAGAAGAAGGGGGCAAAGAAGCAATAGCATTGGTGTCCTTGAAGAAGAAACACCAGAGAGTTCTCTCTCTCCCTACATGCGTACGCTGAGGAAAGGCCAAGTGAAAACATAGTGAAAAAGAAGCCATCTGAAAGCCAGAAAGAGAATTCTTTCCAGAAACCAAGTTAGTTGGAACTTTAATCTTGGACTTCTAGCCTCCAGAACTGTGAGAAAATAAATTTATTTTGTTTAAGCCACCCAGTCAATGACATTTTTTATGGCAGTCCGAGAAGACTAATATACTTTTGATACCTGATTTTCCCCAGCTCCAAGTCTTATATCACTCTTTGTGACATGAGTTATTTTTGTGCACAACAGGGCATATGCCACAGGCAAAACAAATGTGTGGCATGTGAAAAGTATAGGAATTACACCCCCATTAAAAAAAAAAAGTATAGGAAAAAAAAGACCATCGCTCATTTTAGTACATAATTGTATTCAGAACCCCAGTATATTCAAAGAGAAGAAAACAATGCTTTTCTGTTAAGCTCTGCCCATACCACCCCCACCCCAAACTGAAACTTTTAATGGAAAAGAAAGGTGGGTAGATCGTGACAAAACATTCAGTGTTACTGTATACTCAAAACAGTTATTAAACACATATAATGAAAGAATGATTCAGAATTTGGACAAGAGCAAGCTGGATATCAAAGCAGCAGTATCTTTTTACAAGCATTCTCCTTGATTTCTACTTCTTTTACATAGTAGATAATTGAATCTACAATGAAATATTTATAGCCACACAGCATAGTGTGGAGTTGCCACACAGCATAGTGTGGAGTTGGACCAGAGCCCAGAGCCCTATGACAATGCTGCAGGCTTCCCTTTCCAGAACTTAGAACCTCAGACAGCTCCAGAACCCATTCAGGTCTCCTCAGCAGGGTTCTCTCAGCTGCTTCAATGGCCAAGAGAAGGAGACACGTTGAAATCAGATCCCTCAAAGACCTTTACAAAATAAATGGCTTCCACTTCAGGAAAAATATTTGAAGGGCATACAATATGGCACTGTGGAAAGATTGCCTATAGTCTGCTGATGTGAGCCACTACATAGCCCGTTCCATGGATATGAGATTCAAAATTACACACCAGTGTCCCCAGTGCCTAAAATACAGTAGCAACTCAGTCAATCATCCTTTCCTGCATAAACAACACAGTACCAATCAGACAACTGCAAACGAGAAATCTGCACTTGCCTAGAAACTTCTTCCCAACTCTGAAAAACGTGACAGTCTGAAATTAGGATCTCACTGAAAATGTTTCATCAAGCAGACCTAGTTTTGCTATAAAGAAGCTCTTCCCACACATATCTGAAACATTTATTCCTCCCCCCAGTTTCTGACTGGCCATAATAGTCATCACCATAATACAGAATGGTTCTTGTTCATATCACCCTTCCAAAGAATGTACACTACATGATCACAAGGTTGTAGAATGTTAGAGACGTGACAGATAATCATTCAGTTCATCTCCTTTGTTTTCGAGATGAAAAACTCAAGTCCAGAGACTTCAAATAACTTATCAAAAGTCATACAGGGAAGTGAATACATTTCGTTTTCTAAAGTCACACAAGGAAGTGAATACATTTCATTTCTCTAAATTCACTTTTTTCATACAAACCCCATCTCTTCCTGCCTCCTCCCTCTTCTCTAGCCCTTGCTGTACCCTAGACCCTATTGTAGACTACGAGGGAGGTGAAATCTCCCAGGCAGTTATCTTCCTGCAAGCAGATTCTTACCGGAAAACTGGCACTCAGTGCCTTGGCAGAGAATGTGCTAAAACAGGAGCAGAGAAGTGGCCACCATCTGGACAGTGTGACACTTGATGCCAAATGGGCCTCAGCCATGAGGAGGGAAGAGAAAGGAAGGTATCACCTGACTGCTCACATTTATTTTCACTTTGAGGGGATTTGTTACTAACCATGCCATTTGAGTGGAAGCTGCTGTAGGTGGTTCTGATGGCTGACAAATGTGTAGGCGAGGATAAAACAAGGTGAGTGGTAGCCGTGCTATTTGCAAATGATTTGTGAGCCAGAAATAGTCAGCCAGAAATAATCTGATTACTATGTACAAAAGGAAGAATGCATTTTTGAAGGGTAAAACGATGTGTATATGCTTTTCCCCACTTACTCTTCTCTCCCTTTTTAGAAGACTAGTAAGCACAAGGATTTCCCCGACAGTGCCTAGAAAAAAGTCTTATATTTAACAATACACATTGACATTTTTCTTGCTAAATTATAATCATAGTAACATTTCCCTAGGCTACAGCTCTGTGTCCCGAATATGAAAACCACACCTATGCCTATGTACATAATGTTTTTCAGTGGTCAATTAGCAGCAGCAAAGTTGCTACAGAGGTTTTACTCTTAGTGATCCTGGTTTTCTATGTAAATGCTGTTTTTGACAAGAGTTTTCGAGTAACGTGTATGTTAATCATTATAGTCCATGTTTGTTATAAGAACGACTCAAGTGAATGACACCATGTTGGGGGCATGGTTGTTTTAAAGTGTCTTTCTCATTTTAAGAATCACATTGAATTTTTAATAGTATATCTACAATATATTCTCTCTGTTGTATGGCATTGGAGAGTTTGCAAAGCACGTCCACACGCAGTGCCATTTTAATTTTGACAGCAATATTCTGACGTTGGCAATTATTCCTACTTTATAGAAATACTAAAAGGCTTACCAAATAAAACTCAGCTCCTTAGAAACATTATGACATGTGGAGCACACTCATTCTGGAATCAGATGTATCCGGATTTGGATCAAAACCTCCTTTGGCCCAAGAGAAAACAGTGAACCTCTCCGAGCTTCAACAGTAGAAATCCCTGCCTCTAAAACTCATATGCATTCAAATAATACAATAATGGAACGATTTTTCACAAAGTGTGTGGGCACCTACCTAGCCATCTCTTTTTCCCCTCTCAATTAACTCCAAGTCTTACATTTTTTTTTTTTTTATTATACAATGATGTCTTCTTTTTCCTCTTATTTGTTCTCTTTCTGACCAGTGAGATACATTCTGAGATATCTGTGTAGGATTATGAGAACAAAACCTTTGGCCATGGAACACAGCCATGAGAAGTAGCAGATATAAGGAAAAAAATATTATGCTTCAAAACTGAGCTAACCGGGCAAATCAACGCTATTATTAATGGGATAAAATTGGGATTATACATCAGTTTTTAATGTATTAAAGCTTTTATCTCCTGAACTAAATATGGTCAATTTCTTTCTTTTTTTTAAAAAAAAGGCTTTAGTTCCACATTATAAGTAACCAGAAGTTAATATTTCTTCTTTCTATTTTGCAGTGATTTAAATTCATATTTAGTAAAAAGTAGGCTACTCATTACCAAAATGCTGAAGTCTAATAAGCTCCTTCTGAAATGATTTTAATTTTATTTGTCACTGCAATAATATCAAATCTAATGACCAAGCCAAAAAAAAAAAAAAATGCATCTGGCACAGCTGATCCATGCAGAGTCTGTTCAAGCTGGAATGATGGCCTCAAGGCAAAATCCTTAGTGCTTGGAATATCCTTTTGATTCGTCAGGACTCAACCTCTGTGAAATAAAATTTGATGCCTTTAATAGTTAATTCTTCGGTCAAGGAGAAATCATCGTATCCCTGCTAATAGGAACCCATTTGTTATATTGTGTCTTTCTTTGAATAGAATGAAGACTGGATGACCACATAATTTCATTACTCTCCAGCAGAGTTTATGTAGGACTCACAAACTGTAGGCAGAGCAGAGACATTTCCTCCTGATAAGGAAGGAATGCTCCTGACCACACTGCATGTTTCTTTTCATACAGAAGGGGCTACACAAATGTAGCTCTCCTACTCTCTCTTCTCTCCTTCACTCCTTCCTTTCGAGACAGTGGGAATAACTCAATTCTATTAGTCTTGAAGATAAATTTGGAAGGCATAGTCAAGCCCTACTGTTCCCATTTTCTCTTCAAGTAACAACTGTCCCCAGTAGCCTGTAATCTGGCAGTCCAAGACACCGGGGACATAGGAAATTGTTCCATAAGTCCAAAAAACATATGATGCATTGAGATAGAATAAGCCAAAGTTGGCATTTAATCATGTGACTAAAACTTTTTAAACAAATTTTACGGTATTCTTTATAGCAATAATATAGTTAGTATCTAAGTTTTGAAGGGACAAAAGTACTCAATATTTAATATATCTTTTTATGTATTTATTTCACTGAATAAAGCCTGCTACTTGAAAACCAAAATATAAAATCCTGACAGGAAAAGGAGCCACTAATTAAACTATGTTTAATTTTAAAGTATATTAACAATCTAATCTAGCTGCCTATATAAAATCTAATTATATATCATGTAAATTATTTATAAATAATTATATATAATTAATTTGATATGATGTAATATATATATACATATATACACATATATATCTGGAGAGAGAGATATAAATATTTGAGTCTCCTCGAATTCATACATTGAATCTCTAACCCTCAATGTGCATATATTTGCAGATGGGACCTCTAAGAAAGTAAGTACAGTTAAACAAGGTCATAAGGATGGGGTCTTAAGCCTATAGAATCGGTGTCCTTATAAGAAAAGACACCAGAGAGCTCCCCTCTCTCTAACCATGCACAAAGAAAAGGCCATGTAAGCACACATTGATATGGAGAAATAAATTTCTGTTTTTTCACCTCTTTATGTTATGGCAGCCTGAGCAAAGAGACTACCCTATCTTCACAATTGCAATAAAGAATATGTCTTAAAATGCACTAATAAAATATACCTTTGTTTCACTTATCATGACCTATGATTACAATTCTGCCTTTGTTGTGCCTGCCATCTAGAAGAACTATGTTTTTGTCTTGTTCCTCACTGAATCTACAGCAGTGTAGATTTGTTGGACACATGAATCTTAAATAAATGGATTTTAAAGTCACATTAAGTCTATTTTCTGTTATTTGATTATCTCTTCCTCTAGTGAGTCTGAAATGACAATATTTTTCTAAAGCAAAAATCAGAGAAAAAATGCATTTTATGTGTCTTCTGGTTTGTAGTCATGCGATACAGCAAAAAAAAAAAAAACTGAAACCTACTTTTCCAGTGTCCAAAATTGAGCATACCACCTGTGATATTGAAGTGAGGAATCAACAAGGAAAAACAAAGAGCAAATGGAAAGCATGAACATTTCATGAGCAAGCAGGAAAGCTATTCCAATCTAAAATTATTTTGATAATGTATAATATTGTAGATAGCATGAGAAGTAAAAAGACAAAAATATACCATCTCTTGCTATTTTGGAGGGAAGAGCAGTTACATTTGCTCTTAGAGTTGTCAAATGTGTTCTTCTCATATTACATGGATCCATAATAACCAACTAGAAACTGGGGGCTGACAGTTCTATTGATAGACCTGAGCAACACACTGCAGTCTGTCAAGTTTCACATTTACATCTTAGACTATAATCTTTTTTTTTCTTTCTTTCATGAAATCAATTCTGTAGCAATTAAATAACCAGTCTACAAGGCATTTTAATATTCTAAGCATTTATCTATACATAGCCCAGAAAGGGAAAGGTAATTCGAAGTGATCTGCCATAGCCAGTGCAAGGACACATGTCACAGCGCTTCATCGTCACTCTAAGGAGGTACCACTAAATATGTTTCATTCTTGATTCCATCCTTCTCAGTGACATGCTCTTGAGTCTTTTTATTTGATTCCTCTAGGACACAGATTCTAAAATGGTTGTCATTATCTGGGATTTTGTTTCATTCTCTCTGAATTTAAGGCATCACTGAAATAGAGTCTGTTTTTAACTGTGGGATGATATCGTCACATGCACACAGTCTTGGATGAAGTAGACTTTGAAAGATATGAAAAGGCTCAAGGAAAATGACTTTCTAGGATCCTCATCGATTTTGAGCTGAGCCCTGAAGGTTGAGAAATTTTTGTCTAAGTGATTTAAGAAAATATAGCAAGGAATTGCCACACAATTCAGTCAAATTTTGTTGGCATTCCTCTTTGAAAATTTAGTTTACTACTTCAGATTTACAATTTACATATATGAGGAAGTTATAGCAGGGTCTAAAAAGCATAGAATTTAGTGTTACAAGACCCAAGACCAATTTCTGGTTCTGTCTCTTAATAGCTACTACTAGTCATAAAAATCCCTTAGCCTAGACCAATTTCTGGTTCTGTCTCTTAATAGCTACTACTAGTCATAAAAATCCCTTAGCCTAGATTTCTGTACTTGATATAATGGTAATAAAAATACAATTCTTTGATTATAAGATGCATGTTTTTTCCATTTTAGCAACTTAAATCGAGAGATATCTTACAATGTATGGTTGCTTTTAATACTCTGCATTAGTGTTTTAGACCAATCAACTGCTTTAAGCCACCCTAGACTTCAAAAATAAAAGAGCAAAGCAACTGCTAAGGTGAAATCCTTGGTCAGGACCCTGTCACCATCCTCTCAAGCTATCTCCTTGGCTGTATTCACAAAGTCCCTTTGTTCCAAAATGTCTCTGTTAAATCCACATTTGGAACCTTCTGGACTGAGAACTTGGGAAATTATGTGAAGCAATCATGGCACAGAGAAAGCTAGATTTCCTTGAACTATTACCTACTTCTATTTCCTGTCTGCTATAACACACCTATTATAGATATTTCAAGTCATAAGTCACATAAAGAATAATTAGTGTACTCATCTGGAACTAAGGAAAAGACTCAAAATTTATTTATAATAAGCATAAAATAAAAATTCTAGGTGATTATAACATATTTCATCATGGTTAAGCAGAAGCATTTTTGTTGTTGTTGTTTTCATAGTGCTTTCATGCATTTTTTAAAGGGCATTTGTAATTTATGGAATGTTAGATTCAATAAAACGGCACCTGCAGGAGCATTAGATGAGATCATTTTGGTCGCTTTGTGAATGATAAAAGTCAGTACAATGACAAAGATGATGATAAGACTCATTGGGAATCAGTTGAAGATAAAGAAAACCACTTCGGGTGTTTTAAATGGAAAGGAATTTATCAAGGTTTCTATAAAACCATTGAGAGGACAGAAGAGCAGGCTCTAGACAGTGCCTTTGAGAATGACTCTCAAAACACCATTGTAGCATTGGGCTATCACGACATTTGCTACCTCTGCATCAAACAGTTAGGAACACAGAGAGTCACCTCTGCAACAGACAGCTGGGAACTCAGGAAGTCACCTATGCAACATTACCTCTGAAAATATACTGTCTTAAGAGGGATCAGGAATCTACCACAGAATTCTTCACTCTAGAGCCAGGCACATATCTGATAAATATGTGCCTCAGACCCTATGATCAGTTTCTGCACAACCACAAAACTAATGATGTGTCACAGGGACCTGTGCTAACACAGTCACAGAAACACCCACTCCCTCTATGACCATGTTTGACAGCAAGAAAAAGGAGAAGTAACAGAAAGATAACCTTAGATTCACTTTCTCCCTTTGCATTTCATGGGAGTGCATCTAGCTAGCCAAATCTAAATCACTCCTAGAACCTTAGCTGTAAAGAAGTCTTAATTAATGTAATTTTTAGTTTTCCAGCATCCTCAATATACAGAGGCATAGTAGGATGAAATAAATGTGAAGAGATAATTCAGAGTTCCAGGGAGTAGCTAGAGACCATGTCTCCCTCCTACCTTTAAAATGAGAAAAGCTACACAATAAAGTTTCCTTTAAATCCATCTAAGAGCTGAGATGTAAAGAACCTTATGTGACTTAGATTCCAAAAAGTGACAAGCCCTTCTCAGGAGAGAAGGGAACATAATATGTTTTATACTAAAAATGCTAAAATAATTTCTCAGGCAAGAGAGAAAAGATACCAGATGGAAGCCTGGATTTTCAGAAAGGAAAAAGAGCACTGAAAAGATACATCAGTAAGTAGATATAAAAAATTTCATATTATCTTTATTTTTATACATGTGATTTTAAAGTTCTTTGGCTGACTACCGACTGTACAAAGCAAAAGTAATATTATTTTGTGGAGTTTTAGCATATGCAGAAGTAAAACATATGAAAACAATAGCAAAATGTGTAGAAGGAGGGAAAATAGAATTCTATTGTTAAAGATTCTCATATATTTTATAAAGTATTATATTATTTGAAAGTAGACTATAATAAGTTAAATCTGTACATTGTAATCTCTACCTATTATTAAAGAAAGACACAAAGGTATGTAATAAAAAGTCAATAGAAGAGATAAATTGGAATACAAAAAAATATTTAATTCACCTCAATGGAGGCAACAAAAGTGGAACAGAGGAATAAATGACATAAAAAAAGAGAGAGAATTAATGTGAAGAGGGTAGACTTAACTCCAACTTATGAATAATTATATTACATGTAAGGAATGAAAAACTTCTGTATTTACAGAATAAAGAATTTTTTTAAAATCTTATCTCAATAGATGCAGAAAAGGCATGAGACAAAATTAAAAACTTATTTATGGTAAAAACTACCAGAAACGAGGAACCTAAACTAGAAATTTTCTCAGTTTGATAACAGACATTAAAAATAAATCTAATATCAATGGTGGACATTTAACATATTTCTCTTAAGATTAAGAAAAAGAGAGGATGTCAATTTCTATACAATATTATACTGGAGGTTGTAGCTAGTTCAATATGACAAGAGAATGAAATAGAAGGCATAAAGATTGGCAAGGAAGAAGGAAAACTGTCATTATTCACAGAAGACATGATTAAGAGTCAGAAAAAATTAATAGAATAGACACACACAGAGACACACATACACATTAACATACAAAAGACTACTAAAATTATTAAGTAAATTTAGCAAGACTATAGAATACAAGATCTGTGCCGCCCCCTAAATTTGTATTTCTACATATCAGCAATAAAATAGAAAATAAAATTATAAAACAGTACTATTTGTCAGCTTTATTAAGGAACAATTGACACATAAAAATTGTATATATTTAAGATGTATGACATGATTTGATATACATATACATTACGGAATGATTACCACAATCACACTAATTAACACACTCATCACTTCACACAGTTAACTTTTTTTAAGTGAGTGGCAAGAACACTTAAAAACTACTTGTTTAGCAAATTTCAAGTATATATTACAGTATTATTAATAGTCACCATCATCACAATGTACATGAAATTCCCAGAACTTTTTTATTTTATATCTGAAAGTTTGTAGCCTTTGACCAGTATCTTCCCATTTCCCCCACCCTTAACCATCCTACTATTTGTTCCTATGAGTTTACAAAATGGTAACATTTTTAATAACATTTAAAATATCAACTACCTAAGAAAATGTATAATGAAAGATATGCAAGACCATTAGACTAAAAACTATAAAACATTATAAAGATAAATTAGGATACCTAAATAAATGAAAAAGTATATTATGTTCATAAATATGAATACTCATCATTATTAAAATTCCCATTCTACCAAGACTTATCTATAAATTGAACATAATCTTAATGAAAATTCTATCATATCTTTTTGAAGCAATTAACAGTTTATTCAAAACTTTACAAAGAAATTCAAACTTTCTAGAAGCCATAACAATTTTGAAAAATAAGAATAAAGTTGTAAGACACATATCATCTAATTTCAAGATAACGCTAAAGTTGCAGTAATCAAGACAGTGATTCAGTTATAAAATTAATAAAGTTTGCAATGACATGGATGGACCTAGAGGTTATTATGTTGAGTGAAAAGTCAAACAGAGAAAGATAAGTATAATATCATATGATTTCACTTATATGAGGAATCTAAAGAACAAAAAGAACAAACTAATCAAAAACAGACTCACAAATATAGAGGACAATGTGGCGACTGCCAGAGGAGAGGAGGGTTAGGGGCTGGGAGAATGGGGTGAAGGGTTAAAGAAGTACAAATTAGTAATTGATAGATGGTCATGGGGATGGGGAGGAGCATGGCATAGGGAATGCTGTTAGCATTAATGTAATGACTAGGTGGAGAGCCAGAGGAAAGAGCAATTAGAGAGATTGTTTTATAAACTATATAAATGTCTAACCAATGTACTGTATACTCGAAACTAAGAATAAAATTAAATTTAAAAAAAGACAAAGAAATGAAAATGCTCAAAAAAAATTAAAATAAAGTCTGAGGATCTAATGTATAACATGATGACTATAGTTCATAACACTGTATTGCATAACTGAACTTTGCTAAGAAAGTAGAACTTAAATGTTTTCATTAAAAAATAAAATATGTGATGTGATAGATTTGTTAGATGGGAGAAATTTTTTCACAATGTGTACATATATGAAATCATTACACTGTACACTTTATCTTACAATTTTGTGAATTATACCTCTATAAAGCTGAAAAAAAAACAAGATATTAAATGATAAGTCTCAATGCTATAAAAATGTCTACTTTTTCCAAATTAAAATATAGGTTTAGTGACGGTCCAATCAAAATTCCAAAGAGAGTGATAAAATTATTCTAAATTTCCATATTAGAAAAGGCAAAAATATCTAAGAGATTCTGCAAAAGAAAACTAATAAGAGAGTTTTCCATGCTAGTTAGTAAAACATTTATGAAGTTACAGTCAATAATATGGTGGTACTGGGCCCAAAAATTAATGAATAGACTTTCAGAAGAGATTACTTTGAGAAGACATTGAAATATACAACAACTAAAAAAAAAAAAAATGAAGACAATGAGTTATTGGAAGGATAAACCTGTGGATTACTAGAAAAGAATAAAGAGTCCAGAAGTAAATCCACATATATAAAGAGAATGATTTTCTAACAAGGCAAAAATAATATCGGTAGGAAAGGAGAATCCTTTTTCTGAAAAATGATTCCAACAGGAAAAATTAGTACTTCAACCTCCTACCCTCATTTGAAACACAAAATTAGTTCAAGATGAATCACAGAGCTATATGTAAATGTTAGAAACAAAAAGATTCTAAAAGAAAATATGGGAGAATATCTTTGTAATCTTTGGGTAGGCAAAGCTTCTTAGAGAGGACATTAAAAGCACTATGCATACAAAATTTATCTATTGGACTTCAATAAAATTAAGAAAATAAATACACAATATTTAAGGAAATAAGTAAGTAAGCCACAGAGTAGGAAAAGTCACAATACATATATTTGACAAAAGATTTATATTCACAATATATAAACATTGCTATAAATGAATTGTAAAATGGTAAACAATCCAATAAAAATGGGCAAAAGACTTGACAACCCACAAAAGAAAATATGCATATGGCAATCAATACATGAAAAGGTGTTGTATCTCATTAGTTATAAGAAAATGTAAATTAAAACCACAATAAAACATTATTTTACAACCAGCGAATGGCTAAAATCAAAAAGTCTGATAATACCAAATGTTAATGAGAATGTAGAACTTTGGCTCGCTGGTAAGAGATCAAAAGGATACAACCACATTAAAGAGAGGTTGGGTGTTTTTTTTATGAAGTTACACATGTAGCTTACGATCTATGGCCCAGCAATTCTCCTAGGTTTAATCCCTATTAACTAGTAACTCCATATTGAGGTTTTTACCCAAAATAAATTAAAATAAATAGCAATAGGGGTAAATTTCATAAGCATTATATTACGCAAAAGATGCCAGACATAAAAGGTACATATTGTATGGTTCCACTTATATGACATCTAAGAACAGGATAAAACACTATGTAGAGTTCAGAAAGTGGCTGCCTCTTTGAGTGGGAGAGATTTACTAGAAAAGAAGGAGACACCTTCCTGAATGATGGAACTGTTCTGTATGCTGTTATGGGTGGTGATTACACGGGTCTTTATAACTGTAGAAACTATAAATCCGTGACTTTCTTATTTGCGCCCCAGTGCCTTTCTGGCCTCATCTATAGAATCATAGCAAAATACTTGAAGCTACCCAAAAACATGGTTTGCTTTTAATATGCTCATAGCTTTCAACATGCTGTGTCTTTTGCCTACCATGACATGATCAGATGCTTCTTTTTGAAAATTAACTCTGGTGACTATTTCAAGAATGGGTTTTCCATAGGTTGTGGGGATAAACGTGGAATCAGGACAGGAATAGGGAAGAAGTCCTAGTTCAAGAGAATGACGATGAAAATCTGAAAGAAGTACAGAGGAGGGTATAGTTGAAAAAAATAGGAAGGATATTGTTTTAGTTCAGTCTGCTATAACAGAATACCATAAACTGGCGGGCTTGAACAGCAAACATTTATTTCTCACAATTCTGGAGGCTGGAAGTCTGAGATCAGGGTGCCAACATGTTTGGGTTCTTGCCAAGGGCCCTTCTCTTGATTTAAGGGCAGCTGCCTTCTCACTTTTTCCTTACATGGCAGAAAGAGAAAGTTATGGCTCCTTTATCACCTTATAAGAGCACTAACCTCATCTTGGGGGTTCTATCCTTATTATCTCATCTAAACTTACGTACCTCCCCCCAAAGCCCCCTTCTCCACATATCATGACAGTGGAGATTAAGGCTTTAACATATTAATTTTGGAGATGACAAATAATCAGGTCATAGCAGCTATGGGACATATTTATTCATTGTGGGGACCAAGGAAGGAGTCTAGGAAGCTAACACAGCATGGGAAGCAGTAAGAGCACAAATGATGTTATACACATTCATAGAAAAGCAGTTCTGGGAAAAAGATAGCACGTTCAATCTTCCAGCTGTTGCATTATTAGTTTCTGTGTGTGACATCTGTGTGTGAACATTTGGTAGGCAGCTAGAAATAACATGGTGAAATTCAGGCGAGTGGTCCACAGTGGAGACAGTGTTCTGAATGGCTAAGATGGTGCTGTGAGCATGGGTGAGGTCCTTGTTGTCGAGGCTGAAACCCGAGGAACACTAATGTTCATGGGGCAGAAGAAGTAAAATCACCAGTGAAGGAGACTGAGAAGGAGTAATCAGAATAAGAAATAACCAGAATGAAATGGTGTCAGAGAAACCATCATGAAAGAGTGCTTCATGGTGCCAAGTGCTGCAGAACAGTCAATACCAATAAAGACTGAGAAGAGTCCCTGCATGGGATTCTAGTTGCTGGTATCAAGAGAATGTCGCCTCTCTCCTCCCAGGGTCTGAAAAGTAGAGAAGCACAGAGAACCAGTGGAGGCTTCTCAGAGAACAATACTACAGTCGTTAAAAGGCCGTAGATTTGGAGACCTGTGGCTTTAATTTCTGGTTCAGCCCCTTATTTTCTGTATGACCTAATTTTCTTAACTTTCTAGGTGGCAGTTGCCCCACCCATAAAATGGAACCTACACTAATTACATGTGATCATGATGAGACATTAAAAATGATCGATGTTAAAGTGCTCAATGTTTAATATTCAATGTTAATTATTAGTACTAGTATTATCAAAAGTGTGGGTCTATAAGAAGTTAGGGTTATAGGTACAGAAGGGCACTTTTTTTTTTATTTTTGAAAAGTGAGCATCTTTATAGACTTGATGTTCATAGAAAAAGAGGTTACAATCGATCAAGTACAGTCCTGGAGGATATGGAAGGGATAAAAACAAAAGCACAGATGACAAAGAAGAATCGATTTTTGAAGAATTATTTGTGAGTGCATATATATGAGAGAGATACGTGGTGTGAGTAGAGTCGAAAAGAGGAAAGAGGTAATGGAAGTTGAGGGAGCTCCCACCTGGTTAGCAAAATTACAGAGAAAGCCAGCTTAAAGCTTCCCAAGGGACCAATCTATCCGAGGTATCAAAATGTCACTGGAGAAAATTATTTTTAATTTTCTGAACTTCTCTCAAAGAGAGTGCAAATTATATGTGAAACGGAGATAAATTTGATTGCTTCTTGAGGTGGGGAAAGGTGAGACACGCTTCCCTCAGCCAAGGCTCATGCTTCAGTTATAACAACAGAGAGTGGCTAAACTACTTTCTAAGAAGGAGGCTCTGATGGCCTGCAGAGCTCCTGCTCTGCCAAGTGGATGTGCAAGTCTGAAGCCACAGTGGAATTGCATGAAATGAAGGAAGAAAAGGTAAGCTCCCCCAAGCCCCTCCTTCTTCTGTAACCATTGTCTGAACATCCAGCTTGCATGGGGTGTTCGAAAATCTTGGCCTCCATTAGGAACGGAAATTATCTGGTGAAGATCCAGGAGACAGGGAGTTAGGGTATATGAAGAGAGTGGTGGGAATATGATAGATTCTATAAGACAGATGACACCAATAGGTAGGAAAAATAGAAACTGCACAAAGAGCTGATGGAATGAAAGAAAGAGAAAGAACAAGTGACTAGAATTTTCTATGAAGTCATCTCTTACTTCCCTACCTTTCCCTTAATGTCTTCCATTTTGCCAATTCTTTCTGCTGACTTTCTTTGAAACTCTCTTCCTTTCTCCTGTCTCTTTCCTGTTTTGCCTCACCTTTGGCCTTTTTCTTAGCTCAGCATTTCCTTATGGCACTGCTTTGCTGAGTTCTGCAGGTCAACACTGGTTTATATGATCTTATTGGAGGAAGGAATGATATAGAAATTCCAATTTCTCTGACCAGTAAATGGAGTCTGAAGTATTCAAATACGCTTCCATTTCCACGCATACATAATTTTTCTCTCATATTTTGCTGTAGAAGACTATAATCAGTCCCTCTCATAGACTTTTCCTTATCATAGCCTTTTCAATCTTTCCAGTACAAAAAGAATCAAGCAGTTTTCTTTAAATAAACATATTCAAGCCAGAGTATTAACTTCAGCGTATGACAATTTCCAGACTGTTGTAGTTAATGACCTAGCACTGTTTGGTCCATCAACTCCTGCCAGCTGGTTAATGCTCCCTTATGAAATGCCCAGTGTCTTAATCATTATTGATTAATTATTCCAGCTTTCCTGGATGCTTCTGTTTTTGTGACCTCACACCTCCAACAGCTGTGTTTGGTTATCCACTAACCAAATGCTGTTGTCTAATTTCAGATCCTTCTGGAATAATATTGCGTGATGCTATAGTTTATTTACACATAATTAATAAAAAAAAAAAAAAAAAAAAAATGGAATGAGACTATATCTTAAAGCGAAACTTCCCACGCAATACAGGCTTTCTTTCTACAGTAACCATCTACTACACAAGTTAATTAATCTCGTTTGAGCTTTATCTCTTCATCTCTAAAATAGTAGTAGTAGCTGCTGTCATAAGAATCTTGTCAGAATTAAAAGACAATGCAGAGAAAGCTTACAGGACAGTGTATGATGGAGAATAAATATTCAGTAAGTGGTAACTTATTTACTATTTTCTTGCTATGAAAGCAGAGGGCTCGTAGCATGGATGTAGAAAATTACGTACCATTTACGTGTTCACCTCTATCCTAATACTTTGGGCTTTTAAAAAAAAAATCTAAAACAGATTTATACATTCATGGATTCTTAGTTCTGAATGGGAATATAAGGAACAAAGGGAGGAAAATCAGGGCGGAGTTCTTTTCTCTGAATGCAGAAGTACCTAGTTAGCTGTGCGTTTTATGACCTTTATTACAATAATGATACTAGAAATCATGACATATTCCATTTGATTATGGACTTTAAAAACTTGTTTATGGATTATCCTCTGTTATTATCCAAAAGCCATTGGAACATCAGTAGATAAGCTATTGTTGCCTCATTTAAAAGAAAAAGGAACGCGAAACCAAGACTTGACTTACCCAAGCTCAGACTGTACTAATTAATGCTCCTCAGTGCTGCCATATGACCTTGTGTTCATTCCAACTCCATGGCTGTCGACAAGTCCCCCAGAGCTTCCCGAATAAACAAGCTAGCAGGAACTCTCTGAACCCCTAGCTCCATTTGCATACTAAAATGCACTAAAAGTGAAGGAGACTAGGAACTAGAGTGAAGATTTTATACCTCCACCAACCTACTGTGTTTTTCTTTTTCTACAATAGCCATCAAATGTGACCACTAAAAGTAATGAATGACCCCAATGAGAAATCACGAGGTCAAGGTTCTGATAGGCTTTCAGACACTGATTTGTGTATTCAAAGAATCAAAATTGCTTGGCGATGAGTTCAAAGCTACAAAATAGGAAAGGTGGCAGCATAGAAGCCAAAATGGCAGTTGGATGGGTGCCAGCGAAGTGGCCATAACTCTGTGGGAAATGCGGCCTTGGGAATGATAGGGCCCTTTGGAGCTGGAGAGCGTCTATGTCTATCGACCCTCCCCATGTCCTTCTACTGTCTCTAATGCCATCGATTTCACTCCTTGAAATCTAGTAGAAGAAATAATAGCCTAGAAACTGAAGTTAGACTCAAACATGCCTTGTCTAATGTGTTCTGTTAGGTGAACCATTATAAGTCAATGGCCTGAGTATTATTTTTTAATTTTCGAAATCTTATTATACTCTTTAATAGGATTCTTTTGTGGAGAAAAACGACAGTGCTTTTAAGATCCTTGCTGCTAGCTGAACTCATATAAGTGTAGTAAGTTATAAATGTGAAAATGTGAAATAGACTTTTTATGGAACTGCAGAGCTGTGTGTGTATATACACACACGCATACATATATATACACACACACATACATATATATACATACACATATATATATTAAGTCATAGGAACAAAAATATACAGTTCCCACTTATTATAAATAAAATCAAAGTAATTTACCCTTAGGATGGCATTTCAATATTTTTAAGCCAATGCATTGAAGGAAAACATATTATGAAATTTTTATGTGTTAATGACTTAAAATAATGACATTATTAATTTCACTGAAATGTTTGAATATAGCCTTTTCTTTAGAATTTACTCCATATCTAAATATCAGGTAGGGTCACAAAAGAATTATTTTACAGCAAGAGCCTTGATTCCCATTTCAATGTCTATATGGGACTCCTGATGATTTGAAAGTGCAATTGAAATGAAGAAAAAAAATGAGATTTAGTCCCAATAATGGCAGGAAAATTGTGAGCGATGAAATTTCCAATGGTGAAAAGCATATAATTTACTATTGTAAATATTTGGAAAATTGGGATCTACCTTATTTGCTTTAGAGAGAAGGGAGACCTTGCAAAAGTGTGCTGTCATGATTTTTGCAATTCTTACCAAAGTGATTTCATAGTTAGCTTTGTCACGCTAAATAAGCCCTTAACTGAGAAATACTGGCGCAGGAACAAAGTCATTTCGGATAAAGCTGATGCAACTGTTTGATGCACAGAAGCCCTTGTAAGGATTCCAGAAGCAGGAATAGTGTTTATTCAATACACTAGTAGAAAGAACGTTTCATTTTGATGCTCAGATCACACAATGAGATTTACCAAAAAGCAATGGTGGCACGAGAAACTGTCAAGATAAAAACGAAAGGATGCAGATTTCATTTTACATCCAGGTAGGCCATCACCTCACTGCAGCAGACCCATAAAACCAGACTGATTTTGCACAGGAAGATATGAATTTCCATGATGGATCAGTCTTGTGGCCCATGGGCCTTAGCCTTTTCCATCTAATGATATACCAATAGCTGATTTATGTGAGAAAATAGTTTGCTTCTCTCATTAAGAAGAAAAGATTTTGAACTCAGTACTCAAACAATGGTTTTATTCGAAGGCTTTTATTTTAATCAGAGCATGGTCAGAGAATGATATTAGAGGGATACATAGTCTGGTTCACACAATGCAGTCATGAAAATAACAATGACCGTTCCTAAGTCTGGCGTTATCCTATTGAATTGACCGTTCCCCTTGGATGACCACACCAACTATCTATCCAGGGCATGAAATTTAGTAACTTTAACCTGATTTTGCAAATCACTGGGCTCTAGTTCCCTAGATAACACTCTGCACTGTGAAGAATTTATATTCGGGGATTAGATAAAGAAAGAGTCATCTCTCTAAAGACCTGAATTGTTTCTCTTTATGGCAATATCACACAAATTGAAAGGAGGTCACAAGTTGCTTTTCTTGGCCCATCTGCAGAACTATGAGGAGTAGATGCCAACTCGTGGGTCAACCTTTGTGAACCTAGACCTGCGTATGCCTAATCTGTGCCAGAGGCCCCTGAAATAAAAAGTTGGAACCTTTCTAAATAGAAAACTGTGTCCTGACTGGCAGAAACATGCTGGCAGAGTCAAAGGGCAGAAGACGCATTTTACCTGCTCCCTATCCAGCAATGTAAGAAGTGAACCAGAACTGCAAAAATGTATAAAGAGACACAAAGTACATTGTTTGGAGGACATTTGAAGACATTAACCTTTACAAAAAGATAAAGGAAAGAAAGGGAAGAAAAGCTTCCTTCATTGTGAGGGCCTAGAAAAATGTTATAGACATTTACTCTGGAAAATCATTCACTTTGAAAATAGAGTTCTTTCTCAAATAAGCCTAAATATCATCTCTCTTGGGCCAATTTATACTTCATCTTTACCATGACTGAGACCATGACTTTGATTTGGGCTGTGAAATTTTACTTAACGTCAATTGCAGAGGCTATGAATGGGCACAAGAGTATAGGATTTTATATTAAGATTTAAAGCCTTGAACAAAATTCCTAGGCCCATGGAAGGGAAGGAAGTCCTAAATTAATTAGTTATTGGAGGACTCTTTCAAAGTGGTAAGGAAGGAAGGAAGGAAGGAAGGAAGGAAGGAA
>NW_006438088.1:2113344-2132486 GCF_000325575.1 Pteropus alecto | reverse complement strand
GGAAGGAAGGTTTTTGAGATAGCAACTCAAAAAAATGATACCCTAAAATATAGAATAAATAGAGTAATTTGAATTAAAAAACTTTACAACAAAGAGTCATATTTAACAATTCCTTCATTCATTTTAGTCATTCTCAAGTCTTTCTCACTTAGAGCTCCTCAGAGATTTAAGCCCTAATACTCTACAGCAGCGATCCCCAAATTTTTGGCACCAGGGACATATGCTTCTATGAGAGTCTAATGCCTGATGATCTGAGGTGGAGCTGAGACAGTGATGCTGGCGCTGGGGAGCGGCTGCAAATACAGATGAAGCTTCACTTGCTTGCCTGCCACTCACCTACTGCTGTGTGGCCGGTACTTAACAGGCCACAGATCGCTACCAGTCCGTGATCCAGGGGTTGGGAACCCCTACCCTAGGGCATCCTAGCATAATAATGAGTTAATTAACTTTTCTCTTTGGCATCTTGAATACTAATTATGTATCATCCTTGGGTACATAACGACTGAAGTAATTTTCTGTTTCCATGGATCGACTGAGGAACTCAATATAAATAATTTTCTGTAAGGGTCCTCCCAAAACATACTAACATCCTCTCCCCTTCCTCCCTCCATCCCCCCATCCCATCTTACTCTCTCTCCACCCTATATTACAATGAAACATAAATAAGCTACATTTTCTCTCAACCCAAAGACCTGGAATCTATCACTAACCCTCCTCCCCTTTAAAGTTGCGTCTTCTCAGACACTGTTCCTGACCAATCCCAGGCTGATCTAGGTGCTCTCTGTGCTCCTCCATTTCTCATAATATCCTTTGCCTACATCTATTTTTAGCAATATACTTGCATTATAATCAACTGTGGATTGTCTCTTTTTCCCCTTTCTTAAATTTAGAAATAAAGTCTTAGTTTTTCAAATTCCCAATGACTAATTTCATTTCTAAAATAAGAGGTTGTCTACAAGTGTTCACTATTTGATTTTAAATAATTTTATCTATAATACCAGCCTGAAAACATGTGTTAATGGAAGCAGAAATCACGATCTTGTTTGATATTCCAAACATTTAATTATATTTATTGTCTATCAAAATACCTGTCAAACTCTATTCTGCAGAATCTCAGAATCCCTTAAAGGGATTTTTTTGCTCAATTAATATTGAATGAATGAATAAGTGAAATATATAGAAGAAAATATGAAAAATATATTGGATTGTATTTTAAATCTTTTTAGAAAAAGTGAGTACAACTAAATAAAACATCTTTGCTTTATATCTTATATAGTTTAATTGCTTTGTAATTTCAACTGGAAATTACAAAATTTATAATTTTCCATAAGCATTTCTATCTAATAAGAATTTAAGCTCCTTCATAGCTTGGACCATGTCAGAGATTATTTAATATTCCCAGAATTCTAAGCCCAATGATTGACATGAAACAGGTGCTCAATAAATTTATTAATAGCAGCATTAAATTGAAATGAATATAAATTCTTTTTTAGAAATGATATGTTGAAAAGCTTCACATATAAATAGGATTTTTTAGGAAAACATTATATTTTACTTTATTAATTTGTTTTTAAGATAAAAACCTTAAATTTACGAGAACAAGGAGATGGCTCCTACGTTGATTTTGACGAAGCAAAGAGATCTAATCTAGCTTTATAAATGTGGAGTCTTATTCCTAGTTTTTCCTATCCCTGAAAAGTCTAGAAAACCCAAAGATCGTGAAGATGCCACATTAGGATTTCTAGGTGTGTCTCTTAATCCAGGAATAAGAAAAACTTCACTAGTACCAAAAATAAGATTAAAAAATTGAGATATTTGTGTTTTGCTCTTAGTAAATTAATAGTTACGGGGGGAGGAAAAAGAACAGCTAGGCCTTTGCTATCTAGTCTCTTGCTAGGGGTAGCAGAGAGATGAGGTTTGGTTAACAGACTCATCCTGTTTGAGAAGCTGTACTGAAGAAAAACCTCTCTGAAATCATTATTAGATAAGAGAAATTGAGACAAGAAGAGCATAGAGTACGGTTCTTTAAGGTCAAAGCTGGAGTAGACAAAAACTGGGAGAAAGTAAAAATATGCCAGGAGGTGATATGAGAACGGGAGAGAGAGGAAAGAGGAGCACAATAATTCCTCGTTTTGCTTACTGTGAGTGGAAAAGGCAACTATGAAGTGCTACTGCTGTGTCGATCTCAGATACCTGGGGGATGGTGTGGATTCAGAATTCTAGAGGATGAGCCAGTGTCTGACTGGGAGGTCGTTAAATAACTGGGAACATTACACTTGCCACATTGCTTAACTTTCATTCTCCCTCTTATAAGCATGATGGGGTGGTGTGGGGGGGCATTGTCTATCTGCAGAACAATATAGTACAATATTATAGGTAGAAGAAATTAAAGATTTCTTTGAAATGAAACTAAATATTTACTAAAACTTTAAATTGACTATATATCATGTTCATATATATATATATAAGACCCTCATATTTTTACTGCTCTTCAATTTTCATGTTAAGAAAAAATTAAAATTTAAAAATAAAATTAAAATATGCATGACAATAAAAATAAAATAAAACCTTAGCAGTGAAGTTTCTTACTATAAAGAATATTTTGCATCAAATATATCCTAAAATAATCCTTGCTACTTTGATCGTTACAACTCACACCACAACTAGAGAACACTAGTTAATTATGATATGGAATTCTAAAATTATGTTTCCAATGCATTGTACATTTAAAAGTTTCTTCAGTTACTTTTTTTAAATAGAGGAGACAAAATTGACAGAAAAAAGTAATGGAAAAATAATAACAAAAGCGAAATGGCTTTTAGTGGGTAATTCTTCGAATGCCCTGTTTAAAGAATTTTCTCCTAATTAAATAGGAAGTGGGGGAGCTTTTTTAAAAAGGCTTTTAAACAAAAATTTGCATAAAATGTGTGCTTATATTCAAGAGAACCAGAAAAGTTCGTATGACACCAACATGTCACCTAAAATTCATAAGAACATCAGTTACCTCTACGGAAATCATAGCGCAGCTTGGTTGTTGGGAACACAGATCTGGAACCGGGTCCTCTGAGCTCAGGTCCCAGCAAACCCACTCATTAGCTAGATAACCTTGGGAAGTCGTTTGATCTCTCGGTGCCTCTGCAGTTTCCTCCTCTCTAAGACGGAGATAATGATAAAACCTGTCTCATAGGATTATTGTGAGAATTAATGGTGATAATAAATGTGTAAAACACTTAGCAGTGACTAGCACATAATAAATGCATGAAAATGTTAGTAATTAATATCATTGTAGGAACATAATATCTGAAAGCTTTTTTTTTTTAATATCAAATAGAGGAGCAAATTCAGAGGAAATGAAGATTTTATCGTGGGAGGTTCACTGTTACTTTCCCCCAAATGTTCCTTTCTCACTTCCTGTCCCCTGAAAGGCTGTCTCTTCTGTGAGCCAGGAAAACTTAGGAGAATAAAAATTGAAATGGAAGGTTCTATTTAATGAAATTCCCAACAAAAATTATTTACGAGCATTCAGAAAGGAAAAATGATGAGAAAGTGAAAACGAAATAACAAAACAAAAATTAAAATGGAATAGCTGCCCAGAGGACAGTACGTTTCTGCATAAAAAAGAGATCCATCAAAGTCCACCTCCCTCCCCTGAACCCTCCGTGCATGTGCTTCCAGGGCCGGCATCCATGCGCAGAGCATCCATCTGGAAATGTGCACTTCTCAACTCAGCACCAACACCAGATGGCACAGCATGGAAACTTCATTTCTGAGTGCAAATGATTTCGTAAATCAGAAGAGGGAACTTTCCCAGTAAGCACAGCTTCCTACCAGTATTACACAAACCGAAGTCTCTGACCCGCAGGTCAAAAAAAGTCTCCAAAGAAGTGCAGCCTTACTTCACACACTGAACATATGGTCTTAGTCACGGAACACGCTAGAGAAGCATTAGGGATGATAGTTCCAGATGAAGGATGAGAATGTAGCCAGGAACGGGAGCATATATAGAAATGGTGACAACATAGTGTCTGACCCAGCTCTACAAAGTCCTGGATGAAGGAATACTTTCATTAAGAAACTATTTACTGAGAATTCATCATATGACACACAGGTTACAAGGAGAGGTGAACAGACAACCTCTGCCTTTATGGCACCTACCTACATTATAGATGAGGGAAGAAATAATCTCAAGGCAAATAAGTAAATAGATAATAGAATATCACATGAAGCAATGTCTGAAGATTAGAGGGAAATGCAGGATAGCACAGCCACTTTGGAAGATAGTCAGGTGGTTCTTACAAAACTAACCATGCTCTTACTACCCAATCCAGCAATCGTGCTCCCTAATACTTACCCAAAGGAGCTGAAAACATGTCCACCCAAAAACATGCACATGGATGTTTACAGCAGCTTTATTCATAATTGCCAAAATTTGGAAGCAAACGAGATGTTCCTTAGTAAGTAAATGGATAAATAAACTGCAGTACATCCAGACAATGGAATATTACTCAGTATTGAAAAGAAATAAGCTATCAGTCCATGGAAAGACATGGCAAAACCTCAAATGCACATTTCTAAGAGAAAGACAGCAATTTGAAAAGGCTACATACTATATGATTCCAACTATATGACATTCTAGAAAAGACAAAACTATGGAAACAGTAAAAAAAATACCAGTGGTTGTCAGGGAATGGAGTGGGAAGAAGAATAAATAGATGGAGCACAGAGGACTTTTAGAACAGTGAAAATACACTGCATGCTACTATAATGATGGATACGTGTCATTACACATTTGTCCAAACTCATAGAATGTACATCGACAGTGACCCCTAATGTAAACTGTGCGTCTTGGGTGATTATGACGTGTCGGTGTAGCTTCATCAGTTATAACGAACGTACCACGCTGGTGCAGATGTTAGTAATGGGGAAGATGATACCTGTGTGGTGACAGGGTATGTGGGAAAGCTCGGTATCGTCCTCTTAATTTTGCTGTGAACATAAAACTGCCCTAAAAATTGTCTTTAATTTAAAAAAAAAAAAAGATTAAGAGAGGATGGAAATGTGGGAATCAGAACGTTCTCAGTAGTCGGTGTTCAGAGCTAAGACCACCTGGTAGGTTAATGAAGATACAGAAAAACAAGGGTTCCAATGAGGAAGGAGGGAAATCAGGAGAATGCGCATCTCGAAGATGAACAAGAAGTCTTTCAAGACGGAGGGATCTTATATTCTTCATGACTGGGTCAAAGGCACACAGCAGCCTTGATGCGTGTTTTCTCGGTGAGCTAATTTATTAATATTATAAACCCAATCCAAGTCATAAGCTTCTTTAAGATCCCTTTGCACACCAAACACTTAAAAGCTTTAAATCAGTTTTAATTAATGGTACCTGGATCACCTTTTGGGTATTCCAAATGGGTAGCCCCAAAAGGGCAAAAGTTCAGACAGTCAAATCAGGACACCGGCTATCCACTTCAATAGTATTTTCACCATATTCTGTGTCCTGGTTTTCCTTAAATAAATATAATAATCAAGCTAATGAGTATGTACTACATACCATGCATTCTGATATTCACTCTTTAAGGATTTTTTTACTCAATCTCTCTGCCAAAAATGTAAGTTTGATATTACTTATTACTTTTATACACATTTTACAGATAAGAATATTAAAATAGAGAGAGAGGAGGTAATTTATACAAGATATAAAAGCTAGTAAGAAAAAAAAACTGCAATTCCAACCCAGGGAGTCAATTTCTAGAAATACTACTGAAAGCACTACTTAAAAACACCCTTAATTCAATAGGTGTAGTAAATAAAAAGCACCTGAGGGAAATTAGTGCCAAAAAATAAATAAAGGCATAGCCCCAATAAATAAAAGCTTTGCTTATGAACATAATGGATGTGTGCCTGTAATACAGGTGAGTGTATTTAATAATTAGCTATAAATCCTCTGAACACTTTTGACTAAATGGCAGTGTAGACATTAGAAACTTGCTTAGCTAAGAAAGAAAAAAATGTCAAATTATAAAGCTGTTAAAAATATAGTAAAGTTAATATATTAAAGGTGACAGCAGCAGATTCAAAGACAACATTATTGCTTCAGATGTTGCTGTCCGGCAGGTAAACACTGGCACAGAAGGTCAAGTGCTTGTAGAACTGGCCTTGTGCCCCCACTGTCGGAGCCACTAATATGCCCAACCCACACCTGGGAAAGTGACACTCTGCAACTAACAGGCAGGTATTAATCCAAGAAGAAAGAACTAGGGCATACATGCTGTACAGACTCCTGTTGTCCCAAAACTTCTAAAGAGAATGCCTGTAAGCAGGAACTGAGCAAGTGTATTCAGGAAACCAGATCAATGGGAGATAAACTGCAAAGTCTCTTTCTGTATCTTGACCAGCTGTGACAGAAGAAACCATTTTAGCCAATGTTTTCTTAACCCAGAACCAGCCTGCCCCAGGGAGACATCTCAGGGAAATGTGCCATCTGAACCAGTATGTTCTGTCCTATTTTAAAAGATGTTTCCAGCAAATCCCTTTACTTACTTCTCAAGTAAATAATAAAACCCAGGGGAACTGCCCGGCTTTCTCCTTTTCAAGCAGAGGCTACTTGTAACTGCTAAGCCTGCCTCCTTTTAACTGTCAGATATAGTAAGTTTTATTTAGCACTTTATAGTATAAAAAGCGCTTTCGCATACGTTCGCATGTTTAATTGTCCCAATTACCCCATGAGTTATTTCTAGTCCTACTTTATAGATAAAGAAACTGAGGCCCAAGATCATCTAAAATGGGCAGGAACTCAGATCAAAATTTCCTCTTGCCAAAGACAACCCTCTGTCTCGTGGATGAACCTGGTCACACCAAGTGAAAATGATCACAACTTAAAATTTCAAACCATTTTTTGTCACTATAGGGAAATCAGTTGATTAAATATTTCTCTCCACAAGTTATAAGACAGGCTCAGAGAAGGACCCTCAGGGAAGCAAGTCATATAGGAAAAAGAGAAAGATTAAAGATAAAACTTGACAAACCTATAAAGAACCAGGGCAGAAAAAGAGAAAAATTGGAAGCTAAGAAAACTGGAACAAACCTTCTCAACATGAATTTGATTTGGCATAGGGCCTCTGACCCTTTCAGATTCAATCTCTTAAAGTTCTCTTTGTATTTTTCCATCTACCGCCTGCTCACTACCCCCTAGTCTAAGTGAGTCCCTGGTGCTTGATTTTAGTGATTTACCTAAAAGTGGCAATAAGAGATGTTTATGTGCCATGTCGTTTAGAATATAAGGAACAGCCGACTGTTAGAATTACTAGAGAAGAGAGTCTTGATTGCAGGAGCAGTAAGGCGAAGAGTCCCTGCAGAGAACTGCCGTTTGCTACCACCCAGGCCAAGAGAGCACAATTTGAGAGGGGGAAGAGGGTGCCACGAACCTCCTGAGAAAAATTGCATTTGCTTTGCGTTGTCAATGAAAAATCAAGAGTGATTTTACTGCAGTAAAACAACTCAAAACTGGAATAAACCTGCACAAATTCAAAGTTGGATTCATGAAATGGAATCAGAACATATTGAATTACTTCTCCCAGAGAGAGCTAATGAATATACAACTGGACTTTCACAGTTTAAAATTCCACCAGTACTTTGAAAATGGTAGCAGAACACCTACTGAATCTCCGAGGAACATCTAGGCAGAGTGGGGTG
Source organism: Pteropus alecto (assembly GCF_000325575.1). Lineage (NCBI taxonomy): Eukaryota > Metazoa > Chordata > Mammalia > Chiroptera > Pteropodidae > Pteropus > Pteropus alecto. The sequence continues at coordinate 2,124,794 of NW_006438088.1, read as the reverse complement.
AGGGGCTGCTATGAGTAATTCTTTAGTAAGTGTGGATTCTACCTGAGGTCATGCTGAGTTTTAAACAATAAAATTCATAGAAAAATATGGCAAAATTTAAAAAATGGGTATTAGATATGAAATTAGAGACTTTTTAAAGTTGGCTATGTATGTCTCAATATTATCATCAATGAGAGAGTAAATGCTAATGCCAATAAGATTTAAAAATCATAACACAAGACTCAAGAGCTGACATTTTATTGTTTCAGAAAAATTATCTAATTTTAAAACAAGCTGTAGCAATAAAAATAACAAATACTCAGAAACATAACAGTCATAGTTCTGTCCTTAAAATTCAAGGTCCCTGCATTGCAAAGAAAACCACCAACAAAATAATAAGGCAACCTACTGAGTGGGAGAAAATATTTTCAAATCATATATTTGATAAGGGGTTAATATCCAAAATATATAAAGTACTCATAGAATTCAATAGCAAAAGAAACAATCCTATTAAAAAATGGGTAGACCATCTGAACAGATTTTTCACAAAAATACATACAGATGGTCAACAGGTATATGAAAAGATGCCCAACATCACTAATCATCAAGGAAATGCAAATAGAAACCATAATGAGAAGCCGCTTTACACCTGTCTGAATGGCTATTATAAAAAAGTCAACAGATAACAAGAGTTGGTGAAGATGTGAAAAAAAGGGAACCCTCGTGCACTGATATTAGGATTGTAAATCAGCGCAGCCACTATGGAAAACAGTATGGAGGATCCTCAAAAAATTTATATATAAAATGAAATATTATTCAGCCATAAAAAGAGAATAATACCTTGCCATGTATGACAACATAGATGGAACTGAGGGGCATTATGCTATGAAAAAAAAAAATTCATAGATAAAGAGAATGGATTGGTGCCAGAGGTGAAAGTGGGGAGCATGACACAGGTGAAGGGACTCAAAAGGTACAAACTTTCAGTCATAAAATAAACAAGTCATGGGGCTTTAACGTACAGCATGGTAACTATAGTTAATAATACTGTACTACACATTTGAAAGTAGCTAAGAGAGTCGATCATAAAAGTCCTCATCACAAGAAGTTTAACTAACAGATTTTTCACAAAAATACATACAGATGGTCAACAGGTATATGAAAAGATGCCCAACATCACTAATCATCAAGGAAATGCAAATAGAAACCATAATGAGAAGCCGCTTTACACCTGTCTGAATGGCTATTATAAAAAAGTCAACAGATAACAAGAGTTGGTGAAGATGTGAAAAAAAGGGAACCCTCGTGCACTGATATTAGGATTGTAAATCGGCGCAGCCACTATAGAAAACAGTATGGAGGATCCTCAAACAATTAAAAACAGAATTACCATATCTGGTAGTTTTACTTCTAGGTATTATTCCAAAGGAAATGAAAACACCAGCTCGAAGAGATAAGTGCACCTCCATGTTCATTGCAGCATTTTTTACAAAAGCCAAGATATGGAAACAACCGTACAGCATGGTAACTATAGTTAATAATACTGTACTACACATTTGAAAGTAGCTAAGAGAGTCGATCATAAAAGTCCTCATCACAAGAAAAAAAGTTTAACTATATATGGCAACAGACATTAACTAGAATTATTGTGGTGATCATTTTGCAATATATACAAATAATCATTATGCTGTACACCTGAAACATATTATGTGTTAATTATACCTCAATAAAAAAGTTTAATGCATTTTTCCAATATAGTTGAATTTTTTTAACAAAAAATAACAAATTACTGGAGAAATGAAGCAGCCAGGCCTCCCTTGTTTAACCTTCTCTAGGCCCAGCTTCTTTACACGTAGTTCAGATCCCACCTACGCTAACTACTGCTGCCTTCCCCAGAGGACCTCCTGTCACCCTCATCTTGGCACCTATCCAGTTTTTGAATTAACTTTTTTTTATAATGTATATGCCCGGCCTTGCTCAGAACACTCTCAGTCTCTAAGGATAGCAGTAATATTTTCCAAAGTGCCTAGAAAATAATGTGTATATGGTTTGGTGTTTGAAAAATGTACTGACTAGTAAATCAAATGGTCTTTAAAACAAACACACACACACACACACACACACAAACACACACACACACACACAAGAAAATGCAATTAAGATTATAGAAGTAACTAGCTTTTGGATTTAGGTTGAAACACCTAAGCCAAGATAATGTTTTTGTTTGTTTTGTTTTGTTTGTTTGTTTACCTAATATCTACACATTAGAATGACATTCTGATCTATGATCGAAAATTAGACATGTGTGGAGAAACCAAACTATTTATGATGTGTTTTGCCATTCTCAATCATTTTTCTCTAACAAATATTAACCTAGTTTTTAAATTTATGATGATGAGTTTTTTAGATTAGTGTGATTTTTAACAATTTCAAACTCCGAGTGTGTTAGGATCATAGTTTATTTACTTTTTAAGGATTTATTGAGCCCCTGTTCCCTGTACAGAAAGCCTGATAGAACTACTATTTGCACATGAACTTAGAGTATGCAAACCCTTCCCCACACATTCTCCTATTTGACCCTCATGGCAACTCTGAAAGGTAAGCAGGTAAATACTGTCAATGACATTTTACAAAGTAGGAAAATACGAAGAGATTCATTCAATAACTTGTTCAATGTCACAGAGCCTATAAATAACAGCGTGAGGATTCGAATCAAAGTCGACAATGAGTTTCTCACTTTGTCTCTGGAAGTTTCATTTTTAAATAAATCCTTAGGATCCCATGCGATTGAGTTTGAAGAATTCCAGGAAGTCAAAATTCCAGTGTTTTCCAAATAAAAATGTGAAATTTGATTTGATACTTTACTGCAAAGTTCTCTTTATTGACGACTTACTTAGTACTCTTCGAGGCCTGTGTGCAGCTGTCTGACAATTGTTTGATAACACTGCTTCATCACTTTCCCTGACCTGTCAAACATCCTGCAAACCTATTTCTTGCCATGTGCATGCATGAATGGTTAAATAGATTCTGTGTACAAAAGAAGCTAAATAATGAAACGTGACATAAAAGAAGATCAAAGATAACCAAACCCAATTACACTGCATTGTTTGCAGACTGTTGACCCTGTTAATTTTAATAGTTTTCCGACATAAAGGTTATTATGAACAGAAATCGTGTTCGGCAATCCCACCTCACTTCACAAACTGGTTTGCTTACATTCCTTAAAAATGAGAGCTACATGAAAATTGTCAGTCCAGGGGTGCAATTAGCCTCCAGAAGGACGAGAAGGAGAATGACATGAAGCAACAACAGTGGATATTAACTCCTCAAGTTCTAGTTTTCTCTTAATGTCCTAAAACTAAAAGATAATGGTTCTTGGTTTACTCTGGGGTATCTAGTATGCAATTTCTTCCTTATATGATCCTCTAAGAGGTTCAAGAAATGCAGAATTCCTTGACTTTCAACTTGTGAGTCCAGCAATAAATTGTTATAGGTATAAGAACTATGTTTTAAATATTATATTTTATAAGACTTCTAATAAAAATTGTGATTATTTCATTTTCCTTGCTAGTGATTACTGTTTAATGTTAGCAATTTCTACATTCTATGGGGAAACATTTTTATTTTAAGATATCTATCAATTTTGACACTTTTCTGGTTTTAACTTGCAATCCTCCATTAAGTGGAGATTAGCTATATCAGATATATAATATTTCCAAAAGCATTAAATATATTTTACTATCAGGTGCTTACCACAATACCACAGTATATTTCTTTATGTCTTTTATTGTTTAACCTATGCTTAGGAGAGGCTAATTTATTGTTGAGACAGTGAGTCAACTCCTGGCCACACTGAAAGTAAAATTAACATGACATTTTACTAAGACAATGAATCATTATAACGTTATGCCATGAAGAAAAGCTCAGGAGTGCTTGTATTAAATACATAGTCAAATTATATAAAATACCTGTAATATCTAAATATACATTGAGTTCAGTTCTCTACGCTGAGACCTGTGCATTTCAGGCAGCTGAGCAGAAAGCTCTTTAGCAGGTCCCTGGCCAGAAGAGGAGTCACCCATAACCACATGTGCACAAGCTTAGTGGAGCGAAGCCAGAAAGCAAACTGGGACAACTGGTTGGCACCCGAGTGTACTTGAGGTCATCCTCCTTCTGAATTCTTGTACTAATTCACCTGTACTCTCTGAAGCCACTTTGCCTCTTCACCTCCTATTAGCATGATTGGTTAAACACATTTTAGGTCTCCTGCTTGACTGTAAGAGTCTTAAAGGCAGGACCCATGACTGATCCCTACCCGTGTCTCCACCACCAAGCCCAATATCTTGGCTCCAGTTTGTGATGCGTAAATATTTGTTGGCCGACTGCAGTCTCACATAAAGGGCTTGGATTCCCTCTTCCAGGGCCTCTGCCAGTGGAAAGTGGGAAGAATAGAGAGTCCCTTTAGTGCTACACTCCTTGTGAGAACCCTTAGTATTGAAAAATGGAATGCCCTTGAAGGTAAACTGTGTCTACACTTGTTTACTCTCAACTTCTTCCTTTCCCTTAAGAAGATAGAATGAGGATAAGTAGTCTCTTCTCTTCTCAAGATCTGGGTTACTCCCTAATATCAAGAGAGTTAAGAACACTGAGTGAAGAAAGAAGAATGCTTATACATTTCCCAGAAGACCTAAATGATTAGCAGACAGTAACTTGTGCAATATTAAATGTAGTGCTTGTTTCATTTCTATTATGAATCTACTAAAAATAGTTTCATATCTTATCCATGTTGTTTCCTCATAATCATAGAAACAAAGGGCCAAATTCTAGTCTTTAATGCACACCCATAGTTGCTATTAAATTAATTAGGAGCTGTGTTCATGCATTTAACAACTAAATTTGTACCATGGAACATTGCTTGACTGGATACTACATTTTTACATGTACTAAATATTACTCAGGGAGTGTAAATGGTTCCAATATAAAACTCTGAAGAAAGGGAAACTAAAAACCTAAATCCATTGTCAAGAATTTTAAAAATAAATTTATAACTCAGTCACAAGCTAAGCTGAATATCTCTCTTGTTTCACATTCTCCTTAGATCCTAAGTAATATTTTTTAAATAATTCTGTTAAGAACACAGCTTGCTAAGTCTTCTGGAAAAATTCAGTTTAAGTTAGGAATGGCAAACTCTGCTTCCACCGCACAAATGCTTGACAGATACTGCTTATTGGTCTTTACTGCTGAGCCAAAAAATCCTTCTCATCACAGGACCCCAAGAAAACACTATTTAACATTTATCTTGGTGCTTAAGATAAAACTTATTTTCCACCTTTGCTCTAGACCAATTCTCATTGATCCTTTTCTGAATCAGAAACATTTGTGAAAATTCAAGAAAATTATGAACCCTCTACCCAGAAAAATTCACGTATGCAAAAAAAAAAAACTATTTTCATACTATTTTCTGTTGTTTTTGGCACTCCCAAAGTTTAGCTATTAATCTTCTTGAGATCCATTGACTTAAGGAAGATCCTCTGCTCTAGATCAGTATTTTCTATGAAAATTCAGGAAATAATAAAAAGTCTGCATCGTGACGAGTACTTGATTTTTCACTTTTGTCCTCAAATTCTCCTTCACCTTCACCTTCCCTTCTCTCCATCAAAATATATATATTTGCCTAAACATCTAAGATTTAGAGCAATTTCTAAGTGATGATTAGACAAAGAATGAGTCAAACTCTCTAAAAGTAGTAGGTGTATCTTAGCATTGATATACTCTGAGGTACTTCCCACAGAGTCTCATGGGGTGGAGAAAACCATGTGGGTGACACAGCATGTTTGTGACGCCAGAATGACAGTTGTAAATCACCAGGTAAATACCTCTCATGGATATCAAAGATCTTATTTTTCATTGTTGTTAAAATGCTGCTTAACCTTGTTTTTTTAAAAACATAAAGTGTTACCCTAGATTCAGATGTATCATTTAAAAGCATCACACATGCTCTAAGAAAATTCAACTGTTTCCATTTTGAAATTTTTCAAAGACCTCAGACCATGTCCTTGATACAGAGGTGCTAATTAATCCATTGGCAATTTAGAGCTTAACAGGCAAGCTGGAGATCCATGGACAAACGATGTAATAGTTATACTGCACAAACTATGCCCAAGTGAATCAATCAAATGTGGGTGCTCTTCCTCCTGACTAGTTTCTTGACCATGTTATTAAATTTCATCTCTATTAAATTTCACACGGCATACGCATGCAATATTGAGTTTCCAAGTTCATATTAAAAACACTGACACTGTTCATTAGGTGTCCTAGAAAACATTCAGCCATCAATTGTATATTCCCTCTTCCTAATTTTTTTTTAACGTTTGTTTTTTCCTCATGCCTCATTACCATTCTTTTTTGAAAACTATTGTTTTTTTTTTTTTCTAAAAAGCTGATCTTTTTTTTCATATGGTCTTTCACAAAAGCGGTACAAATGATAGTATCACAGGACAAAATTCACTATATTATTGAGATTCCCCCACAACCTCCAGTAAGTTTCCTGTGGCCTCTTCTACTCCTTGAAATGGTCTGCATTGCCTCACAGGGCATCCCTTTGTCACAAGGAAGAAAGGACACGAGAGAATTCAAAGATTCTTAAATCTGCAGATGTTTTAAATGTAGGTTATAGATAGATTTTAAAACAATCCTAGTAGAAAGCATAGTCTTGAAAGTGAAGGAGTATGTGATTTGAAAGAGCCAGGGTTCTTTTGTTTGTTTGTTTGTTTTTCTTTTGATTGAGAGAGGGAGAGAGAGAGATGAAGTAGGCAAAAGTTGAGAGTGGGTCTTGCAGTTTGAGAGGAAACTTGAGAGCACTTGTCTGGAAACCATTAACTGTGGACATCAGGAGTAGATGTCAACAATGAAGACCATATGACATTGGCCAAGATAGAGACACATAAGGAGCGAACCCTCCCTCTTCACTTAAGCTGTGGTCCTCGTACCAACCTCCTGGAACTTAAAATATGATCCTATAAGGAGAAGCAAGAAACACCCTGATTTGACTGAGTGTGTGAACAGAATAGTAATTACTTTGACCAAGTTTTCCTAGATGTGAACAAATTTAGCTTTCTGCTCTCTGATGTAAATGGTGTCTCATGAAAAACACTCAGATTTCATAGAAAAACTAGATAACAGTTTTATAAATTCAAGCTTTGCCCTGTGAAATTCCCACGGATTACATATGATTTCTAATCCTAATTATATTTCAGTCCTGGGATTCCACTCAGATTGTTCAGCATTTTTTATATTCCCACACTTTCAGTCATACTTGCAATCTCTTGGCTTACTTCCACAAATAGCTAAACATATTAATTGTGTGTTGATTTCACTCATTCGATTTTATGTTATTGCTTCAAACTAAAAGAATTATCCAATACTTTGTAATTTTGGTTTTGAATTTTTTGAATAAAAATATTAGAAGATATCTGAACAAATGTGCCTTATGATTAAAGCAAAAAAAAAAAAGGTTGGGGAGACAGGAAACGGCTGGTCTACTCTTCTCCAGACAAGCTTAAAGGGATGAGCAACCATATATATATTTTTAAACCTTGCTATAGTAGTTAGCACAAAAAAAATTTGCACATTAGATGTTCGATTAATAGTTGTTATTTAATTGTTATTCAATTAATAGTTATAATCGTTATGAGAGAAATAGAATTTAAATAAATTGATACATATGTGGTTTGTTTTCACCATTTTTTGTACTTCGTCATATAAATAATACTTGTGAAAAATTTACCTTCTCCATGTTCATCAAATGAATAAATGGCTAAGAACAGATAGCAAGGGGTTAAACTTAAGTAAATATTGACCATTAATGCAATGTTGGAAGGAGGGCTTTGCTTGACTGATAATCTGTAAATAGCTTCCATATTCTAACTGAAGGATTGGTTCTTTAAAGTTCTTACAGCCTTGATCCCTCAAATCTTGCTGAGTATCCTGAGATGTTAACCCTCAGGGGTGATTTTTTTCTATTAGGTTAAAAGAACATAGTCTTTGGAGCCCTTGTGTTCAAAGTTGCTTCACTAACAATATGACCTCCAGAAAGTTACTCCATCTCTTCACGCTTTGGGTTCTTTATCTATAAAACAGGAATAATATTACTACCTCATTAAGTTGCTGTAGATCTTAAATTAGATTTTAAAAAATTTTAAATGTTTAGCACTTTTATCTGTGAAGTAGATGACAGGGAAGATATTTAATAGCTGGTAGCTCTTAATACCATTATGTAAAATGATCGGGTGTTATTCTTTAGATGTCTCAAGGATGACTTTCTTGAATATTTGATGTGAAAGAAAGCCATCTTTTCCTCATTTATCATATCTTATATTATATATTTATATATATATACAATATACTATAGCCAAATGTGATGAGTTTATGTTCAAAACAATTATCTAGGCATCCCCAAAGGGATTCAGAAATTATTATCCATCATCTTGTCATCAAGCAGTCATTCATCCTGCGCACCTCTGACCATCTCTGCGTTTCATGCTGCACATCTTGAGTGAGCAGATGGGACCCTTGTCTTCCAGTGGCTTCAAATGAAAACTGCCTACAACCATACTACTGCACACAAAAACAACTGAAAAAACACTGAATGAATAAACAAATTGAAATTCTAAATAAGTAGAAAGCACATTAGCAACATGTAAGCGTAGGGCTCAGCAAAAGAAGGTTATCCTCTAAATAGGTCAGCTTGTAGGAAATGAAACATCTTAACATTCCCCCAGCTGGTTTAGAAAATACGCAAGGAACAATGCATGTGTGATTGGACTCTAATGAACTCCCTTTAAGCCTTATATTTCAGTTTTGTATACATTATAGACATTCAAGAAACAAGTATAGAAATATTAAAGAATCAAACACACTGCTATATCACTAATTATTTAGGAACGCACATTGGCTTTTGCATCTTTTTTTCTGGTAAAGTGTCGAAAACTATATGAAGCATCGTGCCAATATGAAGCATTATTATTTTTATTATTTCATGAAATTCAGCAATCTATATGCACATGCCAGGGGCTAAGAATGTTTTTACAATCCAGAAACAGCCACAGATATAATTATTGCCTGCTTCTTTGCATACATTTCTCTGAGGCTGGCTTCATTTCTTAAATGTGGCAGCTACATAATGGCAAGAAACTATATAAAAAGTAGAATTCATTCAGTCTTCCAGATGTTCATGTTATATGACACCAAACAATGGAGTGATTAATTGACCAACTGAAACTCTCCTTTGTATTTGAATTTTTGGCACTGTGTATTACAGATTTAAATTTAATCCAACAGTTGCTATATCAGCATTTTATTCTTTCCATGAATTTGAGGTTGACCATCCATGCTGAAATTGTAGTATGTGTCAGGGTTGCCATTTGGTTAAATGCTTACTGAGAGCATAAAAATCATGATTCACTGAAAACCTACATTTTTCTTCTTTCCTGAGTAAATTGGTATGTCTCTCTTGGTTAATAACATTTATCAAGCAACCCAAACAACCTATTGATTTGCTTTTGTCATCTCTTTCTTCCATGCTACCTGTAGTGGTTTTTGGTTCCACCTCTATTTTACCATTGTCCTATTTTAAAATCTCATTAGTTCTACCTTGCATTTTTGCCTTGTTTTGTACTTTCAAGAGGCACTTGGTGTAGCATTTAAAAGTACGGATTCTGCAGTTAGACTAGTGGGTTCAAACTTGATCCACCACTTTTTTGCTATGTGACCTATACAGTTTTCTCATCTATAAAATGGGGTTAATAATAGGACCTACCTCTTAGCATTGCTGTGAGTAGTTAATATGTGTCAAACACTTTGAATGTACCTAGAACAAAATAAATACCACACGAGCATTAGCTATTTAATTCTCTTTTGTTGTCATTCTCCTCCCGAATTCGATAATCTTTCTAAGAAATCCGATCATGCTCCCCAGCTAAGAAACCTGTGAAGTCTCCCATCTATAAATAATGCCATTCGAACCTTTCACCTCCTTGCCCAAAGGTAATGTTCCAGCTTGCTCTCAACACACTCCTTTCAGCCACATTGAACTTCACCATATTTTACACACACACGTACTTCAGATCTAGCTTTGCTCACATGATTCCCTTTGATTAAATCACCCTTTTTTTTATTATTAAGTTTACTTGGGTAACTTTGGTTAATACAATTATATAATTTTCAGGTGTACATTATAATTTGACATCTGTATATTCTATTGTGTGATTACCACCCAAAGTCCAGTTTCCTTCAGCTACCATATATTTGATCCCCTTTACCCATTTCACCCTCCTGCTACCCCCCTATATTTGACCTTTTCTACCTCTCTCCTCCTCTCTCACCCCCTACCCTCTGGTAACCACTACCTATAGTCCATGTTCATGACTCTCTGTTTGTTTGTCCTGTTCATTTGTTGCTTTTAGGTTTATATCCCACATATAAGCGATATCATGTGATTTTCAATTTTTTCTGTCTAGCTTATTTTGCTTAGCATGATTACCTTGAGGTCCATCCACGTTGTCGCAAATGGCAGTATATTATCTCTTTTTATGGCTGAGTAATTTTCCATTATATATATGTACCACAGCTTCTTTAGCCAATCATCTATCATAGGACACTTCGGTTGCTTCCATGTCCTGGCCACTGTGTAAATCACCCTTTCTTAATCTTGAACTATTATAGTCTATGCTTCCTTCAACACAGTTCAAATATTAAGTTCTTAGTGAAATTTTCTCTAATATAACTCAAGCAGAAAGAATTGTTCCCATGTGTGTTCTTCCAGAATTTTATTCTTATGCCACTGTAGGGCTTATCACTTATAAGAAATTATTGTTACTTGCTTATAAAACTGTTTTTACCCTCAGGTTTGTGTTCCTTGAAGAAAAAGATCATGTCTTAATGATCTTTATATCTAGACAGTCTGGCATAGTGCCTGACAAATTCTAGGAGCCAAATAAATATATTTAGAATAAAGAGAGTAGGCATTTATTGAGCAAATAAATGATTAGAAATTTACTCTTTCACAAGATTCAAGTTTAATCTTAATTCCTTGAAAAAAAATTTTTAATTTTGCCTCAGCTCAAATGACTTCCTACACTTTGAACTTCTCTGCTATTTATTCTGTCATTCATCTGACATTTATAATATATTGCATTGTGATTTCAATTTTTTTTTTCATGTATCTGTAACTCAGATGTCAGCTAGAATCTCCCTATCCATTAAGATCTACTTAAATGTGTCTCAGACCCCACACTGCCAATCTTTAACATGCCACAAGAGTCTGGTGAATTCCTGTAGGACTTTTATGCTCTTAGTCACCTCCAGCTCCACATCCGTTCTCCTGTGCAATTAACTTGGTATGTGGACCATCTTCCACTCCTATAATTACTGTTTCTATTCTGCCCCTGGTCATTCTAGAAATGAAACTCTGC
>NW_006438088.1:2079158-2113213 GCF_000325575.1 Pteropus alecto | reverse complement strand
TATGAAATAAAACCAACCAATAATAAGCAAATAAACCCCACTCATATAAGATTTTATATAAATAGTAGACTTAATCAAAAGTTTGGAAAACAGAAAAAAATGTCTCACAGTTACAGAAATATCTAGTCAGTTGTTATTTTGCACCATATTCATTCAGAACTCTGTGTATGCGTGTATTCTATGAGGTACCTGTATATCTTGTAGTCACAGACCTGCATTCGACAGTCATTACTGAATAACTAGGGAGACACATCAGGGGTCTATGTCGGAACAATCCAAAAAAAGTCAAAACTATTAAAATCTGGGGATTCACATTGGGGGTTTTACTGGCCATTTCATAGTCATGTAGCACACCAGCTTCAGTTCTACTCATTGGCTTCTCTCTCTCTCCATTCACCTACCCGCTTCTGTCATCCTCAATTGCTCCCCCCTCCCTTCTGGAACATCTCTAGAAAATCTAATTGTCTTCATTCCTTGAAAAAAATTTGGATTGTTTTACCAAAAAATTGTATGGTAAAACAATTCAATTTCCTCTAGTCCTTATACTGAAAATCAGCATCGAAACTTCACTTGCATATGCAAATCCATCAAGGTGCTCAGCCAAATAAAAATGGTCTCTCATTTAACAGAGTTTACTCTCCTTAGGACACTGCTATGCTTTAGCTCTCCTTGCATGTATATATTTTATTCTGATAATTAGATTTTAAATCTCTTAAGGACTAAGATAACTTTATACTATTTTGATCCCTCAAATGTTGTATCTTTAAGATCATTCATTCATCTGTCCAATTAATATTTATCGAGGAGCTGTTGTGTACAAGGTATTACAAAATAAGCAATTGCCACTCTTATCTTCAAGATGCTCCTAGGAAGAGGGTGGAGACACATGAACAAAGAATTACAACGCACTGTGGAAAGTGCCTTGAGATTGAAGTGCAGACTCACTTCTGAAGGACACAGAAAAGGAAGCCTCCTCTTAGTTCTCAACCTTGTCTCCCCTCTGATGTTTCTGAGGGCTGTTATATTCTCCACACAAGAACTGTAATCCTCCACAGTGAAGATTCTTACTCTCCCTGGAAGGGAAGAGGGGGAGAACCTCCATTCTCCTTCGAAGGATATAGCAGCATAGGAGGGGGTCGGTACATAGAAATTTTTAAAAAGCCTTGTAAACCTCCATGATCTTGATAAACCTGCTCAGGGAGTATGCCTTTGGAGAATCACTGATGTAAAACTTCCAAGATACAATTAAATTAGAGCACAATTTTTCAAGAATGCATTAATTCCATAAAGTGAGATACTCTGGGCATATTTGTATATGTGCCAGCAACAAGGTAATGTATCTGCATAGCAATGCCATTTGCTTAACTCACTAGCAGAAAGGGGTAAACAACTTGCTGCAGGTCTGTTTGTAATGGCAGCATAATGAGGTCTCCAGGGTCCTGAGCTGAGAGTGACTTGAGATTTCTCTTTGAGAAGATACTTGAGTTGCTGTGAATTAGTTTTGCTTTATGTAATGCTCAGAATGAGAAGAAAAAAATCATTTCATAGTGATTTTTTTCCCCAAATGGGAGTACAGTCTCTCAGCTATTTTCAGCTCATTGTCCTAAATCCCAAATGCTGTTTTATTATATCTTTTTCAAATAGGATAGGCATATGTTGAAAATTATTTGTTAAATCCTTTCTCAAAAAAAAAAAAAAAAAAAAAAACACCAGCAAGAAGCATATATTTTCCAGAGTACAATTTACTTTCAGATCAAAAGCATCTTATAAAACTATCCAGCTCATTGAAGCAGAAATTTTGTTCCTTTTAGATCATATTCTGCTTTAGAAAGTAGAGCTCAATACAGAGACTAAAAAGGAAATCACAGCTCAAACCCACTATTTATGAAAAGAGGGAATGAGATACAAATGGAAAAAAAAATAAATCTTACAATTTGCGACAACGTAGATAGGTATCATGCTAAGTGAAATAAGTCAGAGAAAGACAAATACTATATGATCCGATTATATGTGGAATCTAAAGAACAAAAAAAAAACCAAAAGAACAAAGCAGAAACAGACTCATAAATACAGAGAACAAACTGATGATCGCCAGATGGGCAGGGGATTGGGTGGCTGGGTGAAAAAGGCGAAGGATTAAGTACAAATTGGTAGTTACAAAATAGTCACGGGAATGAAAAGTACAGCATAAGGAATATAGTCAATAATATTGTAATAACTGTGTACAATGCCTAGTGGGTACTAGACTAATTGGGAGGATCGCTTTGTAAATTGCATAAATGTCTAACCACTATACTGTCCACCTGAGACTAATATAAAATAATTCGAATGTCAATTGTAGTTGAAAAAATAAATTTGAAAATAAATAAAATAAAATAAAACAAATAGAAACAAGGAACAAACTTTTCTTTGAAATAATCTGGCAGATCTGTAAGTTTTGGTTGCTTGTTTCTGCTGTTAATCAGTCAGGCCCCTAACATATACTAATTCGAATAATAAGTACAAAGTAAATTTATTAGAACATATATTTTTTAACAGTTACCAATTTATGCATAGTCATTCTTGTATATAGCCTAAAGAGATACTTAAATTTGATTACAAATGTTAGTAATTGCTTTAAAATATGCAGCCCCTTCAGGCTATATTATACACGGAGACAGAGTGAAGAATTGAAATAATTTTCTGAGCAGCCCAGTCATCAAAGGACTTTTATCTTCCATGTCCAGAAGAAAGGAGAAGAAAAATATGGAGAAGAAAATGTTATCTTGCTGTTCTCTTTGCTTGGAATGCCCCACCCCCACCCACAAATATGCAGAACTTGCTTCCTGGAATCTTTGAAATTTTTTCTCAAATGTCACCTTCTCAGTGAGGCCTTCCACAAAAAGAGAAAATCACACCCCTTCCCCTGCCTCTGGCTCTATTAGCCTTAGTTGATTTATTTTATTCCATAGCTCTTATCTATTTTAATAAGCTACATAATATCCTTGCTTAAATTTTATTGTGTTTCTCTTCTACAGAACATAAGTAACATGAAAGCAAAAATTTCAGTTTCTTTCATTTTTCTGTTCTGCCTTCAGGTCCCCAGTTCATTGTAGGTGCTCCAAAAATATGTGTAGAATGAATGAATGTATGGCATCGATGATTGGTCTACCTTAACTGATGGAGGTCTCTCACTGTGGCACTTTGTAGGGCTCAAATCTATGAGCTTGTTTTTTTTTTTTTACTCTCTTCTGCATACAAAAATTAAGTGCCCTATGTCTAATTACCCTTATCTATTAATTCCTATGAAATGCCTTAAGGACAATGTACCTTTATATTATTAAAGATAATCTAGTAGATGAGATTTTCAGAGTAATTGGCAGAGATAAACTATCACAGATTCTCTCCCACCACAATTAAAGAAATTTACAAAATTTAAGTAAAACAAGACATAAAAAATAAACCAGTAGCAGTCAAACATAAGAAAAAAACAGAGCCTTATGCCTACTCTGTGAAAAACATAAGTTGGAGAGAGAGGGAGAGGGTCGGGCAGAGGGAGACAGACAGGGAGAGAGAGAGGGAGAGAGACATGGAGATAGAGACAGAGATTCCAGAAACTACTATAGCTACTAACAGTGAAAGAAAAAAGGAGAGAGGATATATACATCCAATTGATTCCAATGTAGGAAGAAGAAAAAGGTGTAGAAAATCCAAAGAAAATAAAAATCTATCTGTGTCTCCCCAGAATCAGAAAAAAATCTCTAGAGCACACTCTCTATTTTGTGTCTTGTTTTTGTTTTTGTTTTCTAGCTAAGAACGAAGCCACAAAGAGAAGGCAGGTTATTCACAATGACTTAGGGCCAACAAAATATATGTATCTAGCAAAACAGAAGACTAAAAACAAAGAAAATGTGAACAGAAGAGACATAAAACAAGCTCCTTTGAAGGTGTAAGAGGTCCAGGGTAAGGAGACCACAAAGAATCCCCCTCTTTCCAAACAGAAGATGAGGTTATAGGTACAGCCCATGAGTTTCATCTTACTTTTTGGTACTATGGATAGCAAGTGGGGAGAAGTAGGTGAAGAAGGTACAACCTGTCTCTACGCAAAGAATAGTTTCCAGGATGCAGCCCAAGTTGGCCGTCTCCCCAGGCCTCGGACATAAACTCACATAGTTGTAATAAACTCTGGGCAGGGCTTTGGACCAAACTTGAGCAGTGAGAACAGATACCAGGCTCACAAAAAATAACTTTCCACAATCCAGATGAGCTATCCTCCTCTCTCCTGTCCCTCACGCAATAGAAAATAACCATAATACATCTTGCCCAGGCCCCATGATTATCTTTAAATGATACAAACAGGTCTGAAATATGATAGGAAAGAGTTAGAGAGATCTCACTCCCAGAAGCATCAGAGAAAACAAAGGTCTTAGAATACTGACAGCTAATATTTATTGTTCACTGTGTGGCAGGCACTGAGCACTTGACCCATTCATTGAATCCACACAACCCAATAACATAGGTCTTATTACTGGTACACAATTCTATGTTAAAAAATCTGAAGCCATATGTGTCTTGAAATTTGGATTTTTTTTCAGATCTTAGAAAGAGAATCAGGTATATGGACCCCATAAGATAAAATCCAGGGGTCCTAGAGAAGCACCCCATATTCAAAATATTAGTATTTTGCAGTGAAACCTACGAATGTTCACATTAAATTGGAAAAATATATTCTATAAATCATTTATATCAATTCAAATCAGGCCACATTTTTGCAAGCAAATGAGTTTGTGCTAAACGTACAAAAACTTACGGCTTTCTGAGCACTTCGAATTTTGGACCCATGGATAAGAGAGTTAGACCTGTAGTGACCCCTGCACAAGTGAGAATGAATGCTGAGGGAGGGAAAGTGTCATGTCATAAGTTCTTATAGGTCCAACAGGTAGAAAGCAGTGGAACACAGACTCCAGAGTCTAAAAGTTTAGCTCTCAGTTGAGAGTCACCAGTGCATAATTATTCACTCAGCAAATATTTATTAAATAGCTATTAAACTACAGGAACCAGGGAGAGAGCAACTAACTAGATGGACATAGTCTCATGGATCTTACAGTTTAGTGGGGACAATATGTAATAAGCCAGGTGGTGGTAAGTGCTCCAGGTGCTCTAGTGATTCCATTTTAGACCTTTTATCCCTGTCCCCTTGTACATCAGTAACTCATTTCCCTTTGGTAGTAGGAATCAGATATTATGGCCTGTCTCTTCAGTGCCTTGGAGAACCTAAAATGGCCAGGGGCTTTCTCTCTTAATTTAATGCAACAAAACTAATTTCATGGAAGGCCCCCCTTCCTTAAGCAGTAGGACTCCCAACTCACCAAGACCAAGGCTGTAGAAATGGGAAGCAGAACTTCTAGATTATTAGGTGAAATAGTGAGAAGGGTCACTTACAACTCCCTCCACTCTTGGTTCCCAAATTGTATATTATGCTATGGGGGGATGACACAAACCTTACTAATGTGAAGTATGTATTATTTTCTGTAGGGCGGCAGTATAACATCACAGAGCACTGATTTCGGGCTGACTCTGAAACTCAGCATTAAGTAGGCCGTTCTATTCTTCTATCAGTCAAGCTGCTTTTAGATCATGAGGAAGTGAGAAGACCAGTGAATTCCACGACTGGGCCTGAGCTCGTTGTCATATTTCTTTCATTATGAAATGAATTTCTTGGTTGGAGATGATGTTGTAAGGAATTCCACAGCATTTTGTGGGTCCTTCAGTGGTAAATGGCAGTGCTGACCGAAGAAATGTAGGAAGGAGAAGCAAATCTGTAACGAGAACGTGAATCTCATAGGGATAGCTTCCCTCTCCTTGATGGTAGGAAATCATCATATTTAACTTACCACTGGTGGCTGGCTGGTTCCCCTGAAGAATGGAGCCATATGGGGACAAAGTGTCAGCCTGTGCTGTAGACAGGTTGGACACTCAATGATAACAGTAGTAGTCATATTAGCCAGGGTAAGGGGAGTCCACGCTGTTAAGGCTACACATAACTTCCATCCCTGATGCCATGCCCACTTTGTAAATGAGTCTTTTGAGGAAGCATCATGGTGGCTGCTAAAAGGGGCTGACGTCTATAGCATAGCTTTTTGTTGTTGTTGTATCCCATAATGAGCTGTAATTCAGAACTGAGCAGCTCAATTTTAGGTCAGATCTTTATTCACGTCTGCTGTGCAGCTTTAAATAATAAGGAATTCTCTTAAGGCTTCCACAGAACCTTTCTGGTTCTCTATTTTTGTCTTCAAGGTAATACAATGAATTTAGTTTTATACAAGCTCCTTGGCACCATCAGAAGCAGGTAACATTCCCTACAATGTTTGTCATCATCATCGTCACCATATCAGGGAGTGGTGATATGGTGCTTGATATACCTTGCAGTTGTAGTAAAGGAAAATTCAAAGAAACATTTGAGCATTGAGAAAAGTATTTCTATTTGCAACCTAAATTAGCAACCCAGTCGAGAATTCTGACTGTAGTGTCATTCCTGGTTCTAAGGACCATATCAGTCAGGATTCTGGAAGGCAACACAGTTCACCACAGATATTTCAAATGGAGAGACTTTAGTATAGGGACTGATTAGGAAGGTAGTGAAGGTTCATGGAACAAAGTCTGGTGAGATACCCAGAGCAGAACAGTAGAATAGTGTTACCTCAGGACTGGGGGATGAGAGGAGAAGCAGTGTTAATGGAGTCAGGTGAGAATCAGAGCTGGGGAGGAGTGGTCACTTGCAAGAACAGTCCTGACATGGGGTCTAGCACAGAGAAAGCAAGGAAAAAATACCCACCTCTCTCGTCCCCTCTCTGATTTCCTGCAAATGCCTCCTATTGGCCAAATCCTGTTGGAAGTCAGGGACCAGAGAACACAGATGACGCAGAGAGTAGTCAGCTTTCTGGGGTACTGAATGAGGCAGAGCAGCGTCTATAGTGAATCTGGACATGTCCGGGGTAGGGTTGGGCCAACAAACAAAATAAACAGCACATATAGGTGTCCTTCCCTTAAGACTAAGGAAACGCGAGCATAGTTACCTGCTCAATGTCATATCACTAGACTTCAAACCTGAGCTGCCTGCCTGCAGAGCCTAAACTCTCAACAAAGGCCCTTTTTAGCCTCAGATACTTCCAAACAGCAGAGAACTTTGAGGAGAGAGAACTCACAATGACTTCTTGAAAAAAAAAAGGAAATTGTTTTGAGAGCCAAATAAGAGATGATTATAGAATCTATGACAAATGAATAGTAAATGCATATATGGGAAAATGGCTTTGGAGGAAAATGTGATAAATAATAATTTAAAAATAATAATACAAACAAGCAAAATGTGGAGACAGTGGCAGAAAGTGGATAAGTTCACTCATATCTTTGTCTTTCTTCGTGGGTAATCAACAGTGACAAACGTGATAAGTAATAAAGAAAAGTATATTCTGTTTTTTGAGTATAGATTAATCATACTTTTCAAATGTTATATGCCTTTTTAATTTTTGCCTCCCTAATTTGTTATGGGTCAAAAAAGTTGAGTTAATGTTATCATCACTGTTTTTGTCCATTTCTGAACACATTTGTCCATTTTTGTCCAAATGTGTTTCTATTACATTTCCTGCTTTTTATGCTTGATATTCCTTGCAGTTGTAGTAAAGGAAAATTCAAAGAAACATTTGAGCATTGAGAAAAGTATTTCTATTTGCAATGTTCATAGGGGAGTCCAGCCTTCAGGAGAACTGGGTTTCTTGAATAAAGGATGTGGCCAATCTTTAAAGTAGTAAAAACACAAAGTTATTTTTTATCTGTTTATCATTCTCAACTAATGGTGAAAGGCCATTTTCCCTTACTTGATTATCCTATTTGCAAGAATTGCTGCCTGTCTTCAGATGTCAGAGATAACATTGCTGTCTCATGAAGTCAGCAACTTTTACAGGAAAGGGCCTCAAGGCTTTATTTCTGGAGGGGACTCAAGTGTTCTTGTTTTTCTTGTGGTTTATCTCAAGTGGAAGGTGTTTTTTCTCCGATGGTGGTGTAGGGTATACACATTTCACAATGGTGGCCGGGTGGAGTATCAGTTTTGGTTTCTCACTTTGGTATTTATTGCATGAAATTTAAAACAGTCACATCCATTTGTGATTTTTACCCTTTATTATTCTTAACTATATTTCCTTGTTTCATTTAACACTTTTGCTGTGATGGACTGATATTAATATCATTACTTTTTTTTTTTTTTTGCTTAGCATTTACCTCCTATTTCCTTGTCTGCCTTTTTAACCTTTCTGAATTACTTTGTTTTGAATACATCCTTTGTATAGATCACTTAGTTTGGTTTTCCATCCAACCTGAAAACCAGTTTATGACAGGTGAGCTAATACTATTTACATGTATAATAGATAAATTTGATCTTAATTTTATCTTTGCATTTTTTATTTTCTAATTATTATTCTTTCTTTGCTTTCTTTGGTTATTGATTGGCTGAGGGAGGTCCTTAATGGTGAAAAAGTAGAAGAATTCTCACTAACATCAGGAGCAAAAGAAGGATCTCAACACCATCACTACTGTTTAACTTCATGTCACATTTTCTACAGGTAACTAGTCAATGTAGTGAGGGATGAGCAATAAATAAGAGCTAAATACATAAGACAGGAGGAAGACATTTTTTAATGTTTTCATATAGCATTATTATAATCCTAGAAAATCTAAGAGAAGCAACTGAAAAAGATTAGAAAAAAATTAGAGAATTCAATAATGTGCCTAACTACAAAATCAGTATACAATAGAGTCATTGTCTAAAGGCAAAGAAAAAAAGAGAAAAGATGTTAGTAATAAAAACAATTAAAAAGATAAAAACTACATAAGACCTATATAAGAAAAACATTAAAATGATTAAAATATCACTGAAGACCATGAAAAAGGACTTAAAGTTATCAAAATACAGCCTTTCTTCCTGGATAGTAGAAAGGTGTGGTATTGTAAAAATATCAATTATTCCTAAAATGACCGAAAATTCTATGCAAATTTAAAATTTAATTATACTTTTTTTGAAACCATACAAAATAATACAAAAGTTAATCAGGAAAAATACACATTCCAGACAATTCTTACAAAGAATAGTAAGATGAAAGTAGCCCATTAAAACATATCACAAAGCTAAATTAATGCTAAATTAACCTGGTACTCTTTTATCAACAGAGCATAACACTGAATTCAGCAAAAGACCCAAATACATGTGGAAATAGTGCATATAAAAATGTCACATTTATAATCAATAAATGGTGTGTGTATAATTTGAAAAACAGTCATTTGGAAAAAAATTAAGATCTGGACCTTAACCTTTATGCCCTATTACTTCCACACAGGTGAAAGCTTTTAAAAATTTAAAAGTAAAATTATAAAATGTAGCTGCATTTCTGCTACATATAGGGAATGTTGTAGTTCAGTTCTAAATATTTTATAATTTTTATTAGAATTTCCTTTCTAAACTGTGTAAATTAAAAGTAAACTTTTAAGCTTCCAAATATATTTAAATTATTTTCTCTTGTTATAAATGCATTATGTTTAAAGATTCTAGTATTTGTTATACTAATTTTTTAAACTTTGCAGAGATTTCTTTGTACTATGACTTAATTAGTGGTCAGATTTTATAAATGTTCAATGTAAACTTGAAAAGGATATGTATTTTTTAAAATTGGGTATAAGATTTTTTGTACATATCTGTATAATTATCTGAATGGAGCAAACTTGTCATATTTTCTTAATTCTCATTAATTTTTGACCTGCTTAATCTGTTTCTAATTGAGGTATATATGAATAATCCAGTACGATTATAGATCTGTCAATTTCTCCTTTTAAGTAAACTTATACTTTATGTTGCCCAAGACAAGGCTATATTGTTAGATGTATACAAGTTCATAATTATACCTTCTTGGCGGAATGTTCGTTTTATCATTATTTCAAGTCATTCTGTTTAACTATTAATGGCCTTGTTTTAAATTCTGTTTTTGACTAATATTATTATTGCTATTCCAGCTTTATTTAGGTTGGTATTTGCAAGATGTCTTTATATAGTTTTGTTTTATATATATCTCATAAATAAAAAATAGCTATTTATTCTAATAACTCTGTATTTAAATAGAAGACTGGTCTATTTGCATCTATTATAAACATTCATGTATTTGATATTATGTGTACCATTTCATTTTGTTTTGTTTATCGTCTTTATTCTTTGATTGTTTATCTTCTTTACTGTGTTCCATTGCATATGTAATATTTTTATTCTCCTCATTCTTCTTCTGTTAGTTTATATGCTGTTGATCATGTCTCTAATTGCTTACCATTAATTTTTTTTTTTTTAGGTGAGGCAACCCTTGGTTGACCTCACTGGTTGCAAGGACCTTGTCAGTTTACAATCCCTTATTTTTTATTTTTTACGCCTATAGCACCTAGTCTGCCTACGTGGTCTCCCATCCAAGTACTAACCAGACCCGACCCTTCTTAACTTCCAAGATCAGATGGGATTGGGCTTTTTCAGGGTGGCATGGCTGTAGACACTTGCCATTAAATTTTATTGTGCTAACTTATCTGTACTTTTTTTAAAAAATTAACAATAATTCAGTACTTCCTTTCTCTTTCTGACTATTTTTTATCTATCTAAAGAAAAGCAAAGCAGTTCCCACCATCTGGTCTTTAAATGTTTTAGTTTTATCCTTTTAAAGTTTAGTTATTTTTATATTAAATAGTTAAGTCTACCAACATATTTTTGTCAGTTTTTATGCTCATTGTTTTCTATACCCCATGCCTAACTTCTGGGTTTATTTTTCTTTAACTACAACTTCTGCTAGATTTTTGTTTAGTCATTGGCAAAATAAACTCATTCAATCTATGTATGTCTGAAATATTTGCATTTGTTCCTCCCTCACCCAACAGAGCAGTGAGCTTGGTTGTGTTTCTGTGTGTTGCATCCAGTGCAGTTGGCCTCTTCCACGCTGCAGAAGCTGGAATTCTCACTGGGATCAAAAAAAGCCAGTCTGCCCTTGCCTACCATCCCACCCCACCTTTATGTTTATGGCAATTTTGCTGAATGGCTTATTTATAAGTCCAACTATTTCTCTTTACTTTCTCCTTTTATGTTTTATCTTCCATAACAGTATACTTGGTGAAGAGGGCAGTGTTTGAAACAGATTCACTCTGTGATCTTAAATTGAATCCCTTTCCCCCATTTCAAATTCTTGTTTTTCCAAAACGCTTTTTATTCTGAAGTTTTTACTTGTTTGTTACAACATTATTTTTTTGTATAATGTATGTAATTTTTAATTTTATTTTATTATTAGTTTCAGGTATACAGTACCTTGGTTAGACATTTATAGTTTATAAAATGATCCCCCTAATTGTTCTTTCTCTCCTCTGGCTCTCCATCTAGTCAATACATTAATGCTAACTGCATTCCCTATGCCACGCTTCTCATCCCCATGACCACTTATCAATTACTAATTTGTAACAAAATAATTTTTTATTAAGATGAGAAAGCCAAAAATTTCTCATTTCTTCTGACGACAGATTTTGGTCCTCAGTAAACTTTCATTATATTAAATAATGAAAAAATTTATAATTTAAATCAAGCATGTTATAGTTTTTTTATTATTAAATTTGACTTCAGTTGAGGTTTATGGAAGTTTAGACTAGTGAGCTATTAATTCTGATAAGGATTAGAGAAGGATTCACAGATTAAGGGACATTTGATCTGTGTCCTAACTGGTGAATAGGAGTTCACCATACTAATAAATGATGTGGGGTTCAAAGCAAAAAATCAGGGATCATAAACTGGCCTACAAGATATAATTTGTCTTGCAAAGTGGTTTCAAAATATGAGCCAATATTTTAAACCCAAGAGACTTCAATAAAAATTAGGATTTCTAGTTTCTGATTAAAAAAAAAAAAAAAGATCATAAAAGTTTTGGTAAAACTGGGCCAGCCCTCCAGCACTCCACTGGGCTGGAGCTGAGTGGTTCTGCCCCTTTTTGACAGGGTATGGGGTCTTCACAGGCTTCCTTTTGATGCTATTCTCTCCCTTGCATCACCTGCTTGTGATACAGGCTTGTTGCCCCTTCAGACAGCCTTGCAGCCTTCAAAGGTACACAATGCATTTAGAAAAGCTTTTAAAACAGAATAGCAATATGATCCAGTCTTTGTTTTTATGAAGCAACTCTGGTTGTTGAGTGGTTGGGCAGGGAGGAAGGGGAACAATTTAAAAGCAGAGGAACCAATTAGGAGGCTATTGCAATAGTCCAGGAGGAAGATGACAAAGTGCAAAACTATCAGCAACAGCAGGACTGCAGGGGAGGGTACAGAATTAGAGAATTTTTAGAAGTAGAATAAAAAAGACTTGGAAATGAATTGAATGCCAGTTGTGAGGGAAAATGTGTCAAAGATGATTCAAATGCTTCTGGCTTTGGGAACTGTGTGTTGCCTTCAGCTAAGCCATGGAACTCAGAAGAAAGTAAAAGTTCTGCTGAAACTATAATTGTGCTTTTTTTTATGACCTCTTTTGATCAGAGGCTAAATCTTAGTTATCTTTGTGTCCCCAGCTTCTAATACATCTCCTGAAAGGGCTTCAATAAATAAATGTTGAATTGAACTCAATTAAGCTTATTGATTTTTAGTTGTTTGTAGGAAGGTCATTCAGATGGAAATGTCCAGAAGTCAATTTGTCATTTTAGAGCTCAAGAGAAAGTTTAAAGCTGGAAATAAGTTTGAGTCTTGTCTGGATATTCACTTTCTTGACTGATTTCCACAAGCTGTATTTTATTAAGGCATACTTATTGATAGTATATCTTGATTTTGTTAATTTTTATGATTGTCACATGTGCTTAAATATTGTACTAACAAGGAGATATTGACATATTCACTATTCACTGTATCCCCTCTGTGCCTTTAAGAGTAATATAAGCCATAAGAAATTTTTTCTCCAAAAGACATTTCTGATAGACTCTAAAATGACAACAAATCTAACTTCTTATAGAGTCATCAGACAATGTGAAAGGAACTCAAATGATTTAAGAATACATCTAACTTCACTAAAGTTTCAAGTAGCAATTAATTTCAGAAAAATAAACATTCAAAACGATAGAAACAGTGTTCTAAGCAAACATTGTTTGCTCAAAAGTAATGTCTACACAATATTTAAAAAAAAATCAAGTGGTCATTGTTTACATTGTTATTTTTTAGTTTCAATTTGCTATGTTGAAGGAAAAAAGAAATATAGTCTGCCATCCGCATCCTCTCCAGAGTTTATCTTTCCCTTGGTAAGTAGGTAAAAAAGAAAAAAAAAAAAAAAAAAGGTCACACAGCTTTCTTCAGTTTCCCGTGGTTTTGGTCTTCATTCACAGTTTCCTGTGGTACTTGGTAATTCAACACTTAAAAGACCTCAAGGGATCTTGACTTTGTAACTCTACCCTGTCCCCTGCCTGGAGACACTACAGAATTGTTACCTTGGTAACCACTCTAGAAGAAGCCAGCACTACCCAGGGTTAGAGCACAAAAACAGTTATGATGACACAGAAGAGAAGTGAGAATTCACAAAGGAGTGTTCTTTTCTATTTTCTAACTGTTTTTTTTCTCCTTTTACTTTTCATTGACAAAAGTAGACAATTCAAAAAAGAAAAGTGAAATATGATTTTCTCCATGCACCTGTCACCCAGCTACAAAACCCTTCGACTCAGGGTTTTGCTTGTTTAATCTGTTCTACCATCTGCTTCTTCCCTTCCCCACAACAATGGGAATACTTCGAGGCAAATCCTTGCTATTACTTTATTTTATTCATAAATACTTCAGTATGCATTTCAAAAAGATAAGAGCTCTTTTTAAAAACATAAGATGTTATTCTTGCC
The DNA here is from genome assembly GCF_000325575.1 of Pteropus alecto. Lineage (NCBI taxonomy): Eukaryota > Metazoa > Chordata > Mammalia > Chiroptera > Pteropodidae > Pteropus > Pteropus alecto. The sequence continues at coordinate 2,099,321 of NW_006438088.1, read as the reverse complement.
CCCAAAAGAAATATTCTCTAATGTTATCAAATATCTAGACTGCGTTTGAACTTCTCTTATTATACAAGACACTGTATTTTTGTTAAACCATTGGGCTGATTTGGATATCGATCCAAATAAGATCCACATATTACATTGTTGGATAGGTCCTTTATCTCTTTTCATTGTTAAGTCTCTCCTCCCTTGTTTTTATACTGGCGATTCATTGTTAAAGAAATGATAATTTATTCCTGTAGAGTTTATTATATTCTAAGATTTTGCTGACTACATCTGTATCACATTATTTAATGTGTTCAAACTGTAGTTAGATCTAGAAGCATGATTTAATTCAGGTTTAAATTTGAGATATAATGTAGAAGTACATAATATTCAGCTGCTTCTCTTTCAGTGATATTAATGGTCATTGATGATCAATGCCTAGATCCATTATTTTATGAGAAGTTTAAAATATGGTGATATTTTGTCATTCCTTTGTCATCTATTTGTCATGCAACAGAAGTAAACGTTTAATTCTTTCCTCTTATTTACTAGTTTTCAGAATAATAAATTAGTTTTCTAGCAGCCACCAACTTTTAAAAGTGAGTTTTTCAATATCATTTTATTCCCATGGATTTTAGCATGATGCGTTTCAGTGTATTTCAATAATTTCCTATTGGTACTCAAAGTGTCCAACCTTTGGCCTTTAAGAGCCTCTTGAAATTCGCTCCTATATCCTTTTGACAGAACCCCAGTAGTCTATTGATTTCTTTATTTTTTGGTATAATAAAAAGTAGACTTTTGGTATATTAGGTAGATAGATATCTAGTATACATCCTTCTCTGAACCAAGAATCAGACATTTCTCCAATGTACCCTGCTCTCCTTTTAGCAGTATATTAAATGTAAAGACCAGGGTTTGGGCATATTCTTATTTTTACCACTATAAAGTATGAGGAATACCAGCTACAGTGGCTGTATTTTAGTTCCTTGAATGTGCTCCTTCCCACCATAGGTCAATTACACCTGCTAGTCCCTCTGTCTGGCACACTCTCCTCTCCCCTCTTCATCTACTTTTCTATCCCCTACTCAACTTTCATATTTCAGCTCAATCCTCACTATCCAGGATGACTTTTTCGATTTTTTGACATGATCAATGTCCCCTACTATATGCTCTCAAAGAGCACATCTTTCAATATATGGTGGTTTTTGCTCATTATTATGTCCCGAGGGCCAAGCCAATGCCTGACATAGACTAACCCTCTATAGTGGGTTAATTATTGTTCCCCCAAATTCATGTCCACATGCAGTTTCAGATTGTGGCCTTGTTTAGAAACAGGGTCTTTGCAGACTATCTATTTAAGATGAAGTCATAGGGCATTAGGATGGGCCCTAAATCCAGTGACTGGTGTTCCCATACAAGGAGACCTCACAGATACACAGGGAATGAGACCATGTGAAGGTCTGAAGACAGGGTTAGAGATTGGAGTGGTGCCATTGACCAAGGAATTTTTTGCCAGGGACCCCCAGAAACTGGAAAAGGCGAGAAAGGATTCCTCCCTAGAGCCTTCAGAATGGATAGCCTTGCTGACTGGCATCTTGATTTCAGACTACTAGCCTCCGGTGCCGCAAGAGTGTAAATTTCTGTTGTTTTAAGTCACCCGATTTCTGGTCTTTTTTTAAGGCAGCCCTAGAAACTAATACAATGGGTATTACATTTTAAAGCTGTATTAGGAAGTGTGATTGCTTTAAAAATCACTACAAACGATATCAAACACACAAAGGTAGTGCTTCTTAACTTCCTTTCCCAGAAAAAGACTCCCTCACCCCACGAACTTCACTTCTCCTCATTTCTGAGAGTTCTCGAGGCTTGACTTTGGCCGATGGAGAAATCCTTACTAAGGAACGCAGTGTGGTACAGAGATTCCTGCTTGGGAAAGGTCGGGGTGATGGGCGGACTCTCTCAAAGCTGCTAGCGGAATGGTAGTGTATAATTGCAGACAAAGAAGGCAAAATACAAAGAAAAAGTAGAACCTTAAAACAAAATTTTGCGAAGCCCTCGAGAATCAGAGTCTTTCCGTTTGAAAATCAGTGTTATCAAAATGAACCCTCCCACCCCGAGATATCTTGGGTCACCAATCTGCTCCTGTTTGAATATTTGTCAAATCTATAGCTAGACTCACCTAGCTCCTTCGTCAAAAAAAAAAAAAAAAATTATATTCCCTTCCTTAAATCCGTCTCCCTTTTCTTGCACCACAGCTGCTCACTCATTATGTCATTACATAAGAACATTTCTGCTTCTCATCCATTATTCGAAATACCCTAAACAGCTAAACTTTAATACTGAGTAACTCACTGTAATCAATGAAGGTTTTAATTTGCGAGTTCTGTCAAGCAAGCCAAAATAACTCGTTCTAAAGTGCTCCAAAATATAGGCTAGATACTATTTAACCTAGAAATTATGCATGGCAACTGTAAAGTTTTATTATGATTTTAAATTAATGCCTTACTCAATAAGTGCAAAATAGTGAATTATATGCTTCTCTTCATTTTAAAGGGAATCCAAACTAAGGGTTTTCTGGGTGAATTGTCACCAAAGACTCTACCTCTAGAATTCTCCTTATTTTATACCACACTTGGCTTGATTGAGAGATTAGTGTCATGTAGTAGAAATGCTATTCAGTACTGGATCTGAGGCCTGACTTTGCTACTTCTAAGCTGTGCAAAATTGGGCAGGCCAGTTAAACGTGATTAAGTGAGTGAGGGAAGGAGTCTCTAATGGCAGTGCTTGGTACACAGCTGGCATTTAACAAGGATGAGCGTGTTATGTCATCAGATCTAGAATGTAATGATTGGGAGCGAAGGACTATTGAGTGAAACAAAACCAGGCGCACATTCTGATTCTGCCGCTCCCCAGCTTTGAACGTTGAACTAATTTGGGGGTTTTCTCAGCCTCAGCTTCCTCCTCTGTAAAAAGGAGGAGTCTGTTCCTACCACACCGGGTTCTTGCAAACATTAAAAAACATAATCTCTAAAAAGAACTTAATACAGTGTCTGGTATTTTCTAAGCGCTCAATAAATATTTTTATTATTATTCATACAATGTAATGTTTCAGAGAGATTCTTCAGCAGTTCTAAGTTTTTGGATGTTATAAATACTAAGATATTGAAATAAAATGTTGTTTGACCTACTTTCTTTTTAATTAAATTCAAATTCATTGTAAATCATCACAGGCTAAAATCTGAACTTTAAAATTATGATAATATTAACAAATATAAAATATAACAAAGAGAGAATATCAAAATATTTAATACTGGAATAAAATATATAGAAGATCCATTCACTCTATATTCTTTCTCTAATAGTACTAGTAAATCATATTTTATGGGAAGATTTAAGGTCAGTAAAACACAGTCGAATACATGTTCATTTCATTATTTGAGGGACTGGGAAATGATCTCCCAAATCATCTTCTGTTTTCTATTCAAGAGTTTAATATTCAACCATTAGAGATTTAATCCTTTGATTAAAAACATATTCTTTGGCAGGAGGGCAACATGCTATCAGATATGAACATCTAAGTGAAGATGAGGTTATCAGAGGCATTCCGAAAAGAGAACATGAATTCATAAATATCCTAGAACCAGAAAGGTTCTAGGATGTTTATCCAAAAGGAAAATAAAGGTGAACAGATGCTGTAAAGACAAACTTCACTTTCTTCCCAGGTAAAGCTGTATCTAACTTTAGCAGGGGGAAACCAGAAATTTATTAATGGACGAGAATTGCTTTTATTTAAAAAAAAAATCATATGTGTTCTTACATTTGAATAATAGTGAAAAACAAATCTGATTAAAAGATTCCAAAGACCTAAGGTTATTTTTTTTCCTTTCAGATTCTGTCAATGATCCAGACACTTGTGATATTTACATAAAAGAACATGATGCTGCTGTAGAATATTGTCCCATCAAAAATGCTTTTATTATATCCATTGCGGAGTTATTTCACAATAAAATGACAAACTTTTTAAAATAACCTATTTTTAGTCTTTGTTTACAAAGACTAAAAATATAAAAATCATGTATTAAATTGGTAGGTCTGTCTTTTGGCAGCCAAAAGCACAGCATCAAAAAAAGTATAATTATAAAATCACTCAAAGACTATTTTGTCATGTAGTTTGTCAGGTAAATAATGGTTGCTTTAATGTGTGAATTATTTTAATACCTGGTTATGCAAATGTAGAGACTTGTTCAAGTCGAGGTTAGGCCTCTGAGAGGTAATGGCTAATATACTCCGAGAATATTCTTTACTCTCAACAAAGAGAGTATAAGTTTTTTTTTGATTACTCTAGAACTATCTATTTACTTCTTTATATTAAAGATGTTTATATAATTCCAAAGTAATTTGTACTTATTTTTTAAAATTCCAACACAAAAGTATGAATTAAAACATGAACATCCCACATCATCTACTCTCCCTTGATTCTGTTCCTCGTGCATTCTTTTGCATGTGTGTGTATGTGGGCACATGCTTGTTTATGTTGTAGGGAGACAGATACTGAGAGAATAAAACATTCCTCAAACTTTATTGCTCATGTTATCAAATCCTGTTATAGAGTATTTACAACAGCCAAAGATGGATCTTTGTAGATGTGGGAGTGTTCCAGATAAGGATTTTTCACCCTTATCTCACAAAGGGTCTCTCGGTGTTTGTTGTCCAATTCAACGTTTCACAGTTCTAGTGGCTAAATCTGAGAAGGGGCATCAATAGGCAAACTTTAAATTTTTTTTGAAGTGCACTTTACATATTTACCTCAAAACTGTCCAAAGATTGCCCGGTTTTTAAGTCTGCACATCTAATAAATGTCAAGAGGCCTGATGAGCTTCTTGACCTCGTCAGCAGGATGAAGGGCCACACCCAGGGAGGCACTGAGGAGACTCTCACGCAGCTTCAGTACATTGTTTGCAGTCCTAATTGAAACTAGGAAATGCAGGGAAGTGTGATAATGAAAATAACAAGATCAGGAGAGTGTGGAAATTAGGTGACTTTTTTCTCTCCACGAAATCCATAAAAACAAACTAGCTTGAGTTCGGAGTGTGATTTCTGAATTATGTGTGAGAAGAGATGTATGACAGCTGAAACCGTGAAACCAGCACGGGAATATCCTTCACATCCCTGTGACTGGAGACACAGGGCAAGAACACTGCTTGAAAATAAGTCCAACAAGACTGGCCCAAAAGCGAAAATGCAAGAGTAGGGTTGAGGGTGGGGATCCGTTCCAGTTAGGCCCAGTTCATACAGTTGGGTTGTGAGTATTCCATGAGTCTATGTGTGAGGATCTGGCACAATGCCTACTTTACAGAAACACTTAGTAAATGGTAATTGGTGCAGTTGTTACCGCTTTGCTCTCTGGGTAAAGGGCATCATTGTGCCACTTCTGTCATGGAGAATAGTGTTTCTTTGTTAATGGCTACACAAATCATTGGCAGTTAAGAAATCTTTTCCCTGCCATCAGAAACTTTTAAAATGACCTCTAAAGATAGAAGCAGATTTGTATCTACATGCACTAGACTATAAATCCCTTGAGGAATTCTTCTCTCTCTAGTCTTAGTGCCCAGCATAATGGGTGACACATAGTATGACCACAATAAATGTTGCCATATAGTGTAGTGGTTAAGTGCACAAATTCTGGAGCCAGGCTACTTGGGGTATGTATTCTGGTTCTCTCATTTATTAGCTGGGCAATTTTAGGTAAGCTACTTAACCTCTCTGAACTTCAGAATCCTCATCTGAAAACTGGGGATGGTAATAGTTTCTACTTCCTAGGGTTACTGTGAGAATTAAATTAATTATTCGATGTAAATTCCTCAGAAAAGTGCTTATCATTTTGGGATATTACACATTAGCTATATGGTTATGATGATGATGATAATGATGATGATGATGATGATGATGGTGATGATGATGATGCCTCCCATCTTGCCTCCAGAACTAACTTTAGAAATACCTTACAGTATGACAACATACCCTCTGCCACGCCCCCTCATGCCTACTGACCCGCTAAGAAACTTCTATAGCTGTATAGTCACCCTTTTTAAATCTAATAATAGACTATGATGACAGCTACTAAATAGAACATTTTCTACATGATTATAGTTTTGTTTTTGTTTTTGTTTTTTTTTGTTTTGGGGGGTTTTTTGCATGAAAAACTGATGCCAAAGAAGCTGCCAAGTGCCTCTGCTATAGTTTTCAAAGGGCAAAGTCAAATCTTTTCTTGCTGTTTTGGAAACATTATCTGAAAAGGATTAAAACTATTGACATTTGCACTATATTTAAGAAAATAACATTTTCTAAATTATTGAGTAAATTATATTTACAAGTGGCACTGGCTAATCCTAATAGGTTTTTTGCATCAAATAACCCTATTCAAGAATAAGTAAGGCACGATAAACAAATTCTTTCTAAAAACCAAGAAATAATGCTTTTAATTCACTTGATTACTGGATTTGACAGAAGAATAATTATGTCATGAAACTGACACTACAAAAAAAAATAATTCTGCCAATAAAAACAAGTAAGAACAAGCCAAAACTAGGCTGCAGAAAGAAAAAATATGTCAGGAAGTAGTTTCTGCCACAAAACGAGAAGCCAAGACTCTGCTGCAGGCCTCAGCGTGAACAGGAGCGACTCTCTCTTGCAAATTTTCCTCATTGCCACCGAATGATATTATCTCCACCTGTGCAGCAATTGTTTCCGCCAATGGTTTTCATAAGCAGTGTAAAAATTGCACCTAACTTCTCCTTAGTAAACTGTGCTCGCGGATGAGATAACAGTTACACCCGACAGAGTGTGTGCTAGGCTCATTTATCATGAGAACAGGACCATGGACGAAAGCTTGAGTTAAATCGGGCCTGATGTTGTCATTCTAAGATGCTGAAGAAACAGCACATCTCTCTTCAACAAGGTGATAATTGTTACTAATTTCAGTTAGCAAATTTTATATAAAGCTTTCCTTTTTTTTTTCTTTTTTCTTTTTTTTTTTTTTAAATTTTGTTTCCTGGAATCTATAATGAGAGTTTAAAAGGAAGGAGGGTCAAACGTCAGAGAGAAGACTAAGGAGAGGTCACTGCCCAGGCAGAGCTGGAGGAGGATGGGCTGTGGAACCACTGAGATCTGCTCAGACTGCAAGCTCTGCCTTCCACACGTTGAGCTACCATGAGCAAATTCGCTTCTCCCCAGCCTCAATCCTCAGCAGCGAAAGGCAATACAATAGTTTCCCCTTTTCTGCAGTTTTGTTTTCAGTGGTTTCAGGTACCTGCGTTCAACTGCAGTCCGAAAATATTAAATAGAAAATTCCATTAATAAATAATTCATGAGTTCTAAATTTCACGCCATTCTGAGTAGCGTGATGACATCTCTCACCATCCTACTCCATCCTGCCTGGGACGTGAATCATTTCTTTGTCCAGCATATCCACACACTGTGTAAGCTACCTGCCTGTCCTGTTAGTCACCTGGTAGCCCTCTTGGTTATCAGACCAACTGCCACAGTATCACAGGGCAAGTCATCTTTATTTTACTTAATGTCACATTTATATAACTTTTATCACAGTATCTTGTTATAATTGTTCAATTTTATTATTAGCTGTTGTTAATTTCTTACTGTGCCTAATTTCTAAGTTAAACTTCATCATAGGTATGTATGTGTAGGAAAAGACATAGAATATATGGAGTTCAGCATTATCAGTGGTTTCAGGCATCTACTGGGGATCTTGAGACACACCCCCCGTGGATAAGGGGGGACTGTAATAAAATCTACCTCAGGGTTATCTAAATTTAATAAATTAAGCACCTAACACACAGTATAAACAATGAAGAATAAATTCTACTATTAAAACTATCTTGTAAAATGTCTTTTTTTTTTTCTTAACCTTTGACATAGCATTGCCTCTTTGTGTGAGAGGATTAAAGCCAAATTTGAGTAACCCTTGGAAGGTGAAATGAAATGGTATGGAGTCTGGAGGTGACCATGATACTGTGACCCTGAGATCACAGGGAAGGATGATTCTAGACCTCTGAGTCTCCAGATCTGGAGGAAGACTGTCACACAGAATGCAGTCAGGTGTTCCCAGAAGTCCCTCCTTATCTCTCCTATCTTCATTACAACTTTCTCTCACCCCTATTACCCAAACTATTGCAAGAGAAGGAAACTATTACACTGAGGCCGTGGCTGTGAAGGCTTCTAGGGGCAGGGGAGGGGCTTACAAAAGTGTGCCTCTTACTTCAAACTTCCTGACAGCTCTGAAGCCACCACCATTATGTTTGCAAACCCTGTTTATGATTCCTTTAAACATAAAGAATGATAAGAGCTCAGAGCAAGCATATGCCCCCCATGTGAGTACCTGAGGCTTATTCGTATACTTAACTGAGAAGAAGAATCTTCTTATTATTTACTTAATGATTCACAAACAATATGGGGCGGGGGGGACTTTATCTTACACACATCCCAAGTTTAAAAAGTAAAAGAGAAATGTGGGGGTATGCAGTTAGAAGCACAGCACTCTAATTGAATGAGTCACAATCACAGCACCTTCTTCAGAAGAAGAAGCACGATGTGGGCTCAGTTCTCTGCCTGTCCCCTCCACCCGATACTACCCAGGAGGACACAGTACTGCTTCAGGCAGAGAGCAAAAGCAAGAGAAAAGATTGTTTTTCTCTCTTACTTTTTCTTTTGGTTAAGCACCAAGGAAAAGTGAGCTTCCAACAGCAGGCAGTGAATGAGACTGCAGAATGGTTTTATTTTGCCTCTTTAAATTAGATTGAATAAAACTTCTACCAGAAAATGTTCCAGCAATGTGTCTATGCCCGGGAAGCTGGCAGATCTATCTCCATTCATGGCCAGGTACCCTCCTCTCTTTTCCGCCTCCCTTAATGAATGCCCAGGAAATACATAGGAAAGGGCAGGGAGATGCCACATAATTGACTCAACATCATTTTTTTCAATCAATTTTTATGCAAAAACAGACATATAAAGAAACATGCGCTAAACACATCTACAATGTGCTAGTGCTTTGCTTCCCTATCACATTCCCTGACAACACCAACCTTCCTCTTCAATTCATCATCAAGAGATATGCTCAGTCCCAAATAATTAAGCACGTTGCAATCCAGGTTGTATGCTTCAGTGTAGTGGTTAAGAGCATATGGTCTGAGCACAGACAACAAAAGGGAAAATACAGCAATTGCACTTCATCAAAATTAAAAACTTTCATGCATCAAAGGACTCTATTAATATACTGAAAGGCAACCCACAGAATGGGAGAAAATATTTGCAAACCATTATCTGATAAGAAATAATAACCAGATTATATAAATAACTTCTACAACTCAACAAAACAATCCTATTTAAAAATGGAGGAAAAACTTGAATATACATTTCTCTAAAGATCTATGAGTGATCAATAAGCATATGAAAAGACGTTCAATATCACTAATCATTAGGAATGCAAATTAAAACCACAATGACATACCATTAAGATGGCTATCAGAAAAATATATATTGGCAAGGATGCGGAGAAATTTCAACCCTTGTGCATCACTGATGGAGATGTAAAATGGCGCAACCACTATGGAAAACAGTACAGTAGTTCCTCAAAAACTTAAGCATAGGATTACTACAGGTTATAGCAATTCCACTTCTGATATATAATCAAAAGAATGGAAAGCAGGGACTCAAATTGATATTCGAACATCCATGGTCATAACAGCATTATTTGCAATAGCCAAAAGGTAGAAGCAACCCAGGGGTAGAAGCAACCCAGGGATACATGGATGGGTGAATGGATAAACCAAATGTGGTATATGCACACAATGGAATAGTATTCGACCTTAAAAAGGAAAGAAATTCTGATGTATGCTTCCATATGCGTGAAACTCGGAAGACATTTTTCTAAGAGAAATAAGCCACACACAAAGAGAGAAATACTATGTGATTCCACTTATAGGAGGTACCTAGAATAGCCAAATTTATAGAAATAGAAACTAGAATGATGATCGCACAGGGCTTGAGGGCGGAAGGAATGATTGTTTAATGGATATGGAGTTTCAGTTTGGGAACATGAAAACAGTTCTGGAGGTGGATGGTGGTGATGGTTGCGCAACTATGCTAATGTGCTTAGCGGCACTGAACTGGACACTTAAAAATGGTTTAAACGTAAACTTTATGATGTGTATCTCTTACCAAGATAAAAAGAAAAAAAAGATTTTTTTTTAAAAGGGCATAAGATTTGGAGTCAAAGTGTCCTTACTGGCACTCTGGCTAGCCCACACCCTCACTGTGGGGCAAGTAATTTACTCTTTCTGTGACTGCTCTTTTTTTCATCTGTAAAATGGGATAATCGGAAGGCTTAAGTCATGAGGTTGTTGTGAAGTTTATAGCAGATGATAAAAAGAAAATACTGGCACATGATGAGTGCACAAAACATGTTAGATACTGTTATTGTTTCTTTGGTATAGATGCTAAGAACTTGATGCTATGGACAAATATTTCTTCCTTTGCTACATCCTCCATAGACTGTGTTCTACATATTACTAAATAGTTATTGATTGATTTAGGTATTTATACAAAAGATAAACCTATTGACTCACTACCACTGGTTGTTTTGCAACACAGAATATAAATTAATATTGATCCATTCATATTCTTGAATAAGCCTCTTTGAACCAAAGATATGCATTTGTAGACAGCTGGCTAATGCTGAGCTATTATCTTGAAAAGGACATAATTCACAATGCTACGTTTCCAAGCCAAGGAAATCATGAAGTCTTGCTATCGTTATTCTAACCAACCTATAGAACCAGCCACAGAGTACAAAACCACATATTAGGACACCGCCATTAAAGAAAGATTCCAAGTAAGTTAAATAGATGGTAAAATTCCTAAGCTTCAGAAGTTATCTTCTTAGATTTTTTCACATCACTGACAAGGGTTCTAGGTATGAAGGACGTGCAGACCACCATTAGCAAACTTGGGCCCAGATGAAGTTGGGGACCCCTATAAACTTTAAAGGTAAGTGTATCTGAGGATGCTATGGGTTTTAAGTTGACAGCATGAGATGGAGGACATTTGCTAATTTTCTCTATTTTCAACAAAACTATTTTAAAATGAAAACTTCTACATAAAAAATGCTATAATAAAATATTAATATCCATTCTCAGAAATAACAGGTGATTTCTGAAATGTACAGCATTTTCACAAGCTTTTGCTGAGTTTTTTTAAAACCTTGGCTGATGCTAGTTTCTAAAATCATCTTCTATCTAAGTGAGAGCAAATTCATTTAACGGTTTATTTCTCCAACAGTGAGAGGGACAATTTCCCCTAGATATCTTTTTCAAAGGCCACACCCTAAAGCTTCATAATTTCATTAAATCAGTGCACAGCTGGGCAATTCTTTCTTTGTTCACATTATAGTGGTCCCCAGGGGATTTATGTAAATGTATGGAAATTCATTTTAAAGTCTGTACTCTGAAAGGAAGGATGTATCCTCATTAAGTAAACGATTATATCTACAACAAGCTAAAAGCAACATACTGGAGAGCAAAATTAAACTTTCCATCAGGGAAACTAAACCATTCACTTTCATATATAGGCTTTACCTAAATGCTACCAAAATTATAAGACAAAAGATTTTGATGAAGTCCAAATAGATACATATCAAGAAAAGCATAGTGGAGCCACAGTTGGCACAGCCTCCTTTGTGGTACCGCCACATAATTTGACTTTGGGCAACGCTACGGAAAGGGATTCAGCCTTATAATTCATGGGCTCTTAGGAAAGACTTCTCATATAAGAGAGGAAGGAAATGAACTCCTCCATCCTTCAAAGGGCACTGGAATCAATCCTAAGAAACCCTAAGAAGATCAAGGAGTCTGAAATTTAAAGGACAAGATATTGTGTGCTGGAAAGTTAGAGCGGCCTACATGTCAATCCCACCACCTTCACTGATGATCTGAGTAAACCACCTAGACTTCAGAGCCTTGGGTTCCTCATCTATAAATTGGGGATAATAATAATTCTTGACAGTGTCATGAATTTTTAATGTGGTAAACTATGTAAAACACTTGGCCCAATGCCTAGAATATGGTTGGCACTCAAATGCCTTCATCTGGACAAAGAGATGAAGTCTGAGCAAGATCTAAGCCATACAAATGAGACAACTGGAAGGGAAAGGAAAAAATGTTTCCACTTACAAGTTTTGGGTCCACAAATAACGACGGTGCCTTCCCATTTTAGTAGATCTGCTCACCTTTCTTGCTGCTGGGAAAGCAACAATAAGATGATTCATCAGAACATTGACTCAATAATACTACATTCCTTTCTTCTTAAGCCATTCCAACAATTACTCTTTTTTTGGCATAGACTTTCTCATATCTGAAAATTCTGTATCCTCTACAACTTACTTTTTTGTTCTGAAGTCAACATTAAAACTGAAAATCTCATATGGTCAAATTTATCCTTGAAAATCCCTTAAGAAGGTATAGCACTGGAATAGTCTCTCCATAAGTCCAGCATAGGACATTTTCCATCCATTATTGGGACAGATTGCTGATTCTTCAGTTGATCCTGAGTGAACCAGCTGGCTAAAGTTTGAGATCCACATTACCTCAACAAGATCACATGTATATTTTTATACTTATTCATATTTCAATTAAGATACTCATAATCCATAAGAGGTAAACAGATCTGAGACCAACTCAGGAAAGGGCAGAGTCTCGTCTCCATGCACACATTGAGTGAAATAATTGGTGGAATAGCCTGAATTATTTATTTATTTATTTATTTGCCTTTTAAGGGATTAAGACAAAACTTTGGTCAGGGTGCAAAATCAAGTCACCGTTATGGTTAGACCAGCCCACAAGTTATATATATCCCTGTCTTTTTTCGTTAGTCTTTCTTTTCCTGTCTCTCAGAGTCTGGGTTCTGTCTGTCCCATTTATAATATCTCTTCAACCTTATTTTATTTATTTCAGAAAAAAGAATTCAGACCAAGAAAGCATTCCCTGGCTGCAGCATTTAATTTTTATCCACCAACCTTAAATACTTAATCTCTCTAATCCATCCAAGACCTATATTTTGTTTTCCTGCAGCTCTATTTGACTCTCTATCAACTCTCTCATATACTCTTTACAGTGAAGGAGAAGGAAAAATTTTAAACCAATGACAACAAACATTTATGATCACACATAATTTTTAACATTAACCCCATTTTAAGAACATATATTAAGAATTCTGGCATACCATGTCTAAAATAAACCTAGATGCATGTGTTAAATATGAAAAAAATTAATACTCATTTTCTAAGAAATAAAAATAAGTTTTTTAAGTGCTTAAATTTTAATTCATATTTTAAATATGAAATATCTAAAATATAAAAATGTCATTTTAATAAAATAAAGATGTGGAGCTAAAGTTGCTCTAAAAGTTTGTTATAATTTTATAAAGAAATACCCTTCATATTATTAAAATTTTAACTTTAATCATTAAAGTCACATTTAATCTTCCCCAAAGACTCTCGTGATCCTCCAAGCATAATTCAGCACAGTCTCCTGTGTTCCTCTTACACGTGTTTGTGCTAGATGATGATATTAACATGTGATATCTTGTACTGAAAATTTATACATATTCTTTTCTTCCATTTGATGGTAAATCTTCTTGCTTAGAATGATAACACCACTGGATATAGGTTCAGTTCCTTACAGATAGCAGAGTCTCAACAAATGTCTTTCAGGCTTTATTTGAATTATTGTGTTTAAAACTTTGGAACTGATGAGATGCCCTTTGCTTCCTCCACTCCTGGACGATTCCTCATGCCCTTAACTAGCTTATCCGTCATTGCTTTCTGTATCCAACACCTCTTATATACCAATTCACAATCTCTCAGCCTTATATGTCTTTTCTTTCAACAGCTGCTGCAGTAACCAGCTCTGCATGGGTTTGGAATGATCTCATTCAAGCAGATGGAACTGATGAGATGCCCTTTGCTTCCTCCACTCCTGGACGATTCCTCATGCCTTTAACTAGCTTATCCGTCATTGCTTTCTGTATCCAACACCTCTTATATACCAATTCACAATCTCTCAGCCTTATATGTCTTTTCTTTCAACAGCTGCTGCAGTAACCAGCTCTGCATGGGTTTGGAATGATCTCATTCATTCCAAATACTTGGCAGTGCCTTACTTCAAGGGTGACTCTCAGCAACCCGGGCCTTCCTTGTTGGCACTGAGGTGTGAGTGGTCTTGCTTAGTGCTCACAAATGCACAGTCTAGAATTCTCAGAGACTTAAACCCCAGTAGAGCAAACCTTTAGCCAGTGGCTGACCAGAAAAATAGACTTCTCCTTTCTCCTCAACTACCTATGGTTCTGAGATGCAGTTGATATGCTTTTTTTAGGACAGTCCTACAACATAACATATTAGTCTATATTTGTGCTAAGTAGTTCAGCAACACACCCTCCAATCAGCTCTTCCTCCTTATTTACTACTTCAGTTCTTTTTATACTCACTCCTATCCCCCTTAATAAAAACAGTAACATAAATTCTTACATGAAACTCTGCTTTCTGGGGTATTCAGTCTAAAACACCCACGTACATCACAACCCCTGCTGAGCAGACATGGCTATGTCTGTACCAGATAACCCTCCCCACTTTCCGGGGGAGGACTGAACAGGGATGAACACCTAACATGAAGGCTGCCAAGCCACTGACTAAGCCAGTATAAGCAAGATTTTAGAGCTGGTTTGAAAAGATGAGCTGAACAAATTGAATTCCTCTCTAGGGAACTGGAAAATAGAAAGATAAGAGGTGAAGCTAGTTAACAGAAAATTATGACATAAGAAGAAGGTGGCAGGGAATCCATGATGATCTACTTGCTCAATTCAGTAAGGGAGGGAGGAGGATCTGTGTTCATTTATTTGTCAATGTAACTCAGCACCTGGTATAGTGCCTACACATAGTAGGAGCTTAATATAGTTTGTGCTAAATGAGAAATGACACTTTCTCCCACTTTCTTCCTTGATTTTTCACTCCTTTGCATCCAATCCTTCCTCTGCAGTCATAAACAAGAATACTCTAACACTTCCTCAATCATATCAATACTAGAATCTTCTACTCTACTCCATTCAGCTGGTAATAAACCACACCTTAAACCTCACATCTCTCTTAATGGCTTCACCTTCAGCAGCCTCTCTGAAATGGCTCTCCCTAATCATTACGATGCCTATTCTCTGTCATTTCACCAGCGCCCTCACTTCTGGGTATGCCTTTCTCCCTCATCAGTCCACCTCTGTCGCAGTTCCCCATTCCCTTCCTGTAGTTCCTTGTTCTATGCCTCTCTACCCAGCCAGCATCTTGTGGTTAATTATTGTAATAAATACTTCTATTTCTGTGTTTAACTAATCCTTTCATAATTCCTGTAGAGGCATGAATGTACCAGTTCCAACATTAACTGACCACATTGTCTGTTTTCCCCATTTCTGATCCTGATCTAATAAGCAAAGCTGGAAAATGTCACATTTAACTTTTTTTGGACTTTCCGCACAAATAAGATGATAACTACTTATCTCTTGCACCCCATAATCTTGTTTATGTCACCTTAACAATTCCTCCTTCTGTAGCCTATAACGAGTAAGTAGCAAGACCTCAAGTCTTTTTCCCTTTTTTCATGATTCTCTGAAAGTCCACAAATGGAGAATTGTTTTACACATGATTTTTTTCCCTTGTCTATGATTCTACTGTTAATTCATAGCCATTATGCATCACCACTTGTATATTTATTTTTGTCACTCTGCATCCTCATAGGTCCATGATACATGCCTGCACATGTATGGACTTAATAATGGAAAGGAGTCTAGTTCCTTCTGAATGGACACATGGACTCTATGCAAATCAGATGCTGGGTATTCACTTAACTCTGTATACTAGCATATCCAAGCCTCAGCTCATTTTATAGATTTTAATATTAAAAATAATTCCACAAGACTCACATCATCACCTGCAGTTTACACACGAGGAAGCTAAGATCCAAAGGTTGAGTAAATTTCTGTAGGTCCCTCGATTAATAAATGGCAGAGTCAGTATGAAAACCCAAGCTTTCCTACCCTAATTGATGCTTTTTCAAGAATACTATAAAGATGTTTAGCAATTTGTATTTATTCTCAATGGCATCAAAATTATATTAAACTTTCAGGATTACATCCTTGATTACCAACAGTAGTAGCATAACCTATATTATTACCGACATGTTGCTTCTCTCTCTCTCCTTCAACTCCTTCTTACATGCTTCCAATACTTAAGTTTCTCAGAGAATGGTTTTCCTTTTCAGCTCCTTGATCATTTAATTCAGCCTTTTTGTCATCATATCTGATTAATTGAAAGGGGGGTTCTAATCCACATTTCCTGATTTTGGTCTCCTCCTAACTCAATCTATATTATTTATAATTGTCATCCTTCTCCAATAGTTTTCATCATGTTATTTTTTTCTTCCATAAGAAAAGTTTAACTTTTACTTTTTCGATAAATGTAGTATTAAGTGTCTCCTGTCCTCATCAATCCATCAATATTAAATTCAGCTTCATTTTGTTATGCTATTTTTCACCAGAATTTTACCCTCAAGCCTTAATTAATCTTGAAACAGAATTTATGAATTTACAATTTGAAGAATGTAACTTTATCCCATGTGTTCAACAAAACTGTATTCCTAAAACTATTAAAGTGACCAAAAAAAAACTTTAAGAGCAAAATATGTATCTAGCTTAGAAAACATAGAATGTTTGCCTTAAAAAACAGAAAATTCGACAATTTGTAAAAAAGATGGGGCATTACAAATCAAATTAAGTGAAATACTAAGCACAATTAAAATCAGTCAATAGAGGGTTGGAGAAATTAACCTGTCAAGATACTTTGCATGACAAAATACAAAGGCTAAAATACACCTATTTATTAGATAAATTATAGCCCACAGTCACAAAAATATGCTTCTGGATCCACAAAAAGAAAGGGAAAACGTCAAGGATGCAGAGTCAAAGAGAGAGAATTTGGGGGGTGGGGGAGAGTGAATGAGCCAGGAGTTGAAACTGGAGAAAAGACTAAGCACAAGAGGAAAACTCTGGAGTTACTTTGAGGGAAATACTGGTTTGAGATGCTAAGCTCTGGTTTTGCCTCAAAGTTAGGAGAGCAGAACCTGAAACTCCAATATTAGGATGAGGACATTGATGGTGAAGAAAATGGACCTAGGTTAGTAACAAGCAGGGAACACAGGAAAACCAAACTCAATTCTCTCTAGAGGGAACATTTTCAATTATAGTCCCAAGAATTCACAGAGATTATAAAATCTTTGTAAAAAGTGACTGAACATACAAGGAGACAATTCACCATGAGTAGGATCAGCATAAAAAATAAACAATAACCACTGTCACCAAAAGATAAATTTAAAAAAAGAAAATAATAAATAATAAATAAACAAGATGTTTAACCTCCCTCTGCAATAACTTCAAATTGTGGAATTATCAAGTATAAAATATAAAATAACTCTAAATAAAGTATTGAGATAAATAATAAATTCAAAAAATCAAACAATCAAGATGTAATTATTTTTTAAAAGATCAAGTAACTTTTAAAAGTAAAACTTTTAGAATGAAAATATAATAATTAAAATTAGGAAGTTTCTCAGTGAGTAAATGAACAACTTAGAGCTGAAGAGAGAATTAGGAAATTAGAAGATTGCCTTAAAGAAATTACACAGAATGAAGGAGAGAAAAGGCAGTCAATATATGAAAGAGATGAATAGACATGAAAAATAGAAGAGAAGATCTCATAAAACAAAAATAGGATGAATGGAGAAGAAATATTCAAAGACAAAGTTTGAGAATTTTCCAGAACAAAGGTTCTGGAAATACATACAAAAAATATCCATACCTACAGATGTTGTAGTAAAGATATAGAACACCACAGCTTAAGAGATCTAAAAAGTAATTATATAGAAGAAATCACCTGCAAAGTAATGATAAATGATCTAAAAGCAGACTTCTCAAGAGCAATAGTGAAAGCCAGGAGCAGTGGAATAATTTCTTAAAGAAATTATTTTAAGAAAATAACTTTTAACCTACTATTTTGTACCTGGCAAAATTTCTCCAGGACTGAGAGTGAATTAAATATATTTAAAGCATTTTAAATAAAATCTGAGAGAGAAATAGTACACTTTCACAAGAAATTTCTCAAAAAAATATCTCTGGGAGAAAAATAAATGGTTCCAGAAGGAAGAGCTAAGAAGAAAGGTGAGCATAAATTGGTAAACATGTAGGTAAAACTAAATAAGATTTGTCTTGTAAAGTAACAATTAACAGTCTAATTTGGGAAATTAAAATGATAGAACTTAAAGAGTATTAGCACTCAATCAGGAGGGATGTTTGGAGTCACTGTTCCAGTAGCTTTGTATTTTTCAGAAAGGAGAGGGTGTGAATGGTTCATTAAATTTTGACATTATCAATTAATGGGCACTCTGTAAAATGTTAAGAATATTAAAAGAAGATAAGGTAGAATATGTCTTTTCTAATCAATAAAAGGAGAAAATTGAATAAGAAAACAAATGAACTCAAAAGAAAAAAGAGAAGGAAGAAAGGGAAGGAGGGAGTGAGAGGGAGAGAAAGGGAGAGAGATGGAGGGAGGGAAGGAGGAGAAAGTAAAGGAGTGGATGGGAACCGAAGGGAAAGGAGAGGAGAGGAGAGAAGGAAAGAAAGGGGAAAAGAAGCATAGAAAAAAATGGCTAAACAGAAAGCACAGGTTAAGATCATAGAAATAATTAAATATATGGCACTAATCATAATATTCATGTATATAGACTAAACTTGCCAGTTAAATACTAATTTTAAGGCTAGATAAACAAAAATTCAACTAGATACTTTATATAAGAGAAACACCTAAAATATAAATACAGAAAATGATTGAAAGATATATTCAATAAATAATAGCCCAAAGAAAGCTGGGAGAGCTATATTAATATTATAAGAATAGTCTTTAAGATAAGTAACATTATTAGGAAGAAGAAATGATATGATCTAAAGATTAAAGTTTCAAATTACCAATAAAATTTAATAATTAAATATGTAATATGAACCTATCTCAACTTACATAATGCAAAACATTCAAGAAATACATAAATTGACAAATCATCATAATAATATAGGAATAAAACATTAATTTATCAATTATTGAGAGTTCAAGCAGGAAAAAATCTATTAAAATCTATCTTCAATGATTATTCAACTCATTCCCAATCTTTTATCATCTACATACCTACCCCCACCTGAATTTTTTCTGAAGCAAATTAATCCATAAATATTTGTGTGTAACTCTATTAAAGAACTCTTTTAATATAACCATAATACCATTACATATTTTTAAGAATATATAAAATTTCTCAACTATCCAGTCAGTGTTCAAATTTCCCTGAGTATCTCGTATGTTCTCTTAAGTTTGTTCAAGTCAGGATCCAAATAAGAATCACTCATTGCATTTGATGGATATGTCTTTTAAGTCTCACATAGATACATTAGTAAAACACGATATCATTAAAATTTTTAAACCATACTTCCAAATAACTCACACGTCACAAAATAAATGATAATGAAACACTGGAAATACTTATAACTGAACCAAGTGCAAAATATCAATATAGCTAAACTTTTGAAATGTAATGAAAGCAATAATTTAAGGTGTTTATATTAGAAGAAATTGTGAAAATGAATGATTTAAACATCCAACTTGAGAATTTGTGGGAGGGGATGATAGAATACAAACAAAGAAAACAGAGGAAGAAATAAGCAAAAGAATAGGTTACTGAAATAGAACACGGACCGAGGCAATGGAATAAATATAGCCCCGATTCTTTGACACTCCTCCCACTGATAGGAGAAGGCGCTATTTCCCCTCCCCTTGAGTCTTTGCTCTGTGACTGCTTTGACCAACTATGGCAGAAGTGATGCTCTGTCACTTCTAGTCTTTAAGATAACTTGCAATTTCTACTTTCCGTCTCTTGGAACATTCTTAGAGTTCCAAGCTGCAATGTATGTAAATCATAATATCCTATTGGAGAAGCCATGCGGAGAGGCCCTGTGCTAAATGAATAGAGGGAAAGACCC
>NW_006438088.1:2068383-2079116 GCF_000325575.1 Pteropus alecto | reverse complement strand
TGTCTTGTCTTGGACTCTCCAGACCAGATCGACCACCAATTGCACACCACCAGCTAAACCCAGTCAATACCACATGAAGCAAAGAATGACCCAGGCGAATTCTGCTTGAAGTCCTGACCTACGAAATCATGATATAATAAAATGGTAGTTTTAAAACCAGTATGTTTTGAGGATAGTTTGTTATGCAGTAAAAAAATAGTGAGATAAACAAAGCAAATAAGCAATAAACAAAAGCAAAAAACAAAGCCAAAAGTTGGTTCTTTGAAAAGACTAATAAAATTTGTCCCCAATTTCTAGTGGTATTTGCCAAGGGGAAAAACTAAAACTAAGAAAAAAACATATTAAAAGAAAAAGGACTACATATCAAGGAGGTGACTTGGGTAAAGTCATCATGGCAGAAACAGGACAATGGGAAGTGGTAGAATGAGTACTTGGTTGAGGTATGGATTCTTCCATCAATTAACTTTGGGAAAGTTATTTAAATCTATCAGACCTCAATTGGATTAAAAAAAAAAAAAAACACTTAAAGTTCCTTTTATAGGTATGATTCCTTGATGTGATTGTTCAGAGTATGCTTGGTCTCTGCTATTTAGAGGGGTTATACTTAGGAAATGGTGGACTTTAGAACAAGAAACCAAGTAGAATTCAGAAGGTAATCAATATGACTTGCTCTCTGCTTAAGCTAGAAAAAAAAAAAAGTGAAGAATAACCTGCTTTTTTTTTTTAAACAAAATTTTACTATGTATAGTCAGGACTTTTTCATGTCAATAAAGTCAATAAATATCCATTAAATTAAACTCATAGAAACACACAGAAAAAAATGTTTTCCAGTACAAAACAAATATCACATTAGCCAGTTTGATAGATATAACGTCTACAATGAAAGAACTAATTTTCATTCTCGTGTATTCTATTAAACACTATATACTAAATTCTAGTTTTTGAAAGAATTTGCAGGTTTTAAGACTTGTACAAATGACTCATACAAATGACAAAACAAAACCACTTTACCTTGCTCTACATTTTCAACAGTCACTTAAAATTTTCCTAAGACTTGACAAGTTATTTGTCTTTCTGAAGGTTTTTTTTTTTTAAAACATGGAATTTGGTTAATGAAGTTTTGTTGCATGTTAATTTTTGGCTGATATCTTGGAATCATTTTGAAGCATATGGATAGAGGGGGTGGAAAGTGCCACACTTCTAGCAAAATGTTCTAGCCTGTTACCTTAGCTAAAATAAAAATCTATATTGTGTTTCTACCTTAGTTTGTAGTGAGAAAGTTTATTTTAATGCCTTTTTAAATTCTCAAGTATTTGTATTTCAGTTCTGAAATTTAGTGTATAATAAAAAAGCTAGACCAATTGACATAATAAACAGATTATAAACTCCAATGGAAAGATTAGGCCATTCTAAAATAAGATATCATTAGGATTTTTTTTAATTTTATTTTAAATTAGCAAAGCCATGTCACATGTTTAGTTATTTCATAATGAGGATAAACATTGACATGGTAAAATTAAGAAACATTCATAATTTAATGTACACAGTGTAAACATAAGCATCACATCCATTAATAGATTAATCTTTCACTTTACTTTG
The DNA here is from genome assembly GCF_000325575.1 of Pteropus alecto. Lineage (NCBI taxonomy): Eukaryota > Metazoa > Chordata > Mammalia > Chiroptera > Pteropodidae > Pteropus > Pteropus alecto. Next base: position 2,077,517 of record NW_006438088.1, on the reverse strand, counting down.
AACATTAAAAAACCTATAAGTAAATATAGCTCTATAATATAACATATTTATGTAAGCGTTCTCTATATTCTTGCTAAAATTAAGATTAGGACTTCAATCTTGTTCTTTATCCATTACTATTTCAAAAATAAAATAGAAAAACCTAACTAGATGCTTTTTTGTTTCAGGGTCCTCTTTATCTTTGTGAGCTTTCTAGATACCTACTACAAGGCATTAGTAATTCCTTTCTTTCCAAGTTATTTTTAGAGTGCTTTAGCTTTATTAAGATGTCCACCAAATGCTAAAACATTAAATATTTAGTTTTCTCTTCTATGTCTATCCCATAGATAGGGGATTTCTTGCTTCAAGCCTCAGTGCACACATGTAAACACAATAACTCAAAACAAGGCAACAAGTGAGAAGCAGGGTTAAAATAAGAACTCAGACAATCTGACTCACAATCCAGCATTCAACCCCCTATAACTTGCTGTTTTTCTTTGTCCTCTTTGCTGTGAACCAAGATACTTGTTCTTTAGCAGGGTGTTTCTGCTGCAAAGCCAGTTGCTACTGCATTATGCAATGAAGTCAGAAGCCTGAGCTTGTGACATCAATATAGGTTGCTATGGTAACTCTTTTCATAAGTATTACAGGTTCACTGTAGGCTCAAAAAAGGACTTCAGCAGAGTAGCAAAATAGCTGGCATTATTCAGCCTAAATTGCCACAATAATTGATAATTGGTGCAAAAAATGTTGGATCCTAGCTATAATGTAGATTTTTATATTTGTTTATTTCATTATTGAAAGTCATTCTTCTAATATATATTTTTAATGAAAATTCTCCAATACAAATAGCACTGCCACCAATCTTCTGATGTAACAGATCCACATGATCCAGGCAGAAGAGAGTCTCACTGCAACAGCTAATTATCCCATGCATTGTGTCATTCCAGAAGTCAAGTAATGCTATGCATTATCTGTTATGAATAAATTCATGATAGTATATTTCAGTACAGTTTTCCTATTACTGGAATTATAAAAAGGTCCCGCAGAGTTGCGCATATGAAAGAAATTTTAGATGAGATGTTTTTCCAGGAAATGTATCTATTTTTAACAAGACAATAGTAAAGACCACTTTTTATTGCATATGTTCATCCTTATTTCTCTTGAATATTTTTGCCAATGACCCCATTTAAATGCTTAAACCCTCCTCCCTGTGTTAAGAAATATTTAGAAAGATTCTTTCATCTTCAGATTTTTTAAAGCTGAATTTGAAGCACATAGCTAAATAATTAAAAACCTGAATTTCTTTCTTTCATACCTCCTTTTTTTGTTTTGTTTTGCTTTGTTTTGTCTAGCTTCCACTATCACCGACATGAGAATCTTAGCTCAATTCTGCAATCCAACTTAGACTGGACATTGGGGTTACAATGTGTTGGGTGTTAGGTATAAGATGCATAAGACATAATCCCTTCTAGGAAAAGCTCTCACAGGTAATAACAATAACAGCAATAACAAATAATAGATACTGAGTACCTGCTATGTGCCAGACGCCATGCCAGCAGGCACTTGATATCCATTATTTTATTTAATCCTCACAATAATACAGGGAGGGACCTCATTTTACAGGTTAGAAAGAATTGAAGCTCAGAGGGCTAAAGTCGCTTCCCTGAATTCACACAGGTAATTAAGAACACAGCTGGCATTTGAACTTAGGAAATTAGAACTGATTCCAAATATTTATAATGTTTTAACAGAAATTAAGGATAGCTTCTTGTTACTCACTGTGGTAAAAATTGAAAATTGTATCAGAATCCTACTGAGCAAGGATTCCTTGACATAGAATTCCCTGAGGAGGAAAGCAGATGATATAGTATTCAGGTTGACTTCACAAATACTTTGATGACTGACTTTTCTGTTTTTGTAACACTCAGCAGTTCAGAAGTGTTTGCCTGAAGACATTTTTACTCCCTTAGGTTATAAATGAAAATATCTCTCAAAAATATTGATTCTATAACTTTTCTTAGACAGTTGCATTGATATTCTAATATGCTCCAAGCTACTATAATATTTTCAGATCAGAATAATATATTAATAATTTAATGTGTATAATACGTTGCGGTTTACAAATCATACTAAACATTCTTCCCTTCAGCATGTATTTGTCAAGCCACTATAAGTCAGGCTAAAGGATGTACAGAAAGTTACAGGAAAAAAAATGAAATGTTCCTCAAATTAAAGGAATACATAGTCTATAATGAGAGAAAGTCATAACCACATAAATGTAAAATTGAAACTGTATCCAGACAGTAGAAAATAAGAAAGGCTGAAAATAGATAATCTAAGCATTCAACTCTAAATGATACAACGAGAACAGAAGAAACATAAAGAAGCCGAAGGAAGAAAACAAGAGAAAAAGTAAAACCTAAGGAAATATAATGCAGTATATGGTGGGACTATCAACAAAGCAAAACTGGTTCTTTGAAAGATAAATAAAATCAACAAATCTCTTGCAAGATTGATCGAGAACATAGATGCAAGGCAAAAGTAAATGATATTTGAAATGACAAAGGGAACACAAAGATACAGCAGAGATTTAAAAGGAAATAGGATATAATGAACTTTATGTCAACACATTTGGAAGCATAAATACAAGGGACAAATTAAATTGATCAAGAAACAAACAGAAACTTGGATAGATCTAGAAGCACCAAAGAAATTGAATTGGAAATATAAAATCCTTGGAGATGAAAAGTATCAGGCCTAAATCTAACAAATCTACAGATAAATCTACCAAAATCTAAGAATGGATAATTCCAATCTTACAAACTCTTCAAAATAATTGAAAAAAGAGGGAATTGTCCAAATAAATTATTTTATGAGTCTAGTGTAATTTAATTAAAATAAACAGCTAAACAAAAGCAGTATGAGAAAAGAAAAATAAGGAACAGTATTTCCCATAAACGTAAACACAAAAATCCTAAACAAAGTATAAAATCCAGCAGTGTAAGTAAATGCTGTTTCCCTCCTCTTCTCCCAAGTTCAATTATTAACCAGTACTTTTGAACCTACCATTCTCCATTTCTTATTTTACATTTCAGTGATAATGTCAAACTGTGGATTCCCATGGACATACTTTACAGCTCACACCTTTATGCCTTTCCTGATAATGCCCCACACCTAGACCTGCATTACTCATTTAACTAGATAACTCTTATTTGCTTTTAAAAATCATCTGATCCCTCTTTCCTCCAGCCAGAACTTTTTCTCATGATTTACCATATACTATAAAGTATTTTAATGAGTGTCTTTTCTACAGAGAACCATACTGTCACAGATTATATTTTTTTTATCTTTTAACCATCCGCTGCTAGTAATATGTCCTGTCTCATAGTACGTGCTTGGAATGGAGAAAAGTTTTCTAAATCAATTTCATTCATAAAGTTTGTGTTTCCACTACATAGTAAGTCTGATGAACTAACAGCATGACCATCATTCAGTTCTTCAGTATCACTCATAGTTAGAACATTCACACTCTTATATTATCTTTGATTTTTACATGTAATGTATCTGTCATTTCTCATGGATAGCTATATGTTCCATCAGCTTTCTTTTTAATTTTTTAGCTTTTTTGAGATATAACATTGTGTAAGTATAGGCATATAAAGTGATAATTTGATACATGTAGATATTATAAAATGATTACTATAATAATGTGAGTGAACTCATCTATCACCTCATATAATGACCTGTATTAATGATGAGAACATTTAAGATCTACTCCCTTACAACTTTCAGGTACACATATAGTATTGTTAACTATAGTCGTCATACTATACATTATATCTCAGAACATATTCATCTTATAACTGGAAGTTTGTATCCTTGACCAACATTTCCCTATTTCCCTACTTCCCAGCTCCTGATAACCACCAATCTACTCTCTGTGTCTATGAATTTAGATTTTTTTAAGATAACACATATAAATGAGATTGTACAGTATATGTCTTTCTCTGTCTGACTTATTTCACTTATCCTAATGTCCTCAAGAGTCATCCATGCTGTTAAAATGGCTGGATTTCCTTTTTTATGGCTAAATACTATCCCATTGTACTTATGTTCACCATTCATCTTTATTCATTAACTGATATACACTTTGTTTCTACATCTTGGTTATTGTGAATAATGCTGCAATGAATATGGGGGTGCAGATATCTCTTTAAAATAGTGATTTCATTTTCTTCAGATAAATACCTAAAAGTGGTATTCCTGTATCCTATGGTTGTTCTAGTTTTATTTTTTTGAGGAAACTCCATACTGGTTCTATAGTGACTGTACCAATTTGTATGTCCACTATCAGTGCACAAGGCTTTCCTTTTCTCCATGTCCTCGTCAACGCTTATTTCTTGTCTCTTTGATAATAGTCATTCTAACTGGTATGAAGTGACATCTCATTGTAAGTTTGATTCACATTTCACTGATGGTTAGTGACATTGAGCATCTTTCCATGAACCTGGTGGCCATTGGACTATCTTCTTTGAAAAAATGTCTATTCAGATTCTCTGCTATTTTTTAATTGGATCTTTTTTGTAAGAGACTTACATGAGTTTATTTTTTAAATATATTTTGGATATTAACCCCTTTGAATATATGATTTGCAAATATTTTCCCCCATGAAATAAATTGCCTTTTCATTTTGTCGATGGTTCCTTTTGCTGTGCAGAAGCTTTTTAGTTTGATGTAGACCCATTTGTTTACTTTTTCTACTGTTGCCTTTGCTTTTGGCATCAAATTCAAAAAAAAATATCACCAAGAACAATGTCAAAGAGTTTACTGCTTATGTTTTCCTCTAGGAGTTTTATGGTTTTAGATCTTACATTAAAGTACTTAATCCATTTTGAGTTGATTTTTGTGTATCATATAAGATTGGAGTCCAGTTTTATTCTTTTACATGTGGCTGTTCAGTTTTCTCAATGCCGTTTATTGTCATAACCGTTCTTCCCCCATTGTATAGTCTTGGTTCTATTGTTATGAATTAATTGGCCATGTAGGTATGAGTTTATTTTAGGGCTCTCTATTCCATTGTTCCATATGTCTGTTTTTATGCCAATATTGTACTGTTTTGATTACTATAGTTTTGTAATATACTTGAAATCAGGGAGTGTGATATCTTCAGCTTTGTTATTCTTTCTCAAGGCCATTCAGGATCTTCATACAATCCTAAAATCCATACAAATTTTAGGATTGTTTATTCTATTTCTATGAAGAGTGCCATTGAATTTTGATAAGGATTTCATTGAATCTGTAGATTGCTTTGAATAGTATGGATTTTAACAATATTAATTCCTCTAAACCATGAGCATGAAATATCTTCCCATTTATTTGTGTCTTTTTCAATTTCTTTCATTAATGCCTTATAGTTTTCTGTGTATAGATCTTTTATATCCTTGGTTAAATTTATTCCTAGGTATTTTATTCTTTTTGGTGTAATTGTAAATGGGAGTGTTTTCTTAATTTCTCTTTCTGTTAGTTCATTATTAAGGTAGAGAAATGTAACTGATTTTTTTTTTATTATGATGACATTGGTTAATGAAATCCAGTAAGTTTCAGGTGTACAATTCAACAGTAAGGCATATATATATATTACATTGTGTGTTCACCACTCATAGTTAGATTTCTTTCTGTCACCACACATTTGACCCCTTTTACCCCATCTACCTCCCCCTCCCCCCTCTCCCCTTACCCTCTGATAACCACTAGCCTATTGTCCATGTTCATGAGTCTCTGTTTGTTTGTCCTGTTTGTTTGTTGCTTTTAGGTTTATATCCCACATATAAGTGATATCATGTGGTTTTCAACTTTATCTGTCTGGCTTATTTCACTTAGCATGATTATCTCAAGGTCCATCCATGTTACTGCTGATTTTTATATATCAATTTTGTATCTTGCAAATTTACTAAATTTGATGATTAGTTCTAACAGTTTTGGGGGGGGCAGTCTTTAGGATTTTCTGCATATAATATGACGTCAGCTGTAAATAGTGACAGCTTTACTTTGTTTTCAGTTTAGAAAACAACTAAAGCTGTCACTACTTTCTTTTTCTTGCTTAATTGCTCTGGCTAGGACTTCTAACACTATGATAAACAGAAATGTGAGAGTGGGAAACTTTGTCTTGTTCCTAATCTTAGAAGAAAAGCTTTCAGTTTTTCATTATTAAGTATGATCTTAGCTGTGGGCTTGTCATATATGGCCTTTATTATGTTGAGATGCATTCCCTCTATACTCACTTCGTTGAGAGTTTTTACCATAAATGAATGTTGAATTTTGTCAAATGCTTTTTCTACATCTAATGAGATGATCATATGATTTTTATTCTTCATTTCGTTAATGTGGTATGTCACATTGATTGATTTGTGTGTTGAACCATCCTTGCATATCCAGAATAAATCCAACAGATCATGGAATATAAACCTTTTAATATATTGTTGAATTTGGTTGGCTAGTATTTTAATAAGGCAGAGTGTGATCGCTTAATATGTTATAGCTAACATTTTCAGTGGTTACATCTTCTCACGTGAGTCAAGGGACAGATTCAGTATAAAATACTCAGAAATTTGTTGGGCTTTTTGAGTTTTTAGTTAGCCTTAGTAATCTCAGCTTCTTTCCTAAAATAAATCCCAACTTCATTCTCTCCCTAGATTCATCCAGCAGGCTAAAGTCATCTAGGAGGTCTTCTGTTTGAGAGAAGAATGAATGGAAAGGACCAGAGAAAGGAATATATTTATAGTATGCCAGAGGCTTTTGGCTTTGTATAAGCAAAATAAACCTCAGCAGTACTGTTATAAGTTGGATTGTATTATACCAAAATAGATGTATTGAAGTTCTCATTTCAAATAAGGTCATTACAATGGTCCTTAATCCAACATAACTGGTGTCCTTACACTGAGGGGAAATTTTGACACAGAGACAGACATATATAGAGCAAAGACTACATGAAGAGATACAGGGAAGAATTCTATGTGAAGATAAAGGCAGAAATTGGAGTGATGCATCTATGAAATAAGAAATGTCAAAGATTGCCAACAAATTACCAGAACGTAGAAGAGAGACTTGGAACAGTTGTGTTTTTTTTGTGACAGCCATCAGAAAGAACCAATCCTAGTGACATCTTGATCTTGAAGATAAAGGCAGAAATTGGAGTGATGCATCTATGAAATAAGAAATGTCAAAGATTGCCAACAAATTACCAGAACGTAGAAGAGAGACTTGGAACAGTTGTGTTTTTTTTGTGACAGCCATCAGAAAGAACCAATCCTAGTGACATCTTGATCTTGAACATCTATTCTCCAGAACTGAGATGATAAATTCCTATTGTTTAAGCCATCTGGTTTATGGTAATTTGTTACAGCAGCCCTAGAAACTAATATAAGAATTTTCAAATAACCTTAGAATGTAAAAAAAAATTCTTGATAATGAATAAGGAAATGCCCAACACTTTATTTCATAGGGTATCATGTTAATAGAGCCAGTTCACAGTGAAAATAGCTAAATTGAACTTTCACTTGTGATTTTATAGCCTCACAGGGAAGATTTGCAAGTAATTTCACATGGGTTTACATCTTGTGTTTTCTAATATGTTGGCATCATATGCTAAAAGAAAGTTAATATTTCTTCTGGAGAGAATGCTTTTCTTTCTTCCAGAAACATGATATCTGATTTATTAGTGATCTTTTAATTATTTCTATTCCGAGCTACTGAGACACAACCAGATATGGATTATTTACCTATCAGTTCATTGGTTAAATTTACATTAAAACACTCTCAAATATCAAGTAAAAGTTTTAATAACAATCAATAATTCATCTAATGGTCAATTTTAGAGAGTCTGATGGGAAGCATGATAGGAGATCCTTATCTGAGCTTTTATGAACATCAAAAGATGGTATGAATCATAGTTGAGGTCTATATTAATAACCACATTACCAAAGGATATACAGAACTAAAAATTTAAACATGTACTATGTTCTTTGAGTAAATTGAGAATATGAATGAAATGTACTAATGTTGAACACCACAGTCTCATTTAGGGAAAATGTCATAAACAAATATGTGCCTGGACTCACCATATCCAGAGTGGTGGTACTTGGTTGTTCTGAGCCAGCAGAATGGTCATTCCTGTGCAGCCTGGGGCGAGGGTAGGGGGAATGGCTTTTAGCCCAATCTAACGGATTCACTAATTCTGTTTCTGAACATAATATGCTTTCCTTCCTCCCTTTCTTCTTTCTTTCCTTCCTTTTCAACATGAACATGTTTTTTTTTTTTCTATTAAAGTAATGCATGTTTGAAGTTGTAAATGAGCCCCACTGTTTTGCGCATGAAACTATCAAAAAAGGGGGCATTTTGAAGTGGGCATTCAATTTCTAATTTTCTCAATTCTGAGTATGAATTTATCAACATAACATATTGGTTGGACACTGGTTTCAGAGCCAAATAGCCCTTGTTTTAAACTGACAAATCCTCTTATTAGCTGTATATGACTTTAGAAGTAGTATTTAGCCATTCTATGCTTCCCCACCTGTAAATCAAGGATGATAATTGTACTTCCATCATATAGTCTAAGAACCAAAAAAAGATGGTACCCAAAGAGTACATAGCATAGGAATGATCACCTGGCGAATATCTAATAAATGTAGATTAATAATTATCTTTATAAAGAAAAATAATTATATAACATTCTGGAAAAGTCAAAAGTAAAAAGATCAGTGGTTGGCAGGGGTTTGGTCAGGGGGTTGGGAGTGTTGTTAGGTGAGGGTTGAATACACGAAGTGTTTTTCTCATATGGTAAAACTATTCTATTATTTTAATTGTAGATATATGATGTTATGCGTGTCAAAACCCATAGAACTTCCTAGCATAGAGTGAACCTTACTACATGCAATTTTTTTTAAATATATATTTTGGAGGTCAGGGTAACCCAGGATAGAATGCAAAATGTGATAAAACTAACAGTATCACAAATGTATGAAATAAATCTAACCATAGTACAAGTGTATGAAATAACCTTACTAAAGCAGGTGAGGGAGAAAGGTGGGCTAAGTAACTTTGGAAATGAATGCAGTCTGTAAGTTAGAACACTGTGTTCTAGCTAATAGAGTTGT
>NW_006438088.1:2067965-2068270 GCF_000325575.1 Pteropus alecto | reverse complement strand
TGGAATTAAACTTTGAAGTAATTGGGTGCTGTATGTTGGGATCCAGTTTTCTCACTGTTGGAGTGGAACATTACAGAAAGCAAGGGAGGAAGCTAGAATAAGCCATGTGGTAATGAATTAGAATGGGAGACATCAGAATGAACTCATGTTTAGCTTAGTATAAACATAGATGATTACATATAGAAGTAATAATTGATATGTGTATATAAATGGGTTGGTATACACACATATAACTCCTTGCTCTGTCAGTGGAGAGGGCCTAGAAGCAATGGCACCACAGTAGCAAAAAGCACACCTACCACCCA
>NW_006438088.1:2024655-2067855 GCF_000325575.1 Pteropus alecto | reverse complement strand
TTGTCCAAAAAAAAAAAAAAAAATTAAATCTATGAGTCCATACTGATAGAGATAAATAATTAAACAAATAAATAAATAAGGGAAAACAGACAAATTTTCCACATAGAAGAATTCTAAATTAGTGTAGATACTCTGCCCTCAAGGAGATGGAGATTAAATCTCCACCCCTTCAGTGTGGGTTGCACATAGTGACTTCTTTCCAAAGGGTACAGTATAGAAAGAGTGGAAAAAAGTAATGTTACATTGGAAAAGCATGGTAAGTCATGCTGATAGTAAGTACCCTTGATATGATGTAGTAAAAATGGTACTTTACCTGTATGGTCTTTTTCCAAAAACCTATAAACCTAGTCTAATCATGAGGAAAACATCAGAAATATCCCAAATTGAGGAATATTGTACAAAAATACTTGACCAGTACTCCTCAAAACTGTCAAGGTTATCAAAAACAAGTTTGATATACTCACACAGCCATGAGTTGCCTAAGGACACATGAGGACTACTTATCATGTAGTATCCTGGATGAAATCCTCAAACAGGAAAAATTAGGTAAAATTTACATTAGGTAAAATTATAAGAAAATCAGAATAAATTATAGACTTCAGTTAAAATAACATAGCAATGGGAGGAGGGGAAGATGACGTAAAGCGTAGAAGCTTTGTACATCTCCTCTTGCAACCACACCAGAGATGTAATGAAATAGACCAAGCAGCAAGCAGAGTCACCTAGGGTCTACGTAAACAGAGACACTACAACTATGGAGAAAAATAAGAAAATACCATGCAATGGTAGAAGAGGGTGGACATGTGAGGTAGCCCAGTCCTACGCGGTTGAGAAAGACAAGTCTGCAGCTGCTGTAGCCAGCAAGTGCAGTCATTTCTCTTAAAGGGGCCGCAACAGCGACTGAACTTCCGTGGTGATGCACTCACTCGCTCTGAGCTCCAGCTTGGGGTCGGCTGCTTGGGGCAGGTGGCGTTCCAACGGTATACTGGGTGAGAGATTCCAAGTTATTGGGCTTCAGGGCGAGAGCCAGAGGTGAGGCTTGCTCCCAGGCAGAAGTGCTGGTGGTATCCATTGTTTGTCTGTTAAGCCCTCCCCACTTCCAGCATGCAGGAGCAGGCACCACCATAGCTGAGATATCATCAAACTAGAAAACAGAGGTTGCTCTGCCCAGACTACCTGAAACTCCACCTCTCCCACCTTGCAGCCCTACCCAAGCCACATCCAGTGGGGTCCTTAGCATGCCCTGTGCCCCTTGCTGAGCAGCTCCAAGCCCCACGCTGGTGGCACCAGTTTCTGGCACGATCTCTTGAGGTAACTGTAAGCACAGCACAGGTATCAGCCATCTGGGGATTGCTTGTAGAATCCCCAGATGGCCAGAGAAGGGTATAGACTAGGTCTAAACTTGACTGGGAGACTTGGGAGCTTTGCTTAGTACATAGAAACAGATATAGAAAAGCAGCCAAAATGGGGAGACAAAGAAGCAGAAACTATATGAAAGAACAGAACAGAGATCCAGAAAAAGAACTCAACAGAGACAAGCAATCTACAAGATGCAGAGTTCAAAACACTGGTTATAAGGATGCTCAATGAACTTAGGGAAAGAGTAGATGAACTCAGAACATTAACAAAGAAAGAAAAAAAAACATAAAAATGGAGATGGAAATAATAAAAGGGAAGCAGTCAGAAATGAAGAATAGAATATCTGAGATGAAGAGTGTATGAGAAGGAATCAACAGGGTGGAAGAAGCGGGGAACCAAATCACCAATATAGAGGATAGTGGAGGACACCTAATCAGAAGAGCAACAAGAAAAAATAATACAAAATAACGAAGATAATATAAGGAGCCTATGGCATAACAACATGTAAGTTACATTACAGGGTACCAGAAGGAGAAGAAGAGCAAGAAGTTGAAAATCTATTTGAAGAAATAACGATGGAAAACCTCCCTAACCTGGTGAAGGAAATAGACATACAACCCCAGGAAGCTCAGAGTCCCAATCAAGATGAACCCAAAGAGGCCCACACCAAGATACATCATAATTAAAATGACAAACTTTAACCACAAAGAGAGAATCTTAAAAGCAGCAAGAGAAAAACAATTAGTTACCTGCAAGGGAACTCTCATAAAACTGGCAAATGATTTCTCAAAAGAAACTTTGCAGGACAGAAGGGCTTGGTGCAAAATATTTGAAATGATGAAAATCCAGGATCTACAATCAATATTACTTTATCCAGCAAAGCTATCATTTAGAGTCAAAGGACAGATAAAGAGCTTCCCAGACAAGAAAAAGCTAAAGGAGTTCATCACCACCAAGCCAGCATTACAAGAAATGTTGGATGAACTTCTTTAAGAAGAAGAAAAATATGTAGCAAAAATGTGAATAAAGAATGGCAATAACTACATATCCATTAATAAGTATTTCAAATGAAAAAAGAATTAAGTGCTCTTAGGATTTTATTAAAAAATGTTTTTCATCATTGCTCCAACTAACCCTAATTCTTATATTTGATTGAACTCATGTTGAATCTCTTAAAGTCAGAACCTCCTTGAACTCGATCTGGTATGTTCAACTTTACCACTCACTTTAATTTGCCCACAGGAAATCTTGTGGATGTCAGTGACTTTTGCACTCCATAGGCCGGCCTGACACTCTGAACACTCCATTATGCATCACTCCTTGATTTATAGATCAAAGGATGAGCTGCCCTTTATAAGAATTAAGAGAGGGTGGCTAAATAGATAAGAAAACAAGACCTTTACATATGATGCCTACAAGAGACTCACTTCAGATTAAAAGACACACACGAACTAAAAGTAAGGGGATGGAAAAAGATATTGCATGATGGACCTAGAGGGTATTATGCTGAATGGAGTAAGTCAGATAGAGAAAGACAAATACCATATGATTTCACATACATGTGGAATCTAAAGAACAAAATAAACAACATATAAAAATGAAAACAAAAAGATACAGAGAATATTGTGAAGGTTACCAGATGGAAGAAAAGTTGGGGGGTTGGTGAAAAAGGGCAAAGGGATTAAGAAGTACAAATGGATGGTTACAAAATAGTAATGAAGATATAAAGTAGAGCATAAGGAATATAGTCAATAATATAAATATGTAAAGGGACAGAGGGATACAAGATTTATTGGGGTGATCATTTTGTGAATTATATAGATCTCTACTATGCTGTACAACTGAAACTAATATATTATTGAACACCAACTATAATTGAAAAAAATTCATTGAATTGTACACTGTAAATATGAGCAACTAATTGTCTATTATAATTCAAGAAAAAATTGGGCAGAAAAAATAACATAGCAATATTGATTCATTAATTGCAACAGATGCACCATATGAATGTACAAATATAAGACATTAATAATAGAGAAAAATGGGTATGAGGTATATATGAGAACTCTGCACTATCTTAAACTGTCCTAAGATTTAAAATTTATTTTAAAAAGAAAAAAATAAAGAAAAAACTATTATATTAAGCCTAAAAACTAAAACATTAACCAGTATTATCAAGTATTATTATTTTTTCTTTGGTAGACAATTTAGTATAAGATATACTTAGCGACTCTTAGGATTTTATTAAAAAATGTTTTTCATCATTGCTCCAACTAACCCTAATTCTTATATTTGATTGAACTCATGTTGAATCTCTTAAAGTCAGAACCTCCTTGAACTCGATCTGGTATGTTCAACTTTACCACTCACTTTAATTTGCCCACAGGAAATCTTGTGGATGTCAGTGACTTTTGCACTCCATAGGCCGGCCTGACACTGAACACTCCATTATGCATCACTCCTTGATTTATAGATCAAAGGATGAGCTGCCCTTTATAAACAGTGAAAAACTATCACAAAAAGTTAGAGGTCACAAATTACATTGACTTAGTAGTGACACAAATTCTCAAGTGACTATTTTTCCCAATAAAAATTAGATTTCATATTGCTTATGTCTCCTGTGTTTAGTTGTTTACCTTCCAAAGTCAGAATTTATAACTTTACTTTTTTTTAAGTAAATCATCTTCTAACAAACTTCACCATGATATTGTACGTTTTATGTGGTACTATTTTCTTTTAAAAATGTAAAGGTACAAATCCAAGCTATTACAGGGATAACTAAAAGATGTATTTAAACAACATGAGTTTTAAAAGAAATTCATTGTTTATTATAATAATATATTATTTATTATAAAACATAATAATTTTCTATATACTCTCAGAAAGTTTCCCCTTTCCTCCCTATGTAACACAGAAATATAACTTTCTCAATCAGTGTTCTGTGAAGCCTATACTTTTGGGAGCTTGAAAGTGAATATGAATCAAGGAGATAAAAAGAAATAGTAAAGACAAGTCGTTGAGCTCCCCCATTATATAGTGTCTGAAGGAGTTGCTTGCATATTCACCTATTCATCTCTCCTCTGCACATTCTATGTCACATGCCATAAATCTCCTTAACTTTATTTTCAGGCCTTGCATATCTAGAATCTGGCATGAGTGAAACATAAGCATAACTTAGAATTTTACGGTTACTCACAAAGTCCTAAAACACCTAGTGACAATGGCCTCTGACTTCAAAGGGGCAGGTGGAAATGCAAATGAAAGGAGAGAGACTGAGAAATTTTACCATATTATGTGCTCAAAGCCATTAAGTTTAAAGCCATCTTATCTATTCCCAAACCCAGTGGGCCTTCCCCCCACACCGAATGTCTCCTTGTACATATCATCCTAAGCCAACTTTAATTAACATGTGGAGGATATGGGCCATTATTTTATTCAGTGTGAATCTCCTCTTTTCTCAGTAAAGTATAAAGTGATGTGGTAAGGTGGTGATTGGTTCAGTGCTCCTGCCTTGTACGCTGGTAAGAAAAGGTTTCCTTTAGTGACTGGCAAAGTGAACGAGCCTAGTGTCCATACTGCAGTTTTAACTAGTAAATTCCTCCTAACCCAAATTCCACCCTGCCAACATTTCTACAGAGTGGATTCGGAGAAAAATAGAAAAAGCAAATACAGAAAAATATAATTCTTTAATATATTTGGTAATTCACAAGTCCTACAAAATTTTATGCCCATGAAAGTTTGAGGCTTATGGTTGAGTTTGTGTGTGTATGTGTGTTGAGCTAGGTTGCCTTTTTATGCATCTAAATATACATTACAGAAGGAAGTTAAGCTATTTTGTGGTAACCAAATTCTTTCAACCATAGTACTTGTGACAACTGCTATTGTATATTTTATTATGTGACATATGGACTTAAATTGAGGTAACATATTTTGAAGCTGCTGGGTCTTTTTGAAATTAAATGTAAAAACAAGACTATACATATTGAAGGTTGTAGATCCTCATGAAACCATGAGACAATGTGGTATAGAAGACAACATGGCTATACCTTTCCTCGCCTCCAATTACTTCTGGAAACTGGCTTGATTCCTTAACCAACCCAGAGTCTTTACTAGGTCTGGTCTCAGGTATCCTGTTCTATTGCACAGAGATCCTGAAAATTGGCTTCATATGTTGGGTCCCCTTCAATCTCTATAGATGTGACATTATCTTATAGTCAAACCTCAGAAATGTGTCTTTCCCGGGGCAAACCGAGCAATCCACTTAACACCTTAGCTTTCCCCATCGTACCAGATTTAACTTAAAATGAATCCTTATATACAACATGATCCAAATCTAGTGTCTAAATACAAGCCCATTAAAAGACTCATCCAAGGGAAGTTCATAAAACTGGACTACTATGATGTATACAAAATCTTTCTTTCCTCTACTTGCATCATCCCTAGTCCAAAATCTCACTTTTATGGTGGTTCTAGATTAGCCTACTGAGTGCAGGATTTAATAGAGGCTCAGAAATATTCTCAAAAAAATTTTAACAACTTTAGCTCAAAGTTACAGTATTAATTGTGGTATTTTGTTCAGTTCCCAACCACGGTAATTTTATTTAGTTCACCAAAGTCTACCTTTGCAATTTTAATTAAACTTTTTTTTTCTATTATTAAATATAACAGCCAAAAAACTATATATCTGCTCATTTTCACTCCACAAATAGTGTATTTGGTAGGGGATGCGATCTTCTACTTATTCTCTCGCCATGCCACAGATTTAATTCTTGTGCTAACCACTTTGACTCTTGAGGACCTGTGAAATCGTGTCTTTCTATTTAAACCCTTTAAACTTTTAAAATTATTATTCTTCTGACATGTTTTTTATGTCATGTTATTGTTCAACAAAGTGGGGTGGGGAATGAAGAGCAATTATAAAAATGAGCAAGTCTCTCCCAAAAGGAGATATATATATATATATATTCCATTCCTTTATAAATATAGTACTGAGATTGGCTTTCCCACAGGGTAAATTCGAAATGGATATTTCTGGATATGATCTTTATCTCCACATCTCTCTCCAAGTGTTCATTTTTTTCTTTTTCTGTCCTTTTTTTCTCTTCTTACAATCCAGCTTTCCTCTCTACTTCTCTGTTTATGGATCACTCCTTTATTTCTCTCTCACTGTCTCCCTCCTCCCTTATGCCTTCGATTTGGCTCTCTTTCTGCCTTTTCTCTTCAGGCCTGTTGCTTCCTCTCTGCAATGATTTTCTTGACATCTTAAAAATGTGTCTGCCTGGTCCACTGGTGCCACCTGAATCTCTGTTCTGACAATTTCCTTATTTTTCTCCCTAACTTAAAGGAAACTGAAGCAAAACTCTTTGTATTGTTTGTAGAATTTAACAAATATAGTCTTACGTTTGCTTCTCTTGTGTAGTTATGTCACATGTCACTCTTCACTTTCTTTGGTATTTGAGTTCTATTTCTGTGGCCTTTACTAGGAAAAAAAAAAATGAGGTATTTCTTGTTATACCAGGTAAGTAATATGTCAATATTTGGAAATTTTGATTATTTTAATTCTTCTGAATACATGTGAACTTTAAAACACAATGCTGTATTTTATCTTTGGAGGAAGCATATGCTCGAGTAGAGATGAATCTTGACTCTGATCTTTTCAGAAGTGGCATTACAGAATTTCTATGTAACGAAAATGAACTTTCTCTATTTGATGCTTTTAACTGCAATCTCATTTATGTGTCTCAATAATTTTCTCTACTATAATAGTATGCAATTATCTATACTTATTATTAGTCATCTTAATAGAACTTTTATTAACACCAGGAAGGCTTAATATATTTATAATAAGACACACCGAAATATTTATTTTTAGTGGCAGCCTTATAAAGAACATACTTTTCCCTAGAAAGGAAGTCTGTACAGAATTATTTTATATGAATTCCATTCTAATAAATTAAAGTACTTTTTACAAATTAATGCATAAAGTAACACATTCTAGTGGATTATTTATAAATTTAGTTATAATTTTCTTCAATGAAACTTAGTTTGAAGATACACAGAGTCAAGACATGACTCGATTAAGATTGAGTAAAAATGAGAAACACCAATATTCTTTTTCTAATGGCATAAACATTTAAACAATGTCAAATGGAACTCACTGTAAAGGTATCTCGCTGCATTTCATTCTCATTTCAGAAATATGGTAGACGCATGCATGTTTATCTGGTAAAACATACGGTAATAAGACACATCCTTGAACTGATGACACTTCTCCATGTTTAGAAGATTCTACTGCTGCTGACATTATTCTTGGGCCAGTGACCTTTCCTTTGTATGCTTATGGAGAGTGTTCCATCTTGATGACAGCTTTAATCTAGTGGAGGTTATATTTTGACCTTAGCGCCTGAACAGGATTTTTTTTTTCTCCAAAAGGAATGTACCTTTGCCTTCTAAATTTAACCCCCATTTTCCAGAAAGCATATTAGTGCAAAGAAGACGCTCTAGGTGTGAGGGGACCATAAGTGAGACAGGAACACCACTGGAGTCCTTGGGATGGGACAGAAATCTGAGGCATCATCTATTGGGCATTTGTTTTATTCCACAAAGAATAAAATTTTAAGGGGTAATTTTAGAACAGACTGACGTATTAAACAAAAAAGATTATTCTCATGTTCTCAAGAGAGACCTACTAAGTCCTTTTCACCTCACTCCTCTGACATAACTTTTTGTGCATCTATTTCCTCAGCTAGAAAATGGGAATAATGGGACCAATCTCAAGAGATTGTTGCGGGTATTAAATTAGTTAATCCAATTAAAGCATTTAGAATTGTACCTGAAATATATTGACCATCCAATTAATAATAGTTATTGTTCTTGTTGCTGCTGTTACTATTATGGTAGTTATTAGCAAGTATCAAATTCAGTTATGGTACTACTTATGTAATTGTGAGACAATAAAATCTGTAAATCTGAAACCTATCAGCAACCTAGAAGCTAAAAACATGCAAGTTTACCATCTTCTTCCTCAGATCATTGTCAGATATACTTCATAATTAAGCATACCTTCATCTATTTCTAATTACCAAGAAAAAAAGGCTTATAAGCCTAATTGTATTTAATATGTTTTAGGCAACTATACTTGAAAATGCTTTAAAGAGACACTATTACCACCCATGAGAAAATAACTCAAATAAATGGGATATACCGTGTAGAACAGATTAAGAAAAACTGCTCATTTTTGGTAAATGGTTTGCAAAATGGCTAGCAACATTGTTCTCTACACCAAGGGGTTTTCCCTCTTATGATGATTCTGGGTTTGGCTAGGAGACGTGCTTTGGCCAATAGATAAATACCAAATGTGATGCAAGCAGCAGAGTGAAAAGTACTTGTATTAGAGTTCTCCAGAAAAGCAGAATCAATAGGTTTTTATATTATAAAATTATATTAATGTATAATATATATCAATATAATATTATATTTAAAATAATATTATAGCATTATCTAGTATTATATAGGTATTATATTTACTGTTTAATATAACATTATATATACTAAATAATACATATAATATTATCTATATATATGAGAGAGAGAGAAAAAAAGAGAACTTCATTACAAGGAATTGACTCACATGATTATAGAGGCTAGAAGTTTAGTCAGTAGTAACTCCTCATTCTCCTGCCTCAGGCCCTTCCAACCACTAATAGACTTTTCTTTCTCCATAGGTTTGTATATTTTGGACATTTTACATAAATGGAATCAAACTATATGTGGCCTGTATGTGTCTTCTTTCTCTTAGCCTAATGTTTACGTTCATCCATGCTGTAGTATTTATCAGTACTTCATTTCCTTTTATTGCCAAACAATATTCAGTAGTTGGGTATACTGCAATTTGCTTATCCATTCGTTAGCTGAAAGGCATTTAGGTTGTTTCTATTTTTTCACTATAATGAATAATACTGCTATAAAGATTCGTGTACAACTTTTTGTATGAACATATGTTTTCAACTCTCTTGAATACATATTTAGAAGTGAAAATGCTGGGTCATATGTGATAACTATGGTCAACATTTTGAGGACATGCCAAACTGTTTTCCACTGTTTTCCACTCCAACTAGGAATATATCAGGGTTTTAATTTCGCATCATCCTCAATAACACTTGCTATTTTTTTTTAATTATAGCCATCATAGTAGGTATGAAGTCATATTTCATTTTTAGTTTTCATGTGCTTTCCCCTAACAACTAATAATGTTGAATATCTTTTTATATGCAACATTTTCCACCTTCATATCTTCATTGGTGAAATATCTATTCAAATTCTTTGGCCATATTTTAACTGAGGTGTTTGTCTTTTGTTGTTGAGTTGTGTTTTTTATATTCTAAATACAAGATTCTGTTTAGATGATGTGCAAATGTTTTATCCCATCATATAGGTCATTTTTTCACTCTCTTGATAATATATTTTGAAGCACAAAAATTTTAATTTTGATGAAGTCAAATTTATCTATTTTTTTCTTCTGTGGCTTATGCATTTTGGGTCACATTTTTTAAACTATTACTTAAACTAAGGTCATGAATATTTAATTTTATGTTTTCTACCTAAGAGTTCTATTATTGTAGCTCTTACATATAGTTTTGATACATTTTGAGTTAATATTGGTAGGTGGTGTGAGGTAAGATCCAACTTCATTCTTCCGTATATGAATATGTGGATGTCTCAGCATCATTTGTTGAAAACTCTGTTCTTTCCCCCATTAAATTATCTTGGCACCCTTGTCAAAAGTCAATTGATCACAGATGTGTAGGTTTATTTTTGGATTTTCAAGTTAAATATTATGTGATCTATATGACTGTCCTTATGCTAGTGCCACACTGGCTTGATTATCATAGCTCCACAGTGAGTTCTGAAATCAGGAAATGTGAGTCCTTCAACTTTGTTTGACTTTTTCAAGATTGTTTCGGTTATTTTGGGTCCCTTGCACTTCCATGTGAATTCTACGATTAGCTTGTGAATTGCTACAGGAAAAGGATCTGGAATTTTGATAGAGATTGTGTTAAATCTGTAGATCTGTTTAGAGAGTAGTGACATCTTAATATTAAATCTTCTGACCTATAAACATGGGATGTTTTTCCATTTATTTAGTTGTTTTTTTTTTTAATTTCTTTCAACAAAACTTGTAATTTTCAGTGTACAAGTCTTATACTTCTTTGGATAAATTTATTCCTTAATATTTTATTCTATCTAATACGATTGTAAATGGAATTGTTTTCTTGATTTCATTTTAGGGTTTTTCCTTGCTAGTATACAAAAACATAATTGCATCGTGTGTATTGGTCCTGTATCATGCCACTTTGTTGAACTTTTTTATTAGCTCTAAGTGTGTGTGTGTGTGTGTGTGTGTGTGGACTCTTAGTATTTATTTTTTCTATATAAGATAATGTTGTTAGTGAATATAGAGACTTTTATTCCTTCCTTTCCAATTTGGATGCCTTTTGTCTTTTCCTTCCCTAATTGCCCTAGCTCAAACCTCCAGTACAGTGCTGAATTTAGATATGATGAAAGAAGACATCTTTGTCTTGTTCTTAATCTTAGAGAAAATGCATTCAGTTTTTTATCTTGACTATAATATCAGTTGTAGATTTTTTTGTAGATGCTCTTAATTAGGCTGAGGAAGTTCCTTTCAATTCCTAGTTTGTTTAGTGCTTTATCCTGAAATGATGTAGGATTTTACCAAAAGTTTGTTTTATTTTGATTTTGGTCTATTGAGATAACCATTTTTTTCTTTATTCTTTTAGTATGGTTTATTACATTGATTTGTTTTCATATGTTAAAACACCCTTGCATTCCTTGAATGAATTTCAGGTGGTCATAGTGTACATATTTAGATTCAGAATAATAGTATTTTTGTTGAAGATTTTGGTATCTAAAGAATATTGGTCCGTAGTTTGCTTTTCCATGTTGTCTTTGTCTGGTTTTAGTATCAAGGTAATACTTGCCTCAAGACTGAGTTGGGAAATGTTATCTCCTCTTCTTCTTTTTGGGAATGGGGTGTTATTTGAAGGATTAGTGTTAAAAATTCTTTAAATATTTGGTTGAGTCCATCAGCCGTTGCTGTTTGTTTGCTTAGTGACACTTATGAACTAATTCTGTAAACTTTCTATTCTTTGTCATGAGTGGCCACTGCAACCTTTACTCAGTTAACTTAGTGATCTGTTGGTGATTAAGCAAAAATTTCTTAAACGTCGGGAACCAATAAATCTCTCAGTCTGTATTGAGGAGCTTTGTGTGTGTGCATATTGGAGCATGCCTCCAACATCTGGTTTACAATTCTGCCTTTGCTTCCACCTATTGCCTGTGCAGAGCTTCAAGGTAAGCCATAGGTGAGAGATTAGTGCCTTCTCTGGTTCTTCCTGAGTATGTACACAGCACTGCATGTGTACATAAACTTCTCAATTCCCAGGAATAATATAGAGCTTTCCAAAGCCTCCATGGACACTGCATTTCTCATCGTTTCCTTTCAAGCTTTTTGGTTAGTTTGTTGTTTGTGCCAACTGTTAACCCTCACCTCAGGCATCGCGATTTTAAAACACTTGCTTGAAAATGCTTTCCATAAATGCCCCAGGGGAGATGCTCTTAGCATTGGCTAAACCTGAGTCAGGTCACATAAAGGAAAGCCTTTCCAGCTGGGTCTTCCAGAGAATAATCTAACAGATCAAATTATATTAATTCTTTGGGAATAGAGCTTTGAAAGAGCTCCAGCTCTCATCTGTTCGTTCAGCAGTTTTTCTTGAATAAATGCTTCCAGAGTTGCTACAAGGCTTTGGTTAATTTCCAGAGTTCTGAAAAAGTTGATTCTGACTATTTTGCCAGTTTGTTATTTTTATAGAGGATGTTGTTTTCATTTTTGGATGCCATTTTCACTATATATCACTATTCGTCGTAAATTAACCTTACCAAAATTGAACTAATATGGTACACTCAGTTCATCAGTACTGATCAGGAAATTTATACCAACTCAACCTTGCATACTGACAGAGAAAAAATGAACAAAATAAATAAGTAAATTAATAAAGTAAAGTAAAATTAATTAATTAAAATATACTAAAGCAAATCAAGCGTTTCAACATTTAAACTATTATATATGACCACAGGGAATGATGTAGGAATATCTTCTGCAAATATGAAAAACAATTAAATATAAGCACTCAGGTACTTGGGTATCTACTTGAGAGAAGCACTATTCAATGGCGGCTCCAGGACCTAAAAGACCACATCACAATTTTTCAAATTAGGACAACGAATCAGAGTATGCAGCTCATGACTTAAAAGTAAATTCTACTTGTAAAGTTCACTCGTCAAAATGAAAGCAAAGGTCCTTTATTAGAAACAGGCTACATAAGAATGTTAAACTCACTTTGTACTAAATTCTCATCAAGGATGATTGATGATAGAAGAAGAAACTAAGAAGAAACATATTTTCCTGACTGTACTTCTATTAGCTGACACTACAAAAAAACAAATTTCTACTACACAACAAATGAGTTCATAATGGAAAAACACCAAAGCATCTAAATTTGACTGTACACTATACTAAAACAAAAACAAACTCAGAAAATGCTTTATGTGAAAACAAAGTTATTTGCTAATTGTTATATTGGTATTTTTGCATTTTCTTTCTTCCATCAAGTAGTTTTATTTTGAAATTCAATCTTCTCTGGCTGAAATGAGGCTTTTGCAAATTGTATTTTTCATATTTGTCTTCACAGCAATCTAAGGTAGATGAAATAAACAGAACTATTCTGGGAGACACAGAATTCTAAATTAAATGATAAAATATGTTTTAGAATGACATGGGCTAAGTGCTCTTTCAGATGGATCATTCAGTATTTAAAAGGCCACTTTAATTTGGTACCTTTTGAGGAACGGACAACAAAGACATTTAGTTAATGATTGTGCATCATTATAGAGGGCAATTTAGAAGTATGTACAGAGCCAAGCCTTTCCTACGAAGTCATCTCAAACCCCTAGATTATACTTAGAGGACTATCAACGTCTTCTAAATTGCACCACATGGCTTTCAAAAGCTGCTGTCCTAATAGTCTGACGATCTCTTGCAGTAGTGGGTTAATCCTTAATCTCTCACATATCTGACTTCCTATTGCAATTACAGTAATTTCTACACAAGTGAACATTTTATTGTCCACTATTATTTACGTAATATGTTCCTGGAGTTCTTAAATTCCCGTATCACCCTCTCCTCTCTTATCTCTTCTTTTATTCATGGAGTCTTCCTCTCCTTCCATTTCATTCCAGCTCTTCACTGGACAGCAAATGCCTTAACTCTTCTCTCTGCTGTAGCAATTCGCTCAAACAATTTTGAAATCATAAAGCCTTTCCCCATTAATACAAAGAAACTTTTTAATGTTACACTTTTTCTGTCCTATATACATACAATTTTGAGACTTCCTCCCATCTTATTTCTCACTTTAAAAAACTATTGTCCAGACTTATGTCTGTAGAGGGTTGTCTGCTTCATTGTGTTCACTCTTCATTATCTAGTCACTAAACTGCGGATTTCATTCCAAGTGTGCCACTGAAACAATTCACACTTTACAAACTTCATCTTGTCAGAAGTTTCCATAGCACTTGAAATAGTTGACCACTCTTGCCCTCTTTCTCTGGCTTCCTTAATACTATACCCATCTCATAATCCTATTACTCAAATGCTTATTTTCCTCATAGAGTTCCGAGTGGTTCTCCTCTTTTAATTGTTATATACTCCTCACATCCATTTCTTTGGCTACAATTACTAGCTCTAAATTTATAATTCCCAAACAATCTTTAGCCAAGAATTTTCTCTAGAGCTTCACATCTCCATCTCCAATTGACTTTTGAACATCTCCATTTGTATGACAGGTTCCAAAATGTACCCCATCATTATTATTCTCATAATTTCTGTTTCTCCTCTTGTATTCTATACCCTGGTGACTGGTGCCATGACAGTAGCAAACATAGTTGGATGCCTACCCAAAATCTATCCTTTCCTTTTTATCCTCCCTAATAAAACCCCAATTTTGTTCAGATTTCCACCCTTCTCCATGAGACCATTGAGCTCAAGCCATGGTATGTCCTGGTTGGTCGAAAGAACTTTCATCTCAAGTATTCCACTGATATCATGGTAGAATCATTTCCCTTGCCAGTAAGTGGGTTTGCATGGACATGTGATAGAATTCTGGACAATGAGACATGCGTCGAAGTCTGCTGGTATGCTTCTAGGAGAGGTCCCTCCCTCTTAATAAAAGACACAGGAAGAAACTGCCCCCTCTGCTGCACTTGAGTGTTTTTGGCCTTGGATTGACACTTAAAACTGTTTCAGGACTCTTGTGTGTCCAATAAGAGCTTGCCTGAGAACAAACACAGGGTACGGTAAAAGAATCAAAGGAACGGCAGAGAGACGTAATGAGAGCCCCATTCTTCAGGTTGCTCTTCTCATGAATGATGGTTCAAATCAATGGGCATCAGAATCACTTGAAAAGCTCCTAAAATAGATACTGCTCAATCCTGCCCCCAGAGGTTTTAATTAAAACCATCTGTAACATGTTCCCAGGTGATGCTAGTACTGCTCATCCAAGCAATGCACTTTGAGAACCACTAATGTAACTCACAAACCCAGGGTTTCCTGCTGTTTGCAGCCAAAAACATGTTAATAGATAGATAAAGGCTATGCACTTCATTGTCAAAACCAGAATCATGTGTCTCCTTCTAAACTCTCTCTTCCTTTCTCCAAACATACAATCTGTTGTGAAATGCTATTCATTCTACCTTCTAAATATTTGTCATATTGCTGGCTTTTCTCACAATGAGTATCACTCCCTAGTTCAATCACTCCCTCGAATTAGTGCAAAAATTCAGCTGGCCTTCTATCCCCTCTCTCTCCCTTCCTGCGGTTCGCATTGCCATGAGGGGAAGCTTTCAAAAATGTATGAATTTTGTTACTTTTTGCTTACAATTTCACAGGGGTTCCCCAGGCCTGCTAGGATACAGTACAAAATCTGTACCTTGCATGACAGTCCTGTTTTCCGCATACAGCAGACTCATTCCTTGCAACTCTCCATCCTGCAGCTGCCTATTCCCACCTTCCGGGATGTCTCCTAGTTCCGTCAGATCACTGCGCTCATGGCTCCTCTGAACCTTCTTGTATGCTCTTCCGTTCTCTCACACCCTAACCCCTTCTCCTTTGCTGGGCTTGCACTTATTTATCTCCAATTAAAGTGTTTAGTCTTTACTTCTTTTATTGCATCCTATTTACCTCTCTCCTTATCTGTACATTCTAGGAGATCAGAGACCATGTCTACCTCATCCGCCTTGTGAATTCCTCACATAACGCTTAGGACCACATCGTCATTATCTTATCGTCACCTTTGTCATCTCATCCCCCTCCTCCTTGTTTAGTAAACAGACACTGAGCTTACATATTTACAGAGTACATATTTAATCTTCTAACTACTGTGTTTTGCTTATGAGAAAAACGAAGTTCAAAGAGATCGAATAATTCACCCAAGGAGTAGCTAGTAATAGGAGAACAAGATTTCAACCCGGGGAGTCTTAGCTCTAGAGCTCACTCTTGATTCCTCATTGTTATGATAACAATGTAACAGCACCTGGTTTTTTTCCTAGGAAACCACTCCCTCTCCACCTATTCCCAGCCTTCCCTCACCTAAAATTTTACTTCTTATGATATTACTCCCACCCCAATTTGCACATGGCCAGACAATCAGAGGCCTGTGGGAACAGGCTCAGGTGTAGTTAGAGAGGTACAAAGCCTTTTTCTTGACCCATTCTCAGTTCATCCAGTCATCTCTTCACCATTCTCTGGGGAATAACTGTCTAGTGACTCTATTCACGACACAGTGAAAAGAATGGGCACATGTTAGAGAGAGAAGACTTAACATTTTTAAGTATTTAAGTAAGTATGCCCCAATCCAAATTCAGAAAACATTAGGTTTAGAGAGTAAAAATAAGTGTAAATATATTTGATAAATTAATAAAGCTAATCGACAAACAGAAAATATGATTCTGAAATAAAAAATTAGAAATATAGCTGTTCATCAACTACAAAGCCCATCTCCAGGCCACTTCTGACAAATGCACGTTCTTCCCTTGTTACACTAGTTACTATCCTGTCACGTTGGCATGTGAAAAAATTCCGTGAACTCTTGAGCACCAGAATTGGTTTTCACCCCTGGATGCCCAGCACTGAGAATCAAGAACAGTTCCTAACATAATGATTCTAATAATAATAATAATAATAATAATAATAATAATAGGAATAAGAGCAGTTATACATATAATTCAATAAAGAAAAAAACCTATATTTCCATCAAAGGTTTTTACCCTCTTAGCAAGACCGTTGAAAAGGAAATTTGGTTGAATTATTTTATTTTATTTTTTACACCTACAGCACCTGATCTTCCTGGGTGGTATCCCATCCAAGTACTAACCAGGTCCAACCCTGCTTAGCTTCTGAGATCAGACATCGAGCTTATTCAGGGTGGCATGGCCATAGACTGGTTGAATAATTTTAAAATTGAGCTTTAATCTGTCTTACCAGTATTTTAGAACTGGGGAAAGTTAAGTTGTCCTCTATTCTGTCATCTCTAATTCTCTGAGGCAGGGAGATTTACATAAACTGTCACCCTGCCCCATATTCCATCCAAATTTTACTTTATTGCCAAGCATAGCCCCTCTTACCCTTCAGTAGCACTCCCTTATGCCTCAATCAACTTTCTTCACTCTGGGGCAGCCTGTATTCAGTCTCTCATTTTATACACAGGCAGACATCTTAACACCATTCAGTATTTTCTAGTGATAAAGCCCCAAGCCCCCTCACAGGATGGAGGAGAGGGAAGGGACAAGGTGAAGGACAAAGCCCAGGGCCTGCCAGCCATCACTCATTCTCATTTCTTACCCAGGCAGTGGCTGCCCTGGAGAATCAGTGCACAGATGGCTGACAGCCTCCTGGAGCAATCTATTCTTGAGACATGAATTTTTTTTCTAGTCAGCACTGTGATACTGTAATGATTAGACTTGAAGCCTCAAAATGAAAGCTTCCTGAGAAAAGAACATCCTGAAGATTGTTTGAACACTTTTACTGAAATTATTTTTAATACATGGTGACTCAACCCTGTTTGTTCATTGCAAACATAAACAGGGCTGATTTTTAAGGGTGTGCCTGGTTAAACATATTGTATACACCCTCTACATTAAAATTAACACCTGGTTTGAAGCTGCAGTTTATTTTATATAGTGTTTAATTTTCACATAGAATAGAAATTGAGAAAGAGGTAGTTAAATAAAGTTGACACATGTCAGATCATGAATGTTCTTCTATATCCTGCATTTTTGCTATAAGGGACATTATTGGAATAACGAAAAAATTTGAATGGGCTCTGAAAATTAGAAGGCAGTAATGTGTCATTGTTAATGTGATGATTTTGATGGTCACATTGTTGTTATATTAGGCAGCAACCGTATGCAGAGCACTGTGAAGTATGGAAAAAAAGTACAAGAATGATTTCAGGTTGCTTATAGTGTAACAGGAAAGATATCAGATGCACACTAAAGATCATGAAAAATACAAAGCAGAATGCCCTAAGGGCCAAACACCAGACAAGAATGTATCATTCTCAATATTTTTTCCATCAATGACATTGACCCTAACACTCACTCTTAAAGATTTATGGAGATTAGACCCAAGTCACTGTGAGCTGGATGCATTTCCATTCTTCTCTTCTTCCTGAATGAACATTGCAAGGAGCAAGAGCAGCATTATTCTAAAATTACTTTTGAATGTATCCTCATTTAATTTTAAAAGGCAAATGATTCACCATCTTGGGTACATCATCTCTACCTACTTCATCTCAAAAACAGTTCATTGTATTTCTTGGTGTCATTCAAATTAATCAATTTTAAAAAGGGCTAATTTTTAAATGGAGCAACAAGTACTATCCCCATCCCTCTTACTGCCTCCACTCGATTAAGCAGTATTTCCTGCCCACTCTATTTCAAAAAGCAACAACCACAAACTTAACCTGGTTCAGTAATTTGGGAATCCTAATGCCTATGACTTTCTCAGTATCTCTTTCCATATATACCAATAACATTGTGATAATAGATGATAGACAGTCCTCAAATTCAATATTTATTCTTCCACAATTATTGAATGTGCTAGATGATGAGAGGAATACAGTTCCTTGAGATGCTTATAATTTAGTGGAGGCAGATAATAAAATGAGAAAAATGAAATACATACCTATCAAACATATGCAAATGTCCTTCCCCTTCCTCCCCCTAGAAGATTCAGAAGGTCCCATCTCACCTTCTCTCTCCACTGGCTTGGAAGAGAATTCCATTCTTCTCCAGCAACCTCACTCCACAAGTATGGGAAATTCCATTTCTCGTGTACGGGACAATCAACTTGTCAGGGGTTAGGTAGATGCAATCTGTGGCGATGGCAACTCTCCTTACTTCCCTGAGTTCACTTCCGCATGTATAAATCTGAGGCAAGCAAACCTACCACCTAGGCTGGAGACTGTATTAAATGTGAGCACGCACATGAAAACTCCTCCACTTAAAGTTTTCCCACCCCACATTCTTCTCTCCTCTCAGGGTGGGCTCATCTAGGTCTAGGAATGCAATGGACACATAAAACTTGATGGTGACAGGAAAAGGAAGAAAATGGGAAGGTTAAAGAACTCTCTCTTCCACCTTGGCTTTTCACGCTCCTAATCCCAGTTGATCTCTCTATCTTCCATTCTCAGAGAGCAGAGAAAATCTTCTCTGCTTCCGGGCCTCTGTCTGCCCCCCAGCATCAGAAGTAGTGAGACATCAGTCCACCTGTTTGGGTTCTTTTCAGTTCCAGTGCCAGAGAAAGCAGAGCCTCACTCAAGTTAGGTTGCTATTGATCTCCCTAAGGACCTACAAATTTCTGAAATGCCATCTTCCCAGAATTCACATTCTTTACTCCCGCATCTTCGAGCGCTGGACACCAAGCGGTGGCCCAGTGTAAAAGGAGATTCCTCTGCATTTCCTGTTAAGCAACTCAGAATAGCCGAGAACCCCCTTGATACTCAGCCACCTGCCTACTTCAGCCCCCACTGCAGCTCTTTTCAGGATAGATGGATGGGTTTGGATGTTAGGACTAGGTAGGAACAAGATGGCACAACCATACCATATCTTTGGAAACTCATCTGCAAACTTTCAGTAATTCTTGATTCTTGAATCTTTTTTCCTTCCATCCACTTTCACCATACACAAGAGTTACTCCTATAATGTTTCCAAAACACTAAACCTCCTGAGCCCTTCTCATCCTTTTTTCTTCTCACATCTCAAGAACTAGATAAATCCTCCTTAGAGAAAGACATAAAAGAAAAGAAAGGAGAGAGGGAGGGAGAGAACATGGAACCAGGAAGAGTGCAAAAGCTGGGAACACTCATATCAAATTTTGATTAGTCACGACTGTAACTCTCCCTCTTGGGTTTTACTAGCATCATCCCCACATCTCCACATATGAACATACTAGTTCTACACTGTGGAGGAATGTCCCACGCCCAGTGGGGCAACAGCAGGAAATAGAGCATAAATATTCTAGATTCATTTTCAGTGAAACAGGTTGAGAAGGAATTGATCAAAGACTTATCTTTACCTTCTTCAGAAGTTTCAAGATGTCACCTCAGGTATTCCTGAGAGAAGCTTTTATACAGTTGTTTTTTTTTTTCTTTTTTTTCTTTTTTTCTTTTTTGAGCTAGGAGATTTCTATAGTCCAGCAGAATCACTCTTCTGCTATTTTTAAAACTTGTCTCTGATATTTTGCGCTATTTTAAGGTACTTTTAGAATTTAGTTTGGTAGGTTGGGAAAGACAATCTCAGATACTACTGTGCTTTAGTGATATATTCCACAAAGTTTACTAAGTCTTTCTGTATTTATCTCATTCCTCTAGAAGAAATGTAAGGAATTTAAAAAAAAAAAAAAGGATCAGCCTATATTACACAATTTTAGGAACTCAAAACTTGGAGCCAAGGTACATGTGTTCCAATTCTTACTCTATTAATAAACAGCTCACTGTGCAAATTTTGGGGAACAATGACTTGTCTCGGTCATGAAATTGTCAGAAGGAGCATATTAAATGATATGTAAAAGTAGGTTGACAAAATATAATGTGATATAAAAATAAGGTGTCACATTTTAAAAAGGTACTAACATAAGAAGATAAATGCAAAGTCTGTGAAAAAGAAACTATGAGACCATTTTTTTGCTCAGAATTACTTCTTTTCTCTAAATACGTTAAAAGACCTTTGGAATAGGGAAGACTCTCTGAATTCAATGTTTCTTTTGAAAGGGTACAGGCTTCCTCTTCTACCACGTGATATTTGGGTTACATCTGTAAGTGAATCTTATCCAGTAGATTCTAGACTGCATTTTTTATTTTTTTGGCATAAATATCCAAACCACAATTAGAGTTCAAACTATTCTCTGGATAATTTGGCCAATTATTTCTTAAAACCGTTGAAAAATAAGGTATACTATCATCAAAAGACTGACTGACTGTCTGGCTAACAGACTAACATCTTCAATGTAGGGAGCCTAATTGTATAACTTGGGCTCAAATAGGATAGAAGGAGGTGGATTCAATTTCTTTTTTTTTCTGTGCATACAGCTTAGTTCATGCATCTCAGCCTTTCACATAACTGAAGTAACTCACAAGAGGATAATGTCCTCTCCCAAGGACACAGGATTTGTTCATGCAACACTCCATAACCTTTTAAGCCTCCTATTTAAAGTGTGATTTCCTATTATTTCATAAGTAATCCTTAAATTCATTATCAGAAAACCACTGTATAATCTTTTATTATACATTATTATTTTTTCTTAACCGATCTTTATATTCTTGGTACTACCAATTATACCATATTCTCACAAAATTAATAAAAGGTTAAAAACCTTAGGGTTTTCTGGGGTGGGTGGGGGAGGAGAGGTCCTAAAAATCAAAGAACAGTTAATTCAAGTAGTATAGGATAGATGCATTTTCTAAAAGAAGGGTTTTTTTTTTATCATACGTTTTTTGCAAATGGGCCAAAAAAAATTTATAAATAATACACCAAGTCACATTACAAGTTATTTGATTACTGGTAGCTGACATATACAGCAATGGAAGTGCAGCTAAAAAAAATAAATGCTGAGTTGATAGCACCAAGATGCCAGGCCAATACATATAAATATAAATCCTGTAATTTTACCATAAGGAGGCTATTGATCTTACTTATTTCTAGCTTCTAGCACAGTGTTTGATCATAGTAGCCACTCAATAAATATTTATTTAACGTGTTCTAGTAAAATAACTCGAAATATCCAGAGAAAATAGCTAGACCTGAGTGTGGATTGAAGTAAGCTTTCTTTTTTTTTTCTATGTTTTTCTTTTCCTTTCTAGAAGCCAGAAACGCTTTCTATACAGCTATTCACACTAGCGATTCCCTTACAACACATTTCCAAGTAACTATAACTCTGCTTAAAATGAAGCATGAGAAATTCACTGTTCACAGTAGTTAAAAAGCATTTTGATAAGACAGAGCACAACATTTTGAAAGAGATATGATGTAAACTGAGTCCTGCACAATAGACTCTTACCTTAGATCACTCTGTATAAAACTACTCTTTCTAACACTATTTTCAGGGATGAATAATCACCAAGGAAGAATAAATTAAACATGGAACATTTTGCAAAGTCTGTTATTTTTATATTCTGGTAATTTTTATCAGAATATATAATAGAACTCTTTAACTCTTCATCATAAGCACTGAAAAATGAACCCTTAAAAGTTTCTTTTTCTAGAAAAAATATAAAATTGAGGCTAAGAATTCACACTGATTGTGGGACCAGTTCATCTAATGACACCGTAAATTTTTAAATTTTCTTCCCATTGCCCCACAAAGTGTTACAAACCAAGAAGATTTTTCAACTTGAATATCATTATAAATTTAGGGGATGTGGTAGAGACAAATGACAAATCTAAATTTAAACGAAAATATTGACACAAGGTCTGGAAAGCATTGTCTGTTTTCAGTTTGTTTAATTGGATGTGTTGTACATCATGAGGCCAGGAAGGAAACACAGTAAGCAATGTCATCGTGATTCAGTTACAACCAGAAACTGGAGAAATCAGAAGGCTTTGGCCAGACAGGTATGGTCAGAGGAAGGCTTTCCAAGCTTTGACAATGTTAGTGCAAAAAGAAAGAAAATACAAAAACAACTGAGATGGAAAAATCAAAGATTTTTGATTGATAGTTCTGAGAGACAGGAATATGAGGGGAGAGTGATGGAGATAAGATAGCACCCCCGCCCCTCCCCGTGAGAAAAGAGAGGAGAGAAATAGACGAAAACCAAAGATAAATATGTCCATTCCAAAGAGAAACTGCTGGGATCAAAGAGAATGATGCTACCTACCACATGGTGGGTGGTGGCCTAGAATCATCTTAGCATATCTTTGAATGCCCAAGGAGTCACTTCTCACGAGTCGTTGTCTCCAGCCCCTGTATCTATTTATGCTTTGTTTATTTCATCCATGTCAACCTACACTGAAACTTAAATTGGATCAAGCATCATCACCATTTTCATAAAAATAACACTCAACCTGAGCATTTCTGAGTTTAGCGGAGTCTATTGATGATCTTATTCATCAGGGATGACTGCTAGAGGAATGAATGAAGAGACAGAAATCCACATCACATTACATTCTGCATATTACTGGCCTCCTCCTCCCATCTTCTCTTATCTTTCTTTTCAAGAGAAAAACAGAAAATCAATTCTCCTCTCCCACTCAGAGCTACTTACCAATGCCTCTGAAACCTTTGTACCAACAATTATTAAGCCTCTGGGTGTTGAGGGAAGGAGAGGAAAATTGTAAAGGCCTACTTTCTACTAATAATTGTCAATGCTTTCTTCTATGAAAAGCAGAATGTTAAAAATAACATGTTTCACTTCCTTACATATATCAAACAATTTTTAGGGCTCATACAGTCACTAGGATCTTATTTTCAAATAACATGAATATGAAATGCTTATAATATGTTAACTGGGACATAAAACTATATATGTAATATAACAGTTTTTATAAGCCATACATATTTATATTCTTAAAAATGACCAGAAAAATATACTAAAATATTAAAGTATCTCCGAATAGTAAGATGAAGGGTGATTATTACTTTCTCCTTTCTAGCATTTTATAAATGTTTTATTATGAAGAACTGTTTTTTTAATAAGAAAGAAAAACTTTTTGAAGATGCCTTAAGATCATACTCAGTAAAAATTTTTTTATATTAAAGCGATATCGGGTTAGTTTAAGTTATAGAAAGTATAAGATAAGGACATCTTGAGTCTTTTTTTTAATGTGAAATACATACTTAACTTGTCTTTGAAACTCAAGGACAAGTTTGCTTCTTTGAGGCACTATGAATTTGATTTCTTCTTGGAGAACTCAATCCTTTTCAGCATTTAAGTCACACGCTTATGAAATTAATGCGCAAGCTTAAAGCAAATAGAACAAGAGAAATAAATTATAAAATAATGTATGAACTAGAGATGTAGTGGCATATATTTTTTTCTTTCAATAAAAATTTTCATTATGACGGATTTAACCAAATTATTTAGTTGGAGGACTTGGGTATGATCCTCTGAAGTTAGGTTCCTAATGGCCACCTTTTTAAAAAGTTGCTTTTTAAATGAATGTTGTATTATTATAGTCTTATATTTATATTTCTTAGTCTCTTTAAATGATTTCACAAGTATTAATGATGCAAGGCATCAACCATAGCTGCTCTTCCTATCTCTGAAGTAGAGATACAATATACTCTGCCTAAATCCCTCCTAATATGGAAATGACTAACCGGGCATCTTTCATTTTTAAAGTAAACATATTTAGGATATAATATTGCCATTAATTCATTTATTCACATATCCAGCAATTATATACATGTGTCTAATATGTACCAGGTACTGACCATAACAAGATGAATAAGAAAAGTTGCAGCACTTAATCACTTCATATTCTATGAGACATTCGAGACACTGGTAGAAAACCAGCTACACAGTTGCTTTTTGCCTTGAGCTCTTAATTACTATTAATGCTTACTCTTCACCTTTGAAAAACTTACTGCTTTGAAGGAATCATGCCCAATTTCTTTCTTTCTTTCTTCCTTCCTCCCTTCCTTCCTTCCTTTCTTTTCTTTCTTTCTTTCTTTTTCTTTTTTTCTCTCTCTCTTTCTTTTTTTTCTTTATCTTTCTTCCTTCCTTCCTTCCTTCCTTTCTTCCTTCCTTCTTTCCTCCTTTTTCTTTCTTTCCCTCTCATTGATAATTTTTTACATTTATCATGTGTTGAAATGATAATATTTTTATATAGTGGGTTGAATAAAACATGTTATTAAAATAAATTTTATCTGCTTCATTACTTATTTTAATGAAGATGATGAAAACTTTTTCACTTGTATATGTGGCTTTCTTAATACTCTAGCACGTGTGCATTGCACTACATGTACTCAGTTTGTTACTCTTGGGAAAAAATAGAGAAGCCTACCACTTCTAAAAGCATACTTGTACAAAACATATCATATGCTTTAATTTCATCAGTCAATTATGAGGGTCAGCCCATGTAAACAAGTACATAAAGTTCAGCAAAAAAAAAAAAATGTGTATGAGCACTAACAGTTTTTGTGTGTGTTGTAATGATTCTACATACCGCAGAAACTAGTAAACTGCTCTCTATCTTCTATCTTTGGGGATAGTATGGGAAAGAATTTCTTTTCTACCTTGATCCCTTGTTTCATATTATTAAAAACAAATGTTTTATTTATTTATAAAACAAGTTTATATAAGGACTATATAAACAGATTTATTCTTATGGGATTTATAATTGACATTTCTTAAAATAAGATTATTAGATATTTCAAGTACAACTTTTATATACATCTAGATGTGTCCTTATGCTAGAAAAGAGTCTCTTTTTATATACCCAAAGACTGTAAAAACAACAAGAATGAAATAGTACTTCCATTTTCTCCTTAAGAGTTGAACAAATCAAATTCCCTTCCTATTTGCTGTAAGTTAGTATTTCTAGTTTCTAGTTAATGTATGACACTCAATGAAATGTCACCAGAATTTTTAAAAGACTCATAGTACATTAAAAAACATTTTTACCAAGACAATTATTAAGATAATATCTTTTCATGAAACGTATTCTTTAATTTTTATAGAAGGAACAGTCAAAATTTTTAATTCAAATTTAGTTTTAAAAAATATTTTATAAAGTTTACTTTTGTTTTTCTCAATAATATACCATACAATATCTATTTACAATCCCATATAACTTTTACAATGATCATTTTTATAGTGATATGTCTGTAATATAATTAAAGATACTTCTCAAATAATTTAGATTATAATAAGAAAGTCTGTGCGAAATATTCTTAAGTGTATGTTACTAGAATCTACACATTGTCTCACTTTAAGTTACTTTGAAATAAACTATAACAGTATGCAATATAATACATAGCCACACCTTCAACATATAAAAGACATTTAAAAGGAAAAATATATGTGTACTTTTTTCTGATGTAATCATTGCCTTTAATATTAGAGCACAATAAATAAGATGGTCTTTGTTTTTCTTACACATTCTATCATCTTTCTTTCTTGAGAAGTTCTGAACTTCAAAAATTTTTATCTCTGTGATCTGGCTGTTGAAATTTTGATTAAAATATTACTTTTATTTGCATAAACATTGGACAAAATAATGATACTTTATTTTTTCATGCATTCATTCATTGAATAAATTTTTAACGAGCATCTACTATGTGTCAGACACTGTTTTAGGCCCTCAGGGTATGATAATGAGCAAAATAATATGATCCTTGTTTTCAGAACTTAAAAATAGAAAGGAATTAGACATTTCACAAATAATCTTACAAATGAAAACATAGCTACACACCATGAGGAAAGCAATGAAAGAAAAACATGGGTTTTACAAGAAAGCTTGCGGGTGGTATAATTTAGGTTAGGGAAGTTGAGGAAGTCACTTTGAGGTTGTGACTAGTTTTAACTGGAACAAGAGTAGGGTTTAGCAGGTGAAGCATCAAGGGAGTGTATTAGGCAGAGGAGACGGTTAAATGTAAAGGCCTCAAAGACAGAAAAACTTCATGCATGTGAGATATTGAGCAGCAAAAGCCTCCTGAACCAGCGGATTGATGAGAGAAGGGCCAGCAAGGTTGACAGAAGTCAGATCACGCCTTGCCTTACAGATTCTTTATTGAGACGATTCATACGATTTGAATGGGGTCTTAAGTTTAGAGAATAATGTTCATTACCTGGTTTTGATGGTTGTATTTTGGTTGCATGGAACCATGTCCTTGCTTGTAAGAAATGCATGCTTGTAAGGTATTATTCAGTGTTGTTGAGGCGTCAGATGGGCAATCTTACACTCAGATAGTTCAGGGAAGGAAAAAGTCCTTTGTGTTGTACTTGCATCTTTTCAGTAAGTTTGAAATTGTTTCCAATAAACAAAAAAGAAACAAAATTGGAGAATGAAAGTTCCTATCTTCTAATCTAATAGATTTTCATTTCATTTTTGACTTTTTAAAACAAACAAAAATATCTAAATGGAATAATTTTAAAATATTCAAGGAAATACAATTGTGAGACAAGTTATCTTCCCTATTAAATACAGATTCATGTAGTATGTTTCCCATTTAGCCAGAAATGAGGGGTTAGAAAGCAGTTGTTTCTAATCCAGCCCTTTAACAGTGCTACAGATAGACTGTATTGAGTGGGCAGGTGGTGTGGGACAGAGAAAAGGAAAAAACAGTTTCTGTTTGAGTGATCTACCTGGACAGCACCTTTCATAGGCCCTTAAAAGTTCAGTCGTCCCCAGGCTCTAGGGCAATAGAGTCACTATCAGTCCTGTCCTTAAAACTTGAGGGGAAAATAGATAAATAAAAGATATTTTATTCTTCTTATCTTGACAACATACCTTCGTAAACATCTAAAAGGTGAATGCAGAATTTATAAATGAAAATTCATAATTCCAACTTCTTAGAATTCCTCCCCGCAATATGAAGTTCAAGGGCGAGAGTGACCCACTCTCCTTCTTGTTCACATCTTGTTCCCATCCACAAGCAAAGGCCGTGTCTCACACATATGTGGCCATCTTCACGAAGAGCTACTCCCTCTGCCACCACCCCTTATAATAAGGAATCAACCGTATATATTTCTTCAGTATCTCAGTAATTCTCTTGAGTTTCCTATCATTCCAGGACTCTTGCTAAACATATACATTCACATCTAACATTTGCTAAACAATTCTTGTTTGCTAAACATCTGTAGTATTGTTTACATAGGTTTTTATTTCTTTTGCCTTTTTTTTTTACATAGTATAAATAATAACATATGTATCTGTCTTCAGCTCTTCCTCTCTAGAGTAAGTCTTAGCGATCTATCCAACTTTAACTATGATTTTGCCTCAAAAAATTACAGATACCATTATGTAGGCGAGACTGAATATATAAACAGTGGCCAGACATTTATGAACATGGAACTCTGACACACAATCTGCAGCTCAGAAAACCAACCCATTAGCTACAGTAACTAACTCCGGAAGCCAACCTGTTTTCTGTAACTCAGACTAGTGGGTAGTAAGTCAGACCGCTATCTCTAGCAACTGGTCCAGGAAGCCAAATAGTTACCCCTGTAGCACAAATGGCCAGGACTTAATTAATAACTGACAGGTTTCCTAACTTTTGTCTTGGCTTCCAACCAGAGAAAGCCAAACATGCACCCCTAACCTATCACATAGAAAGCCCCGCTTCTAGTTAGCCCACCTGCAGTTTCCCTATACAAACAGCCTCCAATAAAGGCACACCTAAAACCTTCCCTTTTCTTAAGTATAAAGCTTTCCAGATCCTCTGCCTGTCTTTGAGTCTCTGCCAAACTCAAGCAATGGTGGCTGACATTTTTGCTACAAGCAGCTCTGGATAAATCCTCTTTGCTTGTTCTCATTTGGTTAGTCCTTGTTTGTTATCGCGTGGAGCAGACAGGCAGTGATGGTTTTCATGCTTAATATACTTTTTTGCAATGAAGTAGTTAACTGCAACATACGTTTGGTTAACATGTATTTGTTTATAATTTACTAAATTAAGTAAATAATTTAATAAATAATTATTTCATCATTAAAACTTTAGTTGGAATTGTTTCCATTATAGAACTAGCTGCTCCAGTGAAAATGGAATTTAGACTGCTTAAGTAAAATATTTGCAACCCTTTGTTTCCAGAGTTGGCAGTAAAAGCAAACTTTTCAATATTAATTTATTCAGGAAATGATAGATTCTTTGAGTTTTGCACATAAGGATGAGTCATCACCAAAGGAGTGTTTTATATAGTGAAAAACAATGCTCCTATCTGTAAAGACTTTTCACATAATTTGCTTAACTAAAAGGTGTTAAATCTGAAAATATAATTGATTGTATTACTGCAAAAGCATTTGGGAAGTAGAAGAAAAGGTATGATACTTAGAGCAGTAGAATTTCAACATAGGTTGAAAAATGACATGAGTTATTTTCTCAGTCCTCATAGTAAGCTGTTTAGGAGCTTCTGTGGCTTGACATGTTTAAATTCAAACCGCAAATCAGAAGAATTCATTTTTAACACAGAGAAAGTAACTGGTAAATTCTAATTGCAGTGTTTTCTATTCTCTGCAGGTACTAGCAAAACCACAGCCGAATTGCTACAGTCTATACCCCTCTCCTATCTTGAGTACACATCTCTCTCCAGCCTTCCAAATCTCCCAAATTAATCTGTTCAATCTTTTCCTTCACCCATTATGTCAATAATTCCTCAAAGTGTAGATGTGGGCTATCTACATGAGAATTCTCAAAAGGTACCTGTCCAAATGCAGATTCCTGGGCCTCATCCAAGACCTTCTGAATCAGAATCTCAGGGAATGGAGTCAGAGGAATGTGTATTTTCACAAACTGTCCAAAAGAGTCCCATGTACATCTGAAGTTGAGAATTACTTTTTAAAGCAATTATCTACCTCAGAGATCTTGTCAAATCTCCTGGATTCACAGATGGTCTGATATGCTAATGACAATATAATCTATATTTTTAACTTTAGCTTCTCTTTTGGAATTCAACTGGTTTCTCTAACTTCTGATAAGAAATATTTATTAGATGACTCACTGTGAGCAACAGCTCAGAAATAATTAAACCAAGCTTCTTAT
The DNA here is from genome assembly GCF_000325575.1 of Pteropus alecto. Taxonomy (NCBI): domain Eukaryota; kingdom Metazoa; phylum Chordata; class Mammalia; order Chiroptera; family Pteropodidae; genus Pteropus; species Pteropus alecto. The sequence goes on along the minus strand of NW_006438088.1, from coordinate 2,038,172 downwards.
ATTTGCTGCAAAAGAAGCTCTTCCCCTTTCTTCTGTCAGTGGTACCACTGGTCTCCTAGTTACCAACTATTTAAAAATTTAAAAATAAGAGTCATCTTTGACCTTCACCTTGACATTGTAAATTCAGTTCGTCACTCATTGAGTGGTTTCTTCCTTCTTTAAGCATCTGACTGTATCCAAATACATCTTTAAGTGAATAACTATTACCCGAACACCTATTATACGCTAGAAAATGGTGATTTAAAGATTAATCAGACCTGATCCTTTCTTTGAGATACTTACAGTCTAACTAGTGTGAGAATCCAATAAATAAATAATCCTCTGTGCTAAGTGCTATGGTGTAAATGTAAGAGTACATAGATAATAAACCAATTAATGATTCCTACGGGGTCTGTGAAAGGTACAGAGAGGAGGCAACATTGAAGCTGGGGTTTTCTGATGGATAAGTAGTTCACCAAGCAGAGAGTGAGAAAAGGACATTCGGGAGAAAACAACAGGAGCAAGAACACAGGGATGTAAACGTGAATTGGCTAGAATTGTTCTTTACCCGGTGTGTGCTAGGAACTGATCGTAATGAGGCCAAAACGTTGGATTATGCCCGAGTTACAAAATGTCTTGTGTGATGTGCCAAATAGATGTAGGGGAATTGTTCTGCAGGTCTTGAGAGTCACCAGGGGAGTTAGTTTCCTTTTAAATTAAATTATCGTATTTATGAAAAATATATATGGAGAATTTTAAAATTCAAAAATTATTACAAGGCTTAAAATACAATCGGTATGTTCTCTGTTCCATCCCTCTCCATTTCCAAGTGTTGCTCTCCTCTGGCACCCACTTTCCGTAATTAAAGCTATCACGTTTAGCATTTACCTCTCTATTTCAAAATAATATGCCGCATTGAAGAAATTATATTGTGAAATCAACAAATATCAGTGTTACCGAGTCTTTTCTTTCAGCTGATCTTTTCTGAAAAGAGAAATTCTCTTGTCTCCTGCCTAAGGGCACAAGCCTGATGATCAGGTAGAGGAAGAGGACCTGGGCTTCACTGTTAGTTATACAGACCTGACTCATCCTACATTCTAGTTGCTTGACTTTTCCCTGGACTGTGGTCTCTGATGCTTAACATGTCAAAGAGACTTCCTTTCATCTGTAGTTATGTCGATCATTTACCAGCAAATAAAACATTACATTAATTTTAGCTTTATACCTTGAAGATCTCAAGTGACCTAAATTTTATGTAGCAATTGGACCCAGTTTCTATTAAGTGGATGAGGATACTAAATAGAGCTGGAGTGAGGGCAAAGGCCAGTAAATGCTGAAGTCTTCTAATGAGAGGTCAGTGATCTATAGTCCGTGGGCCAAATCCAGTCTACTGTCAATTTTTATATAGCCCACAAGCTAAGAACGGCTTATACATTTTAAGTGATTTTAAAAATTTCAATGATAAATACTGTTTCATGATGCAAAAAAAAATTATATGAAATTCTAACTTAGTGTCTATAAATAAAGTTTTATTAGAATCTTACCAGGCTCAGTTTTTACATATTGTCTATGGCTGTTTTCATGTTATAACTGTGTAATTGAGTACTTGTGACAAAAACTACATGGCTTGCAAAACCTAAAATATTCACTATCTGACTCTCATTACAAAAAAAGTTTACTGATCATGGTTTTAAAGCAATTAGTTGGGGCAATGCAAAAAGCATCAGGTAGAGGATTAAGCCCAGGTAATCTAGCCAAAAGAAGTAGTCGGATCCCTAGGAGAGAAATTGGAAGGAAAGAAATTAAATGTGTTTTCTGCCCCTAGGACTTTCTTCCTTTCTTTATAATAGTTGTGATTCTTCTCGTTAATATTAGACCACAGTGTATTAAGTGTCAGCAAATTTAAATTGTTAATACTTCTCTATGGAACTTTCCATTTCAGCTTTCTCTTTTACCCTCTCCTACATCATTACAGTCTATACCACTTGCCAATATATCCTTAATTGTCTGCATACGCACATTCACATGATCTACTCTTCAAATTAATCGTAAGGTCCTGATGGTTTCAGAGAGAAAGAGAGAACAAGAGCAAGGGCACCTTACAGTCTCCTGTTCTCTTGTATTTTCAAACCTGGAACAATATCTTCATCCCAGGTGCTCATAGATGTTGAAGATGATGCTAATCTCCTGGCTGTAATCTGAACTTTTCTTTCTCAGGGAAAAGAAAATAAATCCCTATGAAAATATATTTCCACATTCTAAGAATTGCAACAAGATAGATTTGATGCAGCTAAACTTATTAAGCGAATAGCACAGTCTGGGAGTTGGGAAGGTACTCAGTAAAACATGTGTTCTTTGGTTGAATGGCTGACAAAAAAAGACCGTTAGAGCTCTCTTGATTTTCTTCTCTTCAGGACTCCATCCCCCAACACACAATCACACACACACACACACACACACACACACACACACCCCCCAATCGTTTCATCCTGATGTATTCAGAATCTGAGGAGAAACTACTAGACTGTGAAATAAAAATAGAGATTTCAAATGGCACGTACTAAGCCATAGAGTGGAAAGAAAATAAAATCCAAAAACACTTCTAGCCAAGGTAGCTTGTCTCTCGAAATTTCACCCAGGATTCTGTGGAAAGAGTAAACTGCAGTTTTTATTTAATTCAATTAGATGCCCATTTGGCAGATTAACCTTTTTCCTCTTGTGTCTTCATTGTGACTTACTTGATACAAATTGCTTTCATTAGGGCAAGAATGGGATTCTGGTTAGTAGTCTCAATTGGAATCTGTTGCAATTGTTCAGTGTACAAGTGATCAAGATCTGTTAACTTTGGCTTAACATTAGAAAGGAAAGGAAGCAGTCTTATAAATAATTACAAGCTCTGTCTGAATGGAAATTTTGGAAACTTAAGAGGTCTAAACAGAATCATAGATTACAAATCTTTTTAATTTAAGATGAAAGGATTGAAGATTTTCTCGAAACTTACTCACTGACATCATCTGTATGAAGGAAGCCTCGGTATATTTGACTTTAAAATATTTCTCTAAATTGACTGAGTAAGGGTAACATTGGAAGAAAGAGAAAAGCAGTGAGCAACATGGGCTGAAGGATTGGACAAACAAATACAACAGAATGCCAAAGGCTCTGAAAGAGGTTGAAGAATGATAGGAGGAAAAAAGAATACTAACGAGTACTTTAAAACCTCATCATCTCTTCTCCTACAGTGCCAACTGACTGATGATGCAAAGATACTAAACTATTGCGAGACACTTCTCCTAGCTTAGGTCATGAACTTCGAGAACAATGTATATCTAGGATGTTTGCTACTAATTTTGGAACTCAAATGTGAGGAAATAATACCTCAGTAATATCAGTGACCCCATTCCTACCACAAAATATAACATGAGTATAACATTAAGCAGCTTCCATTTCCATAATTTGAATATCCCCCATTACTCCATGTCTCAGGTTGTAAATTATAATATTGAAGTTGAGAACCTGGCATGTAGTAGGCAGTTGGTAAATGTCTTCCAAATGAAGATATGGATGAACTAACAGCTTAATAACTGGAGGTTTCAGTTTATGGCTACACAAATCCTGACAGTGCAGAAAAAAACAAAGCATAAAGGAATTTGTATGTATCATGCACAAAGGCAAACATTTTAAAGACTCAGTCCAAAGCAGATTTGGTTACAGAATTATGAAAGAGAGCGTTCTTGGTGAACGCATTTCTAATCGTGATAAAAATATCAGCAGTACATTAGAGAAACACAGTTGTTCATTTCTTATTCAATAGACAAGACCACATTAGTGTTTGTTCTTGTGGTTACTTTGTTTGATGCATCTTGTTTATTAATGAATCAATGATTTCATACTTGGAGAGAAGGGGATTTGCAATATTGCCTTGGAACTTTTCTCCTATTTATTTTGCTAATATTTTAGTATATTCACATTGACTACGGTATGAAAATATTTCTTCTTGTCATTTTATAATGTGAATAATACCTAGTATTTAGAAAATATGCTATTCCACATAAAAGTTAAGGAACTTGCTTGAGGGCACATAGAATATTAGGGAAGGCCAGAATTATATGTCCCAAGCTTTTAATCTGCCCTTTTATTCTTATGCTCAGAATAATGCTCTACATTCATTCTTTAACTTCTTATAGATACATGCCAGGAATAAATTTCCTTCTGACCTAAAAGCCGCCCTTCTGAAATTCCCTTCTATGAGTTTCAGCAATGATTTTGTTCTCATTACTCTTTGAAAACAATGTTTTGTTTAGTTTTGTTTTTCAAGTGTCACAAAATCAAAGGTCTACAGGAGCCAGGCAGGTAACACACAAATGAAGTAGAATGAGTGAGAAATGACAAAAGGTAAATGACTCTCAGCTCCAGTCTCTGATGGGGACTATGGGAAACTAGAGACACAAACCCATTAGAAAGGCTCCAATTTTCTGAGAGACAGCAGAAATCCAAATCTGTGTATAAACCTTTTAAGTTCCACTGTGTTTATTTTGGTAACTAATTAAAATGTAAACTACTGCCCAAGCCAAAACCATAGACCAAACCAAGCATGTCTGTGGGCTGTGTCTAGCCAGAGGAACAGCTCGCTTCCTTTTTATATTGCCAGATTGAGCTGCTGGGGGGGTATTTCACTCTGTTTGGAATGGTTTCTAATGTATCAACAATCAATCACATTAAGGAAAGTCCAAGAATATTTTCAATAATGCCAACATAGATGGAACCATACAGTCTCTAAGAATGGCTACCCAGCAAGATAACTAATTTGAGGTCAAGAGATATTTTGTATACTTGTTAAGAACGAGCCTGGGTTTGAATTCCCGCTTTTTTACTTATCAGCTATGTAACCTTGGGCAAGAAATATAATTTCTTTATTGTTCAGTTTCACATCTGTAAAATGAAGATAATGATAATTATCATGACAGTTACATGAATATAGCGTTCAAGTGTGTGAGTACATATACCTAGTACTTAAAATAATATCTAATTTACTGTTATCTAATTATTTGCCATTATTATTCACAAAGCATTATGTTGACGAAAAGTAACACACTTTCACAAATCTATTTCGCATTAGACAGCTACGGGCACCATAAGTGGCCTCAGGAAACATTCTTCCTCACGCAGAATGGGTGGGAGAATTAGGCGCCTGTGGTAAATCCCCACTATTTTGTCCTTAGCACCAGAGGCTGTACTTCTTGGAAATGCCATAATTGCATATTTTAATGAGTGGAGTATAGATAGCAAATTTTTGAAATACTAAAAATATTAGCAGTTAGTAGTATGTCAGACTATCTTTTCATTTTCCCTTTTTTGGAGATCATCCATTTTAAAATCAGGGACATTCTGTTCCAGAGTTAAAATGCAGAAAAATCAAAGGACTTTTATTTTCCTTTTTTATGGATTAGTGAAGCATGAAACTTATTGACAGATACTCAAGCTAGATATAAGTTGCCATGCTAGTTCATTCAAGATTTTTTTTTTTTCGCATTAAATTTTTCAGGAGGTTTTTATTTTTTTTTTAAAGGTACACCAGTTATTTTAAATGTCTAGAAATAAACAGGTCACGTGAAATCTATTTTACTGAAATAATCATGTTTTATGAATAGTAAATAATGACCCGAAATTTATTTTCTGTGACACATGCATATTTGCTCACCAATGAAATTCAAGATACATTCTGCTTTTTAAAGATTGTATAACTTTCCTTTTTATTTTCTGCGCTCTTATAAATAAACAAACTTCTCAGACCCACCATGCTTTCATTCTCCCAAATTCTCCCTTCCCAAGGCAAGAGAAGATAATCGTGAACTCTCAAAAATAATACTGGTTGAATTTATTAAGACTGAGAACAACATCTACTTCGACTCCAATCTCAAGCGCTGCTGGGCTGTGGCCTTGTGCTCCTATAAAATCCAAACTAGGAGGCAAGAAAAGCAGAAGCACAGAAGCGCATGATATGGAAGGCACATTAGAAATAATGGAGCCCATGCATCACCACCACCCCCCCTACTTAACAACAAAAGACCAAACCTCAGAGAGAGAAGTGATAAATATCCTAAATGTGAACTGGGTATACAGAAGGCAGAAGCCAAGCCTCATATTGTCAATTGACTCAAATATTTTTTTTCCTAACTATGTATCTATAAGCTTCTCAAAGTCTATTAAAATTAGAGAAACGTAACTTACATTAACTGCTTTTTCTCTCATAACTATTTCAAAACTCTCAGTTTTTCCTAAATATGATGGGTGAGACACCTGCATCAAAATCACTTGAGTTCTATAAAATTGCAAGTTCCCAAGTACACCCTAGACCTACTGGATGAGGAGGGGATTTAGAATTGGGTACACGAAGTATTAACATACAACTCAGAATTGTTATAAAGTTTCAGAATCACTGACATCTCGGTTCTGTTATGTACTTTAATACAAGTGGAATTATTGGAATAGGAAAAAACATTTCTAATTGATTTATTCACAAATTGATATCCTTTAAAATCTTAAACTTTCATGGCTAATCTGCTTTAAGAAACAGTGGCTTTAGAAATTCTAAATGTGCTTTCACATATTTGTACTCCATGATTTTTCATAGAATCATTTTCTCATCTGACTTTGAATTCTGGGGAGTGACCAAGGATGAGTCTTACTCAAAAGTCAGTGAAAGCACTTAGCTTATATTAGGTATAAAGTGCTGTATTTTGCTGCACTTAGAAGTACAGCTAGCATTTAATCCTGTTGGGTTTGTGAAAGGAGAAAATACCTACAGGGCTAAGGCATTTCAAACCCAATAAATGATGTAAGATTTATCATCTGAAGATAATGTTTTCATTTCACACAACTTTTCTTTTTATTCTTTAACCTAAAAAGAAGTCATAATTAAAATTAAACATTAATATAGGTTAGAGTTTAAATTGCATATTAAATTTAGAAACATGACAATTTTTAAAATGCTTTAAATCAGGAAACAGCATTTCAAATACAGATCTACTGATAAACTTCTAGAATTATAAATTAAGTTTGGCTCTATTTCTTGTCCTGCAGCCACTATTTCCCATCATCATTGTTCAGTACAAACTTGGCACTCTATGTTCTATGTGGGTGAAATGGGCTTTTTTTTTTTTGAGATTCTATTTTAAGGACAAAAAAAAATCTGTTTTAATTTAAAACAGTAACGATTGGTAAATCCCCAAGGATGCATGCCCAATGTTTCATTATGAGGGAGCTACCTATCCTTGTTTTCGGAAAATGAATGTAATATTACATTGTCATTGTATTGTTATTATGGTGAAATATCTCCAATTATTACATTTCAATTATGCATATTTCATTATTATGATTGCCACATTAAACTGAAGTTGTTTTCTCAATGACAGCCACTCCTTTTTGTCAAATAGATATCTTGCACTTTATTATTCATGATATTTACATCTTCTAGGAAATTATGAATATATTCAAAACAATAGTCAAAATTAATTTAACAATAATCTAGAAAGATGAAGGAAGTTAAAATTATCCTTCAAACTATTGTCACTAGTCCAATTAAGATAATGAATACCAATAAAAGTGTTCATTATACATAAAGTTTTTATTACTTTTTCCATGCATTTCTTGAACATTGTCATATAAAGCTATATCCACATCTAATATTGTCATACATTTTATTCATCATTAGATTAAGGCATATTTAGGTTTCAATGATAGCTTTCTGCAGATATTTGAAAAAGACCTTAAATAAACTAGGTAGGATTGATTAAATGTTTTCTAAATTTGTACTAGATTGGTTCTCCAATGACTAATTAAAACATTGGTTAAAAATAATTATATCTAAAATTTTGTTGGAAAATGAAGGGCTGAGAAATGCCATTTGATTGGCTGACATCAAGCTGGAATTTATGACCAATAATAACCTACCTCCCAGGAGTTAAATTGAAGCAACCAGATCTCTCCATATCTGGAGTGGTTAAGTAATGCAAAGAGATGATTTGCTGTGAAACTCTACTCTTGGGACCACATTTCTACACCTGGTCAGTTTCACCTTCTTATCAGTAATCTCTTTCTCCAAAGTCCATTCCGGGTCAAGGACCAGAGCTTGTGCTCTTAATAACTGTAACATATAATCGGAAGCATCTTTCTTTCTTTTTTGTTAAATATTTTGATTTATTAACCTTTTACATTCAGTCACAATTTTTTTTTTTTACTAAAAACATTACCTAGGTGTATACATAGATGTATACATACATAGATGTATGCGGCCATATTATAGGTAAATAATTTAATGTGTCTCTTTCAGGTTCCAAAGGTAGATATTTGTATATTTCTAGGAATAGGAAGTATCTTTTCTTCTGTAGACAAAACTAATGACTAGCAGTGTAAAATCTTGTTGTTAGAAATCACCCCAGTCAATCCTAGCCAATATTCTACTATAGAATGTTAATAAGTCCATGTTGTGTATAAACTCTTAACAATTTCAAAGTGAACTTTTGATTATTCCAACTCCAAGGTATGCAGAAAAGAGATTATGATCCTCACTTTAAAGACAAGAAAACTGAAGGAAGGGGAATTCCAGTCAATTGTCTTATCCAAGATTATATAAATAATGGTGGAGCTTTGTCTAGAGCCTCGGCCTTCTGATGACTCAATATTCTTCAGATAACACTTCACTTTCTGGCTGTTTAGTCTTTATATCTCACAACTTTTATGAATTTGTTAATTTTTCCAGAAATAAATGACTCTGGAATACAAAACTAAACGGAAAGAAAAAAGATATGGAGGTACAAAGCCGAGATGTATTAAGTTCGAAACCACATCATAACAATCATTAAAAAAAATTCCCTGGAATATTGGCCTTGAGTCCTCAAAAAAATTGTAAGAGTGACCTTTAGAAGTCTAATTCTTTGATTTATAATTTGTCTAATAACTCCATTTGAAACACAGAACACTTTTGCAGCTACTTGTTTTTGTTATTCTATAATGGCTGTAGAAAGAATTGGTGTATGTATGACCACTAGTTTTTGGTCATTGCCATCCTAGAGGGAATAACTACAAGAAAACCTCAATCTCAATAAAAAATGACATCAAATACAGTTATTTTTAATTTTTCAAGATGAATATGTATAAAAGTAAGACCAGCATCATAATTCTTATGGAAATAATTTATTAATCAGTGCCATTTGGGTTTTTATTATTAATTATGAATTAATATAGTTAAAAAGCAAGTAAAAATTAGAAAGAAAGAAAGAAAGAAAGAGAAAAAGAAGGAAAGTCGAAGTACTATGGGGACATGTTTCTTTTCTCTGTCATTTAAAAAGTTTTTCTGTAAATGAAATTCACAGAAATTTGTGAATGAATGAATCCAAGTTCAAATTCATGATACAGCTGATCTCCTGCTTGGTCAGGTTGAATGGTCTCTCTTCCATTTCTTTTCAAGCCTCAATTCTATTCTCCTCTCTAAAGACTCACCTTCTCAGCATATTCATATCCTTATTTTTCCATATTCTGTCTGTGGTTCTGTCTCGGTAGGCTTTTTTGTTACCCTTTTCTTTTCTAAGGCATGGACTCTGTTATTAAGTTTGATGCTTTACAAGTCTAGCATACATATCAACCAGCCATAGTTTTGTCTCTTAATTAAAAGTTTTAGTAGTTATAAAAAATTGACTCACCCCAGTCTTTGGGCACGTTTCAATCAGATATGATAAACAGGGCAAAAATTCATCTATAAACAATGCCACTAAAGCCCATCGAATCAAGATGGAAAGCCCACCAAGAAAGGAGGATGGGACAGGCTAACACCCAAAATATATGTACCCTTAACAAACATTTATAGAACATTATCTCAGTTGCCACAAAAAAGGAAAACCTAAGGTGGTATGTTAGTTTAAGTGCATATAGAATGTGCAGTTAAACTAGACCAGTAAGCATCACAGAAGGATATATATATGAGATTTAAAGAATGAATGGGTAATAATGAGTGGATAATAAGAATTTTTTTGGAAAGAATAACGTAGAGTGTTTAAAGCAATGGAATCAACATGTACAAAGACAAGAGGTAAAAAGAGTTTGGCATCTTGAGGGAACTGTATATATTTCAATGTGAATAAAGTCCAGATTTTGAAGAGGAAAACAAGAGATAAATCTGGAGAGTTAGAAGAGACCAGATTACAGAGTATCAGCCAGGCTCATTAAGGGATGTGATTATATTCTAGAGGCAATTATAATCCTCTAAGAAATTTTAAGAAGAGTTTTGATATAAAACTACTAATAATAATATTAGCTAACATTTTTTTGAGTGCTGCTATGTCTCTGGAACCATATTAAATGCTTGTCATGCATTATCTCAACTAATTCTCAAAAAACTTCATAAGTTAGATACGGTTAGAATTCCTATTTTTCAGATGAGATCGTTGCAACTACCAATAATAGAACCATAGACAGGAATGAAATTAAGGGGAGCAAGACTAGAAACAGAAAAAACAGTGATTGGGTTGTTGCATTGATCCTTGCCTGAGATAAGGCAAGGAGACAAACGAATAGAGAGGAAGAGCTGGATAGGTGAGCAATAAAGCAATCAGAACCAGGAAGTTGTTGTTCAGATTGAATATGAACAAAATGGAAAGATAATAGTCGATAACTCCAAATTCTCTACATTGGTCATCTGTGAAGATAATAATGTCTAAAAGAAGAAGTAAAGTTGAAGAGAAATATGTTGGGTTTGAGGCATCTGTGAGATACGAAAGTCGAAGTATCTATGAACAGAGTTAAATACGTGTATATGCGTAAGGTAGTCAGGAGAGACACACAAAAGAAATATAATCGCTCAGACCCTTGTAAAGTATTTATGAATCACATGAAATTCCAGGACAGATATTTCAAGTCAGTAGGTGGCTCTCCCTCGTGCAGTTTTCCAGGGACCCAGATTGGTAGTAGTTTTCACGTGTTCAATACATGATTTCCTAGTCTTTCTGCTTGGAAAAAAGAGTGGAAGTTTGAGGCCAGAGATTTTTCGCTTAAGCAATTGAGGAGGAAGTTTCATATGCCACTTCTAATCCTAACCCCACTAGAACCGACATGTGTCCATACCTATGCAATAGAGCTAGACAATTCAATCCTTGGCTTAGTTGACAAAAACAGCTAACATTCTATTATTATGGAAGAAGGAACAGCTGTAGGATAGTAGTTGGTGAGTTTAGAGCCTCAGAAGTGGGTTAGATTGCCCACTTAAGAAAAAAAGAAAACCAAGAATGGAATTGACATAGTAATAGTTTTTTTTTCAGGCTATGTGAGAGCCATAAGGGTTACTTCCTTGTCTTTTTTCTTATCTTGCCCCACCACACACACACTTTTTAAAAATATTTTGTACCCTTATACTTGATTGTCTACTTTATAACATGAAATATCATGGTAAGAAATGATCCCATTTCCAGTTATAGTTCTAGACAACAGCATGCTATAGCCTTGACCTTCTGCTTTATTTGCCCAGGAGATCAGCCAAAGCACATAAAAGGCATATTATAAAACCTTTGTATAACAGATAATTCATAGAGGAAATTAGTATGTTAGCTAAACCAGGACTGGAAGGGTTTGAAAGGGATGAATGATGGTCCAATACTAACGAGATAAAATTTCACAGGGATACATGCAGTGTAGTTTCAAAAACTTAAATTCATAAGAGGAAGGAAACCTAGCTGAAGGACAGTTATTATAAAAAGACCTCAAGTTTTATTTGACTACACAATCAACATACAGGAATACTGTGATACAGTTGCTAAAAAGTAATGCAACCTTAGGCTTCATTAGCTTTGGCACACACAACAAGAAAAGTTGGTAAACAAAACATTTTACACTGAACTCTTAGGAATGCCATACTAGCATTTGAATTCTTCCTCTCCTTTCTCCCACAACCAATTCATATCAAGTCCCATCTACTCTACCTTTTAAATATTTTGCAGCTCTTGTGCATTATATTTATATATACACACAGTACATGCATAATTTTATAGAAAGAGGTATAAAACTTGTGTGCACATTTCTTAGGTGTGTCAAATGAATGGGCCTAGAAGTAAAAACACCAGCAAGACAATGAGCACATCTAAAACTCAGATCTTTGTTTCTAAATATCATTTTTTATTAACAGACGTGGTTGAGTCCAGGGTCAGAGCAAGAAAACTAAAAATAAGCCTGTAACATTTTATTGTGCAAGAAAGGAAGAAAGTGCTAAAATAAGAACATGTCAAAAAAGACAAAGGATCCAGTTTAATGAACACTAAAAATTGTGAATGAAAGTTTCATGAGCAGGATATTTACATAGTTTGAGTAATCACCACAAATTACTTATTAATTACAAAGAGGAAAAATAGTAACTTTATAGTAGATTAACCTGACAAACACAAATTTATTTAAGTTATCAAGATTAACATTATTAATAATGAGACCAATTGACATTATGTGCTTCTTGATATGATATCTTAGGAACACATGCTATTACAATCAAAAATACAAACCTGGGATTTCAATCAAGATGGTGGAATAGGTAAATGCTATGCTTACCTTCTCTCATGACTACATCAAAATTACAACTAAACTACAGAATAATCATCATTGCAAATTGCCTGAAGTCTAGCTGAACAGAAGTCCTACAACTAAGGATGAACAGAAGAAGCCACCTCAAGACTGGTAAGAGGGGTAGAGATGCAAAACAGGCTGGTCCCATATCATGTGTGGTGGTTAAAAATCGGGAGGGGTATCTTGGCTGAGGAGATACCCTCGAAGGAGCGAGGGGTCTCAGTCCCGCGCCAGACTCCCTTGCCCAGGGTTCCAGTGCCAGAAAGAGAAGGCCCCACAAAATCTGGATGTAAAAATCAACAGAGATTGTGGCTGAATGAAACAGGGCTTCAGGAGTCCCAGGCATTCCTCTAAAAGAGCCAGTGGATGGACTTACCTTACTGAAAAACTTGCTCTAACCTCCAAGGATGAGACAGGAGCTCAAAAGGCACCAGGAATATATGAGGAAACTTCAGGGGAAAGGCTGGAGGAGCAGTTTTCTCCCAGACATAAGTGCTGGAAGAAGCCACTATTCTTTTGTTGAGCTCTCCCCTCACCCAACAAGCAGATGCAGTGGCTGCCACATCTGAGTCTCCATCAACCTGGCTAACACTGGTCTCCCTGTACTGGTGATTCCCTGACACCACATCCTGCCTAGCCTGTGGGCCCACTCAAGCTACTTCCCATGGATTTTCTACAGAAATGGCCTGTGTTGGTTCATGCAACAGACTTTCCTAAAATCTCTCAAAGGTTCACAAAATCCAAACACGCAGCATCTGGACTTTGCATGCCACATACCTCTTGCTGGCACTAGTGGAAGCCAGTCTCAGTTTGCTCGGCCTCTCAAGGCACATCCAAACCCAGCATGGGTGACAGCCATTTGCAGATTGCTTGGTGGCTCATGCCAGGGGGCCCTGGGCAGGGTACAGTCTGCAGCTGAACTTCGCCTGCGGCCAGAGACC
>NW_006438088.1:2003500-2024634 GCF_000325575.1 Pteropus alecto | reverse complement strand
GCTGGTGGTCAGGTGGAACACAACCCAGGACCACATCTAAGAATGAAACACTCAAAGGGAAGACTGGGAAGGCACCAGGGCCCTGCTAAAGCAATCCTGCTCCATAGAGTCAGCCTCTCGTCAGCCAATCATCACAACCAATCAGCCCAAGGGTCAATCTCTCCCTTTGACATGCAAACAGCAATAAAAGGCTCAACTGCAACAGGAGGGTACACACACCATACAGGAAACACTTTTCAGGTGACAAGGGAGACTAAGCCACTGGGCCTCGGAGAATACCTACTACATAAGGCCACTCCACCAAGACTGGGAGACCTAGCAGCTCTACCTAATACATAGAAACGAACACAAGGAGGCAGCCAAAATGGAGAGACAAAGAAACATGTTCCAAATGAAAGAACAGAACAAAGCTCCAGAAAAAGAACTAAACTAAATGGAGACAAGCAATCTACCAGAAACAGAGTTCAAAACACTTGTTATAAGGAGGCTCCATAAACTTAGGGGAAGAGTAGACAAATTCAGTGAGAAAACATAAAAACCTAGATAAAAAACACACACGAAAAAGTCAGAAATGAAGACTATAATAACTGAAATAAAGAATACCTTAGGAGAAATTAACAGTAGATCAGATAAAGCAGAGGATCTAATCAGAGATTTAAAAGATAAGGTAGCAGAAAATACCCAAAATGAGGGTCGTTTAAGTATCCTCTGGGACAACATCAAAAGTATCAACGTTTGCATCATAGGGATACTAGAGGGCGGAAAGAAAGGTATTGAAAACCTGTTTGAAGAAATAATGACAGAAAACTTCCTTAACCTAGTGAAGGAAATAGACATACAAGCCCAGGAAGCTAAAAGAGTCCCAAACAAGATGAACCCAAAGAGGCCCACACCATAATTAAAATACCAAAAGTTAAAGACAGAATCTTAAAAGCAGCAAGAGAAAAGTAGTTACCTACAAGGGAGCTCCCATAAGACTGGCAGTTGATTTCTCAACAGAAACTTTGCAGATCAAGAGGGGATTCACATGAAATATTCAAAGTGATGAAAAGCAAGAACCTATATGCAAAATTATTCTACCCAGCAAAGCTATCATTTAGACTTGAAGGACAGACAAAGAGCTTCCCAGACCAGAAAAAGCTAAAGGAGTTTATCGCCACCAAGCCAGCATTACAGGAAAAGTTGGAGAAATGTCTTTAAGGAAAAGAAGGAAAAAAGTAAAAAATATGAATAATAAAATGGCAATAACTACATATCTATCAACAATTACTTTGAATGTAAATAAATTAGGTGCTCCAATCAAAATATAGGGTAGCTGAATGGATAAGAAAACAAGTGAGCCTGCAAGAGACTATGTATGGTCCCAGATGGATACTAGGTTTCTTGGTGTGATGACTTTTTAAGTTATATAAATGTCTAATCACCACGTTGTACAACTGAAACTAATATAATATCATATGCCAACTGCAATTGAAAAATAAATATATTTTAAAAAATTAATTTAATTAAATTAAAAAAAAAATACAAACCTGAAGCTAATTGTGAGGAAACATTAAAAAAATTCAAACTGAAGGATATTTTGCAAAGTTACTGACTTTATTCTTCAAAAACTTTAATGTCATGAAAGAAAAGGAAAGGCTAAGGAACTGTTTTAGATTAAAGAAAACTAAAGAAACATGACAATTAATGTGACCTGTGATCCTGGACTGTATGCTAGAGAGAAAAAAAAAAAAAGCTATACATGACATTATTGAAACAATTTGTGAAATTTGAATAAAACTACGAATTAGACAATAATATTGTACCATGTTACATGTTTGATTTTGATGGAAGTACTTTCATTATGTAAGAGATAGTTTTCAGGAAATATATATTGAAGTATTTGTGCATAAAAACGAGATGAGGGAAAGAAAAATGCTAAAGTAAATGGGGCAAAATTTTAAGAACTGTTGAATCTGGGTGGAGGATATAATAAAATTCTTTGTAACATTTTTTGCAACTTTTATGTAAGAACTTATACCAAAATTAGAAGCTCAAATGAAAAACTTTGAATCTGACACAAGTAGTTAGCAATGATTGTTTTCTGAATTTGGTAAATATTTCCAATGCAAGAGAATCTAAGAGCTTCTATCTGCTATGTGCAAAAAAAAAATATGAAAGTTTATAAAGTTTTTTGTTTACATTAACTCTGTGCTGTTTGATATAACATGTTTTAACCTGTGCCAGGGAGATTGTATTATCATCTAGCAATCATCTGGGTCATTAGCTTTCAATAATGGAATTTCAAAGAGTAAGAAAAGTATAGTGTAATCTCAAATAAGGTAAAAATGTGCCATAGGTGCTACACATCTTGATTATATCTACCACAGCTAACATCAGATACTGAAAGGAGAATTCTCAGCAAAGGGCTCCAGCTCTACAGTTATCATTCAACTCTAGTAGTGACTACAAGAATTTTAAAAGATACCACTTATATATTTAGTATATTTATATTTTTAGCAAGAACCCTACAAATAAAATACTATTATCCCACTTTTACAAATAAACTAAAACAGAGAGATGTTGAGTAACTTTCCTAAGTTCACACAGCTTGTAAGAACTTGAGTTTGGACTCAAACCCTATAGCACCATTAAAGATGATGCCTTTTCTTCTTTCTCCTTTCTACCATTCTGTGAATGACAAAAAGACACTAAAGACTTAAAATATTCCAAGAGAAACTGCTCAGGCATTGTAGATAAAAATACTATACAGAGTCAGTATGGCTATGTACTCAGAATGCTCTTCTGGAAATCTGCCCTTAAGAAATAATCAACACCACATATCAAGATTTATGTCCACAACTATTAATCACACTGGCAAATATATATATACATAAAACAACTTTGAATGTCCAATAATGGAACTTAGTTAAATAAATCATGGTAGATACAATAAAATATTATACATTATTTTCACAGAATTCTAATAATCATAACAAAATGAATATTAAATCATGTTTCATAAAAAGCAGAATACAAAATTATTTAAACAGTAGGTTTCAAATATATATATCTATATACAGCTGCCCCTTGAAAAACATAAAAGTTAGGAATACCAACTCAGCTAAGTTTGAAATCCGCGTATAACTTGAGACTCTTCGAAAAACTTAGCTACAGTTTGCCCTTCACATCTGCAGATTCCATCACCCACAGATTGAAAACAGTATTTTTGGTCAGCATTTTGGTACTCACAGTAGTGAAACTGCATTTGTGAATGTGAAATAATCTTTTCCATCTGCAGTTTTATCACATGTTTGATCACTGAGTAATTATAAGTTACTTATATTTACATTTCTATATCTTATCTTTATTTTAAAAACTTTCTAATATTAGTTTTGATTATTTTTATAATTTAAAAAAAGGCCAATAAGCAGTATTAAAAAGAACATTCAATGCAGCTTTTGGAAAGATAAGGAAAGTAATAGATAAGTCAGTTTTAAAAAATGTGCAAAACTAGGTGTTCTCTTTTGCCTACATTCATCAAATAAGTCAGGAAGTAGAGAGCCCTAACCAGCCATAGGCTCTGTAAGGTAGAGATTTGGTGAGCCACTAATCAAAAGAGTGAACAATATGGGTGAATTGTCCGTCTCACAATCACAGAGGTTTCCAAAGGTGTTATCTTCTAATGAGGACAGAAAAAGAAAAGTCAAGAAAAGTATAATGTATCAACTGTTTATTAAAAAAAAAAATTCAGGGGAAAAAATCAAAGGTAATAAGTCCTTGAATTAAAAATTTAAAAGGAAACCAAAAGAAGGTACTGAAACTATTCTGTACAATACTGCAGTGATGGATACATGTTATTATTCTTTCGTCAAAACCCATATAATGTACAACACCAAGAGTGGCCCCTTAATGTAAACTATGGACTCTGAGTAATGACAATGTGTTAATATAGATTCATCCATTGTAACAAACATACCACTCTAATATCAATAATGGGAGAAGTTGTGTATGTGTGTGTGTGTGTGTGTGTGTACATATATATATACACACATTACAAACATACATACATATATGTGCATATATATATATAATACATATATTATCATCGGTATTTTGTAAATGAATAGTGGATATAATACATATATAATACATATATATAATACATATATATATCTATCCACTATTCATTTACAAAACACCGATGATAATGAATAGTGGAGATATATATATACACATATATATATATATTTACAAAACACTGATGAGGCACTGATATTAGCTACTGAAGATAAAAACAATTAAGGGCAAATTTTTGCCTTTTAAGAGACTCTAGTCTAGCAGAGAGGTTGGCATGCAGTTAGGGTCACTGTCTAACATACATGTTTTGGACCACGTTAACTCCAGGGAGGCCATCCACATAGTAGACTGGAAAATGAATGATATAACTTGGAGTTGCTTGACAATCCTATAAAAATATACAAAACAAAAAGTATAGGTATAAGTGACAAAGTACCCAGTTTCTTTGTAGGAGCCATCAAATGACATAGGACTTGAGACTAATAAGATAAAAAGAAGGAGGGCATGTTCCAAACTTGAGCCAAAGCAGGACTGGGGAAAAGAAAATGGTGTTCCACATTTCCGTATAGGGAAATGTAATGTGTGTACTGACAAGAGATAAACTGCAGAATTAGACAGGGACCAGATGGTGAGGATATAGAGTAAAAATTCTGTACTGGAGACAGGAGGTGAAGAGACACGAAGAACTTTGAATAAAGGCATGACGTGATTACATGTTCATTTTAGAAAAATATCTCCTAGGTAGCAAGGAGAGATTCTATACTAAAATCAAGAAGACAGTAAAGTCAATATTGCAGTAGTCTACGTGAAAACAATAAAGGCCCAGACTCGGGTGAGTGGTATGATAAGGAGAGGAGGAGGGGTACACGGACCAAGAGCTATTGAAAAGATAGAATCCTGGGAACTGGTATTTAATTGAATGTGGTGGTAAGAGAGAAGAAAAACTCTTGAACAACAGTCCAGGCCACCTGGCTTGGTCACTGGATATAGTTTTCCAAAAGAGAGAATACAGCAGGTCATTACTTTCAACGTCATTTCATCATAACGTTGATGAGGGAAAAGATATTGATTGGAAAAGAATTAACTTACTTGTTTTTATTAATTTTTCTTAAATGTATGAATAGCTCATATTTATTCCAATGTTTAATATTAGGAGTGTTTGAAGTCTTTATTTAGAAGTTTGGTGATGTTTTTATAACCAAGAATATGGAGTAGAACGTAATTCTTGTTTATATCAATTAGTCTGTGGTAATATTGGTTTTGTTACCCATCATTTCCCTTAAAGTTGCAGTTTCCAAGAATGACGTCAAATGAGGACTTACTATATAAGAAAAGGATCACATTCCAAGAAGGAGATGAGCAGCTTCATTTTAGACATATTGAATTAGGAGTGCCTGTGTTGGGCATCCACGTGGAAATTCTCAGATGACAGCTGGATATTTGAATCATTTCCTTTTCACTGGCACATAATTGATGCCTTCAGGATCTATAGCCCTCCTCTATTTGTAATGTGGATACACATCAAAGGACCATACAACCTGCAGAGGGAAGAGGGCCTGTCAGCTCAGAGTTGACCTTCTCCCAGAGAACAGGAAAAGATTGATGCTGGCACTGAACCAAGGTAAGCCGTTTCCTCTCTTCTAAGGCATCATCCCCTTGCTGCTTTTCTGGAGAAAGCTGGCAGGATAGAGCATGTGTTTTCTCTCTGATCGCTAAGAAGGTGCTTAGCTAGTGTCTTCACATATGCAAAGGACATGAATGAAGCTCAATATGTACACATTCAATTAAACATATCCAATTAAGAAAAACAAATAAACCACTATCTATCCTGTGAGACTAGCATTAAAAGAAATTATTAATAATATAACTGATGGAGCTCTCTGGTAGGCATTCAATAAAAATCATTAAACTCTGTCCATCATCCAAGAGATTATAGAGAACAGAAGTTCAAATATCAAATGACCAATGGATATAACAATAACTATCGGGCTTAAAGTGATTCAACATGAACAAAAATATAAATATCAAAGTATGTAGTTTGCCGAATAGTGAGCTCTGAGAGTTGAACATGGAGGCAAATGAAAATATGGAGAAACAGCCTCCTTTTCCAACCATCAAGAAAAACTTCATTGAGGAAAAAATTTTAGCTATGTGGTGAATGATGAGCGTGGATATTTGGGAATAGAATTCTCCACATAAAAGAAACAGCCTAGAATCTTTGTAGGAAGGAGAAGGATGATCTGATGAAAGAACTGCGTCATTTTTCTTGGGGAGAGATACTATGTTGGATACAGTAAAGGTAAAGAGTAGTAAAAATAGTTGAAATATTCAATGGGAAGCCATTTTAACTACTACTACTGACATAATGTCTGCACTCAATAATAGTAACTACTGTATTAAACTGTACAAGTTATGAATACATGTAAAACCATCCTATTTGTGACAGAAGTAAATTTTGATTACATAGAAGTATTTTTTTGATTACATCATAGTTTTATTATGTATTCTTCTCAGGTTTGCATGTTGTTATTTGTATTGTTGTAAATTTCCAGTTTTCAAGCATAATGACAATGTGCTTAAACATGTATATTTTAGAATTAAAAATACATTTCTGTTTCAAGTGAGAGAAATAAGCTGCATGAGAAGAGAAACTCCTGAAAAACAAAGAAATTATTTTCATCCAAATATCCTTAGTGATTGAAAAAATAGAAGGGAATGAAAAGAATCTAGAACATTTCTAATACTACAGTATTTCTGCTACAAAATATTGATAGAATAAGACATTTATAACTGCAACCGAACAACCTTCACTACTAATAACTATAGAAGCTGAACAGGTGTTGTGAACTATAGCTTCTAAACAGATATTTACCAGGCTAGAATTATTTTATTACTTGTAAAAATTAATAATAATGTTTATTTTAAAAGAACACCCAAATAAAATCAGTGATTTAAATTTTTAATGTACAAGTCAGAATAACAACATACAATTGTCATTTAGAATTGAGTACATTTTTAAATCTTTCTCAATCTGATCTGAGATGGATTCATTTCTCATACTCTGTTATATGCCAAATAATAGTAGTAATAACAAAACAATTTTTACTAAGCACATACTGTGTGTAAGACATTGTTTTAAGCATTTTTCAAGTGCTAAATAAGCTAAACCTCACAATTCCCTGTGAGGATGTACCCTTCATGGTTAAAGAAGCCAGCACTACTTTTAGTTTTAGGCTCTGAAAATATTCTAGTAAAGATTATTTAACCTGTTTTGAATATTAACAGGGACCAGGACACAGTGGAAAAATTCAATTATTGAATTCAGATACTCAAAAAAAAAAAAATGCAAGAGTACACTGTAGGATAATCATATTAATTGGACTTTAGTGATTTTTATTGAGGGAAAAAATTGGCAGATAGAGACTAAGAAAACTTTCGAGCTGAGTTAGTTTGGGCCTAGAAGAAGTCACAGGAAAAGAAATAGTGAGAGGAATGGGCAAAATAGGTAGAGGATAAAAACTAACTTTTAAAATAAAGCCCAAACGAAACATGCTCCCCTTACTCCTGTGGTTTGTCATTTTACAATTTACATTACTCACAAGGGCAGTGTGGTATAGAAAAAAGGATTCTGGACAGAGCGTACAATAAGCTGTGTTTTTACCTTTGCTCTGTCATTTATTGGCTGTGTGACTTTACAAGTCACTCTTCTTTTCCAAGTTTTATTTCCTCAATTCTAAAATCCAATGATATGTATGCAGGTGTTGTGAATATTAAGTGGATAACATGCTTTTTTAAACGTAAAGTGCTATACAAATGAAAGATTTTCAAGTTCAGTCACTAAACATTATTCTTTCTTTTCTTGATCCTTTTACTTGTTGGCATAACAAAGTATGTTAGCATCAGCTTAGAATTTAGTTATACTGAGCTTTTGAAATTCTTAAGAAGTGCAGTTAGATAACAGACAGAGAAAGTATTTCTGAGCCTGAGGCAAGATTGAATTCCTGAACCCACACTTTATCAACCCATATACTCAGGTTACCAAGTCTTAAGTCAGTAGAACCTTTCAGTCAACTCAGCCCATCTCTGCCAGTCACAGAATCTATCCTTGCATGGCCCCAGGCAAGGGATAAGCCTGAATTTAGAATCAGATACAACCTAACAACAGATAAGACAATTGACTAGCTTAATACATCTATATTGTGGTAAAAGATTGTTTGTCTTCTGATCCCAGTATATAAATCTTGGAGGAGTTTAGGTGTGCTGGCTGTTCTAGTTAACTGAATATTACTCTATAAATCATAGAGCCTAATCCCCCTCCTCACCATCACATCCCAGTGAACTCAGCTATATCAGAGCCTCAGAGGTTTAGTATGGCCAGGCTGTGTCTCTTAGTTATAGTGGTGATGGCTAGAGTCAATAGAAAAATATCATAAGCTGTACTCAAGGTAATGCAAAGCCAGAGCTGGGGTAATAATAGAGAATTATGCAGTGTGCCCATTGGGGCCAGAACAGAAGTCTGAGCCAAAGTCCAGAGTGAAATAGGACAGAAGAACTAAGCCAATGAAGGTGAGATATGAAAGCTGGTGGGAAATCAGCTTAACAGAATGTGTAGTTTGCTGTGATGATACCTAGAGTAGATTCATTAAACAGAGTACAATAGAAGATGGCATAAGTAGAGTAAATAAATATATATTCCTTTTTCTAATAATTTTAGTAAATATCACTATACATAAATGTTTCAAGAAATAATTATCAAATTATTGACAATGGGGACATCAGCTATAGGCAGCATCACAGCAACATCACTATTACCACCAGATATGATGCCAAATTTTAGGATCGTTATGGTCAGTTGAGTTTTTTAGTGGTTTGGATTATGAACAGTCAATAGTCAATGCAAAATTTTTTAAATTACCGATTTAGAAAAGTCATTTATAAAAAAAAAATAAGCAAAAAGTTATTGACAGCAAAGTACAATCAGAAAGGCAGAGATAAGATATTAGGAGTAATGATATTTTTTCCAGTGCTTGGATAAAAAATCAACTAAAAGCTTTGACAAATAAATTGAAGTGAAATACAATAAAAACCTGAGAAAAAGATAACAGACTCCTGGAGAATGGTTAATTAAACCGAGAAGGGAAGACAAAGTCAAGATGAATCAATAGAATATTTGCTGTTGATGCTTCTTATAACTTTGATTAAGAATCTTAAAATTTTAATCGATAATTTATATCTCTAAATTCTAATCATCTCCACAAGGTTACAAACTAATACAAAAATTTGACAAATGTCTTAAAACAATAACTCAAAAGATAGTTTTTTAAAAATGCAATGGGAGAAGATGGTGGAGTAGGTAAACGTCATGCTCGCCTCCTCCCATGACCACCTCAAAATTATAACTAAACTATAGAACAACTATCATTGAGTATCACCTGAAATCTAGCTGAACAGAAGTCCTATAACTAAGTATACACAGAAGAAGCCAATAGGAGACAGTTAGGAAGGGTAATACTTAGAGTAGATTCATGAAAAGAGTACAATAGAAGATAGCATAAGTAGAGTAAATAAATATATATTCCTTTTTCTAATAATTTTAATAAATTATTAATTCTGAGATTTATCCCTACCTATCCCTTTCCTAGGTAAAATCAGTGGAGACCAATAAAGGCCTGGTGAGGTGAATAACTTACTTTCTTCAGAGTTGCTATGCGGAAGACCTGGGCTCTCGGCAAAAGTGACTGCACTGTTCATGATGGGGGTGTCTTTGATGATGTATGTCAGTGTCTCGGTCTGTTATCAAAAAGAAGTAGGATGTTAGGCAGTTGACAGCAGCTCTTGCCTTACTTTGAGTCTATGACTTCAGATAATTTGGATATTAACATTTTTTTCCCCTAAAGGAAGAAAAGCAATGTGACACTTTCAAAGTATAGAGAAAAGAACTATGGTGAAAGTGACTAACTCTTAGGAGTTTTATGATAATATTTTTAAATAAAATTGATGACTTTCCTCTTTCTAAATTTTTTTAAATAAAAACTTATGCCAAAATAACAATAATAATAATAATAATAATAATAATAATAATAATAATATAAGGATGTGGAATATAATGTAATATGGTGGGATAAGAGAACAGGTATTAATCAGCATGATTTATCTCTCATTCACTGTCCACCTCTCAACCACACTCCTACCTTTAGACTCGGAGGCAGGTCCCTGTTTGGCCCATTCAGAAATTGTGAAAACTTTGCTGGTAATCTGACAAGACATCTTAATTTTTTAGCTTAAATTTTAAATAGAAAGATTTAAGAGGCATACAAAAATAGAAAAAAAAAATAATTCTGTCTGCTCTCTCTACCCTCTCTGCAGAGATAGGAAAAGGGAAGAAAGAGCGGGGAAGAAAGAGTTGGATATAAGTGTGGGGAGCCCGATGCCTTGTACCTCTTTCCTCAGGTGGAGTGGAGAGTTGGGAAAGGGCACCCCACAAATATTTCTATCTCTTCAAGTACCTTCTTTCTCCCTTTGCTGCCTGTAAGTTTGAAGATCCACAAGTAGCAAACCTGTGCCTTCTGTTCCAGGGGAGGGCCCGGGACACTGCGAGCTTCCCAGAAAAGAAAGCACATTCCCCTATTCAGTTGGTGTAGCTAGTCAAGTATAAACACTGCCTGACAGTGGGCATGAGAGGGCTGGAGAAAGGTCTCTGCCCCTGGTTTGGGTTTTACAATTGGACAAAGTGATGTTATGTTGGAAGCATATGGCATGGGCATTCCCCGTTAGAAACCTGTTGAGTCTGGGGCTACTTCTCAGCTGAATGTCACCTGCAGGAAGTTGAATTGACTTCCAAAGACCATCTCTTTGTCCTTTGAAAGTACTGACTTCTCAGCTTCGGTTTGACTTGCCAGGTCTAAACGACATGTGCTGAAGACCTGGCAAGTCAAACCGAGGCTGAGAAGTCAATACTTCCTCATTCTCCACTTGGTAGCATTGTGAGAGGGGGGACAGAAAACAAGTATCTTGAAATAACTGAAATGGCTTTTACTTGAAGTGACAAGACCAATTTTCTATATCAGGTTAAAAAAAATGGAGAGCAAGCCTCAATTCAGAAAATAATTTTAATATTTGAAGATGAAAGTTTTACTTCTTGCTTACTATAATTTTTGTGTTTGTTGCTTTAATGATAATCTTTCAAATAAGCTCTTTTGGGGATCTCCGTCTCTCTCCCTAATATGCTCTTGGATAATTATTTGGTTGCCATTAAAGCAGCAATCTGAGTTGTACAGCAGCCAAGAAAATCTCAGATCCTATGTTTGCTAATTGGACACAACAATTCATGCTCGGGGCAGCAGGCAAAATGGGCTTTACTCTGCCAGAATTCCTTTGGCATTCATTTTTTGGTTAGCCCTACTCCCTCATTCCAAGTTCTCTGCCCCTTAAAGCTACTCTCCTGGCAAATAGTACCCCATTTCTCCACCCAGGTATAAGAAGCTCTCATTTCACTATGTCTGGAGAGGCCAAGGCTTTCCGTGGGATGAGACTTTGCAGTTTAATAGAGCTCTGTGCTTCCCTGAAACTTGATCACTTTAGAATTACTAAAAGCAAATATTAAAATCAATTCACAGAGAACTAGAAGTCATAAACATTAGATAATAATATTCCCCCATATGATCTTTCCACTTTACATGTCCTATAAGTATAAATCATACCTAGCAAATCAAATTACTGAGAGAGAAACAAGTGGGTCTGTAATAAAACTCTAGGTTTAATTAATTAAAATTTAATAAATTTTAGTTTTCAAATTATAAAATGGAGTCCCAAATGATGGCCTCTGCCCGATCTCTGCTCTGGATGCTTAGATTAGTAGGGAATGATTAGGAAAAGGGGAAATCAATTAGATTGAATCTTCAAAGGATTCCTGAAGATTTCAGTTTTTTTTCCTTTATACACAAAATTTGAAACAGAAAATGACCATAAAGGGGAACTTACTTTAGTCATTTAGAACTTTGAATAAGTGAAAGTTCTTCCATTTATAAAGTACTTCTTATATTTTTCCTAAAAGAGATTAAAGTACAACAACTAAAACAAAATTTACATTTCTATTTTTATAGGTTATTTCTTTTTGCATTTACCATTCGATTTGATCTTTACAGCATGTTTCATTGTCCCCCATTTTTTTAAAAAAAAAGGCTGTTTATAATTCAAATGGTTAAGTGACACACTAAAGGGTTATTCTGGCTTTTACTAGAAGCCAGAAGGAACTCTTGCCTTCTGGCCCAGAGCCCAATGATTCATTCTATTTCAATCACCCGTTCTATGACCCAGGGACACAGAAGAGAAGAAAATGAAGTCTCTTACAAATAAATGTATAGTGTGTCAGGTAGTGCTGTTATGGAGAAAAATAAGGCTGAGGAAAGGGACTGATTGTCAGTGTGTGTGTGTGTGTGTGTGTGTGTGTGTGTGTGTAGGTGGGTGTGTGTAGGTGGGTGTGTGTGGGTGGGTGGGGGAAGTGGGTAAGGGGATGGGTGGTATGAGTTAAATAGTGTAGGCCTAAACATCTGGAGGACAGAATCACCATTAATAGACAAAGGAAGATTGTGGTAGGTGTAAGGTATAATTTACAAGAAAGTGAAGAATTTAGTTTGGACATTATATTTAGATGCTTTTCGGATGGCCAAGTGGAGACGTCAATGAAGTACACATCAATTAAACCTGAAGTTTAGGGGAAAGGTTTGAACTGGACATACAAATCTGGTAGTAATCAATGTTTAGATAACTTTTAAGTCACAAGGACAGAATAAAATCACCTAGAGCTATGGATATTGGTGGATGTGTTTAAATAGCTATGATTTAATTTAAATATATGTGACAGATTTTATGCTGGGAACTTTATACTCTTTGACTCTACTTTTACAACACTAATTAAGTAGGCAGTTGCACACCTATTTTATCCATGAGGAAATAAAACCTTTGGTAAATGACTTGTCTGATGCTACTAAGCTAGTAATAGAATCCAAGTATGCCTGCCTCAGTGATCTGAGGCCTCTCTGTTCTATGACATAAGAAATAGAAATACAAAAGAGTAAACATCGGCTCTGCATATTTGAATAGTTAAAGAGGCAGTAGAATTACCCAAGTAGGATTGCACATTAATATCGGCATGATCACCAGACCCGTACCTCTGCTCTAAATTTCATCTGCAGTGAGATGCCTTTTTAAGGAAACCACTAGGCTGGTGAACCATGATAATGCTATCATGGAACTTCCTCCTCGATTTCCTGAATTTAACAAACTTTCTCATCATGAATAAGCAGAACAGTTCTAGTTTAAGAACAGATTAAGAAGCAGCTATTGTAGAGGAATTTATGCATTCATGTCATACACTGAATTTTAGGCAAACTGAGGTTACTAAGGTTAAATGCTCTTATAAGACACTGGACAAACCTTTTATTAAATCAGAGGAAATAAACCCTGTGACTGAAAACCAAATATGAATCATTTGAAACAGAACAGAGACAGAGACTATTACTTAGCAATAGATGTGACCCACAATGTCACTAAAATACTTATAGTGTTGCAATGTATTGGTTCTAAGTAAAAGTTTTTCAATTGACTAATAGTCTCAAATTATCTTGTTTCCAGTGGCTTCTCAAAAGTGCAGTCATTCCAACTGCTAAAACATCATGTGAGATAAAGAAAAGCCTGATATTGTCCTGTCCTTCCTTTTCTGCCAATTGTCCTGGGCTGAAAGAAATCATCGCTTATTTTATCACTAGGAAATCAAAAGGGGGACATCACTCCATGCTGGAGGGTGACTAGGAATTAACCTTTATGCAAATGTGAGAACCTCCACTTACCCCAATTATGAAGCCACGCCTTGAAGTTACACCCTTTCTACAGTTATGAGGAAACCAAGGAAGGGAAGTCATATCTGGGGCCTGTTGAACAAGATTGTCTTGGTGGAAATATTTGGGTTATGCTGGTCTGGGTGAAACCTCGTGGGAGTGGTAGGAGGTTTTGGATGAATAATAGGGAATTGACTGATTCTAGTGTCCTTCCTCCTCCTCTCTCTATGTTTCCCAGCCCTAGGTGTTGCTTCCATGGAAGCCCATTCTCTGGGGCAAGGTACCATGACAATGAATACATACATACCCAATGAGAGAGCATTGCTATGGAACATTTGAAATGAAGTATGGTAATAATCCTCAAGAGAATAAAAAGATGCACTTGGCACTGATTCGTGTCATTCCTTTTATGGATTTTGCTTCTTGATCATTGCATTATCATCTTATTAAGTGCCACAACCAAGTTGTATCATGTTTGTATTCTCTACAACACCAGCAAAATACCTGTCACACAGTGAGCACAGAGCAAATGTTTGTGGAATGGAATGCTTATGATCACCCTGCTGGCAGATAAACATAAACACCAGATTCAGATTCTTGATTGTCTATTTTGGAAATTGCACTAGGCTTTCACTCTTCTTCTGTTTCTCCCTTGCTTGACAGACTTTAGTCATTCTGTATCCTCAATGTCATGATTATTATCTCTCCGGATGTATTTATGGGCCAGGAACAAATGGGAACTAAACTACTGAAGTGTACATAGTCATATTCTTTGACTCTCCCTTGTAAAGAATAGTTTTTGTGCTTCTGGGTGATTCCTCCACCCTTTTTTTTTTCTTGTTAGTTGAGTGTCAGAAAGGAGTAGATGGTGTTACATAAGAAAGTACAGAGATAAGAAAATATCTGGGAGGTTTAAAGAGGAGGAGTTTGGAGAGAGTGATGAGCTGGGCTTTCTAAGTAGTGAGGGCTGGGGACATTGGAAAAACTGCCACAAGGAAGGACAGAGTGGGGTGATGGGATTTACATATAGTTGAAGAGAATTCTGGAGAAGTGTTCCTATGCTAAGTGTTTTATCCTCCTTCAAAGGTTACTTAAGAAATCATTCAGAAAAGATCTAAATTGTTCTCCAAGGCTTTGGAATCTAGGGGTGTGTGTGTGTGTGTGTGTGTGTGTGTTATTGTGTTGAGAATAAAAAGGTTTAGTTTTGGGGGGGTACAGTCAATCTTTCAAACTGATTTTATTAACATGTTAGTAGACTAACATGTTACTTAACGGATTTTATCATTAAAAATTACGTACCCAAAGGAACTTATTCTGTGCCATTGATCATAGAATCGGGAACAGTGCAGTGGCCACTGTAGGTAGAATTGAGACTGTGAATGTGTGAAAATAGAATAACAGAGTAACATAAAAAGAGCAGGTGATCACGAGGTTGGAGGTTACCAAAAACTTAAACAGGTTTGATCCAGAGCTATGGGTAAGTAGACACTATAATATAGCTTATTAGGCACATGGTTGTTGGACTAAGCGTTTGGTATTTGCTAAAAACACATTCAATGAATCCCTTCTTATTTTAAAGCTAAATACCTGGTCCTATTTTGAGAAACTCCACCCCTTGTTTTGAGACTATGCATACCCACCTTTTCCATAAAACCCCAGAGAGTTAATTAGTTAATTAGTATGCATGTTTTCATTGTGAGTGCTATTTTCTTGGCTCTGATGGGTCCTAGGAGAGAGGATTGCTCCTACTATCCTTATATTAAAGTTTTTGTTTTGATCCTTTAGGATTTCTCAGATGGTAGTCTTTAGAGTTAACCAGAAAAAAAGAGAGTTGGCATCTCAAAGTTCTACAGACAGATGACTAAGAGATGTGACACACTCTGCCTCTAACCTCAGAGCCTGAGATGGAAGGCCATGACACATTAGTCAGCCACAATTGACACTATCTCTCAAGTCAAGTAACTCCCTCTGAGGGGAAAATGGCATTCAGTTTTCTGTCAGCATGCTAGCACTTAGTTATTGACTTGTGTGCTGAGTAGTGTTTAATTGAAAAAAAAAAAAAAAAAGTGTGGCCTGGCAAGTTCCTCAGAATCATGCTTGGTATGCTCCACCTGATATAAGAGAATACTTTTTAGAAGTATTATGACATACAATTTATTCTCTCTCTTTTTGGAGGGGGAGGGTGGCTGAGGGGAGGAAATGGGCAGGGTAGAGTAGAAGGAAGCAGCGGGGAATGGGGGTGTAAAACAAAATAGTAACTTTAACTGCTTTTCAAAGCTTATTCAATTCCCACGATATATTAACTGTGAGTAACTGCATAAAGTACAATAAAGTACAAACATTGTCATTAGCTTTTTAGTCCACAGATCAATTTATAAGGAGTTATTTGAAAAGCTGAATTTTAGGTAAAAGTTTAGCAAATTTCTCAAAATATTTACAATAATATTTAAATCCTAAAATATGACACCAATATTAAAAATACTGGGTGTATTCATTATTCTTTACTTCAAATATTGTTCCCATTATAGAAGTAGCATCTGAAATATATGAGAATTTATTAAGAAACTCTTGATTGCCCAGTTAGTTTTTAAAATTTAAGAATTACATTATCATATTATGTTAATGCCTCATATTTTATATTTAAGTGTTCATTTGTTTTACTAAGTTTTCTTTTGCGCTTCTGGAATTTTCACTTCGCTTTAACTTACTGCCTTTTATCTACCCATTTTCGGACAGTTTAATAATACTCTTCACCAATCATATTAAACAGTGACAGAGGTAATCTTTGAAATAACGAGTATCACTAATATCTGCCTAATCTGTTTTTCTAGAAAGGCCAGAGCTTGACAAATAAGATCACAATGTAGTGGATCCTGCTTGTTCCCAGGCGAGGTTTGTTTATTTAGCTGATGATATTTGTTAAGTTCACTCAGGTACAAATAGTAACTGGAAATTATCCAGGAGCCATAAATGTGAAAAGTAAATTGCAACACCACCCTTCAAAGTGCTCGGGCCAAATATTGAGGCATCATCCTTGTCTCTTTCTCTGATACCTCCCATATAGTTAGCAAATCCTCTTGGCTTCACCATCAAAGTATAATCTAGAATTTGACCCTTTTGCACTACAATCACTACTTTTAACAATTCCAGGCTAAACCACCAACTCCTTGCTAGATTATTGCAGTAGCCTTTTGTGGGGAGAATTGTGGGTAGAAGGGCAATGTGGCAATGAAAGATGGCTACAAAATCTCCATGTTCCTTATACTTGGGGGCAGGTTTTACCTAAATTTCTGTCAGAATATTTGCGAGAACCAGAAGCCCATTTAAACTTGTTTAATACAAAGAAGCAAAGATGGTATAGACAGTTTTCAATAGGAATAAGGATTAGGAACTGGAAAGTCAAGAATGGAGACTACTCTTCACCTTCTTAGAGTCACTTCTCTATAATTTGTGAGTCTGCTTTGTTCTCCCATGTTTCATCTAGGTATGAGCGCTCTCAGCTTCCATCCCAGCTCTGTATGATTTCCTGGTTCAGACAAATTAGCATCTTTGTAATTCAATTCCAAATTCCCAGAATATCTTTTATTTAGCTTAATTCGGATGTCTGTCTCTGATCCAATTGGTTTGGACCAGGGCACATGGTCACCTGATCAAAACACAGGTGCCCAAGCCCCAGCATTTCAGCAGGGAGTAGGGGACCCATTCAGAAAAGGGGACCTGAATTAGGCAAACTAATTAACTTCTCTCCTGAAATTTACAAATAAATTAAATTGAACATTTTTTAAACGGTGTAGTGAATCAATTATTGTCATGCATACAGCCTTTGGGATTCAATAAACTGCAATTAATTCTATATAAATGAATGCTAGCAGGTGAGATAGGTTTGGTCTACTTTCCAGAAAGTTTTTGTCAAGAACATAATTTCTCACTAAAATATTTTTCAGTTTCTACTTTATTCTCCTCAATCAGCATTAAGCTGACCCTATGAGACCAATAACAGAGCCTTAGTTAGCCTAGTAAACTTTAAACAAGATAATGAGGATTGGCAGATTCAGAAATATTATGAATTCTCTATCTTTGGTCTTTGTCCCTCCATGCCAAATAATTTAATGAGCTGCCTTTCTTTTCATATGTCGATTCTTTCTTTTACTTTTAATTTTTATTGTATTAACCAAGTATTGTTTCAAGCTGTCCTGACTCAGCTAAATGTAATATAGCTATCTCTAATTTGTCTGTGGCGTATATTTTATGTCACCAGATCCTGGTCCGTTCTTCAATAAGCAGGTAAGAAAGAATTCCATTTGGGAGAATGACACCTATCCAAAGGCTGAAAGCTATCGAATTGCTTTGAGTCAACAGACTGATTCATTATTAAAAAGAACAAATAAAAAATAAATAAATAAAACTTTATTGAGAGATTATTATGGGTAAAACTATCTGCTATGTGCTAAATTTTCAAATGAATAATGTGAATTATTAAATCTTAATTTTAATGTAAATTTAAAATTTTTAATTAATTTTAATTTAAATTATTAAAATTTCAATCTTAATTTAAAAATCAATTGATTAATAGAAACCGACTTGCAAGAAATATGAATTTGAGCATTGATTATTTTATCTTTGCTGTCATAAAGGTAGATATTTGGGGCATTATTGTTTTTTACATAATAGAATTTTGGATATGTCCTGATCTCCTTGAGTTTGGAGAGGATATTATTGCAAATTCACAGCTAATTTACATTAACAATATGCTCCATATTCATCTTTAGTTCCACGTGTCCTTTATAGACCCAAGTTTTGGAAATGCCAGGATGAGTTCATAATCTAATGAGAGGGGTGAGGTACAGAAATCAAAAGAAAAATTCTAATGTGAAAAATAAAGAACTGGCTTAAGTTTGAAATCTGTTGAAGTGCCTTTCATCTCAAGAGCTCTGATAGCAGAATGGGAAAACTGACATTTTTGAGTATCTAGAGTGCTAACCAATGTCGTGCAAATTTTACACTTTTTTCCAGTTTACTCTCACAAAATCCTAGGAAGAAGGTAGTGTTAACCTCATTTTACACATGAGGAACCTGGCCCTTAGGAAAAATAAAGAATTTGCCCAAGGTTGCACATATTACCAAGGCCTGGATAGAAATTCACCTCCAGCAGATAGCAGAGCCCAGGTTTTTCCCACTACACCACACGGCCTCTCATCAAGAAGTTGTCCCACCTCCGTAGAGTTTTATAAACCAATGATGACAAATTATCCAACAGATTTATTTTCAACCTAGATGAAAAGGTGGATCATAAAATTCCGTGGGAAAGTAATCTGTTGGTTTTGGAAATTACCCCCTATGGAGGCATTAGTGTTTTTTAAAAATCCTCTCCAGGTACTTCTTTTCCCTCCTCTTCACCTGGTCAATTCCTATTCATCTGGACCCAACTGTGGTATCACCATTTCCAGGCCTTCTCTGGAGGGTTAAATTTCCCCCTTCAGTCCTCTTTGTGCATGATTGTATCAATTAACTCATCCCATTGTTTTATAATTATTTATGTGATGTTTCCCTTGTTTAGATTGTGATGAGCTTGTTGAAAGCAAGAATTGCATTTTTGTGCCTTCAGTACCCAGCACAGGATCTCATAGTCAATAGTTTTCAGAGAACTAAATTAGTAAACAAAAACTTCAGAAGCACATAGAAATACCTTAAGAAAATCCTTATATTTGTTTTATTGTTCTTTGCACCCAGCAAATTAACTGAGTAATTCAGTAAATATGAAACCACAATACAATTTTGTAGGATTCAAGTGTAGGACATCGTCCTTGGATGGAGAGGCTTCAGAGAAAACTACATTTCCCGAAATCCCTGAGCCCCAATCGTAGTTGTTTTGCTGACTGTTCTTGAAGGTCTGTCACATACATCAGCCAATACTGTGACAAGAATTTCCCTGACCAGAAGGCGACCAATCACAAAGAAGAGGGCGGGGACTTCTGATATCAGTTCTGAAAACGCTTTGTAGCTTTTCCTGTGGCTCGTCGTTGGGTCCAGGAGAGGGTAGTCGTTAACCCAGGAGAGTGTCCCCCCTCCCCACCCCACCCCATGAATTCGAATTAGTCTTTATGCTTTTCCATTCCTTCCTTTCGTTTTTTTCTAGTTTCCATATTTTCCAACATTCTTCCTAATCAAGTACCTCTGCTTCCCATCCATCTTTTCTTGTTGAACGCACTTTCCGGGAGAGTACCTGCAGCGTGAATCTTTCTCTTTCTCTCTCTTTTTCAAACTTGAACCAGACGTTTGTCTCTAAGCATCCAAGCGAGATTGTGTCAGGGAAGCAGCGAAAAGGTCTGAGCAAACAGTTCATCACCCCTCCTTCTTTTCCCCTTGTGAGAGTAGAGAAGCTCCTGGGGGATTACTTACTGGATAATCAGCATTAAAGAAGGATTACAGGTTCTGAAATGAGTGACAGCGAGGTGTTTACTTCCATCTTCCTTCCCGTCCCCATCCCCACCCACTCCAACGTGCAGACTGAATCTAGGGGTGCCGTGTCACCAGTCGGGGCAGACACCCAGCCCTGGAGCGATTCCCCTTTGGCAGCCAATTCCATTCTAGCAGCTACTTGCCATGGCCACGCTTTAATGCTGCCGACAGTTTCCCAGGAAATAATTCGTTTTTTCCCTCTCTAGTTTTATCCCCTTTCCTAGTACATTTTTTAAGTCTGTCATCTTCTTGCCACAGACATAATCGCTGCCTCGATTTTCTTTTTTTCAAAAGCCAAATCCAATTCCAAATCTATCCAAAACAAAGCACATTAATAAAGCAACGACCATACTATTGCAGCCCAGAGTGTGTGTACCTCATTAAAGGGTGAGAGCATAAAACCCCGCTTTGGTGACCGAATTTGAAAGGTTTCCTGCTCCTTGTTAGTCGTCAACATTTTTACTACCCCAGCTGCAGGAGAAGCAGCTGCATACTCTAGCAGGGCGATAGGGGTGGAAGAAATTTAGCCGTGGTCTGAGATTTTCGCAGGGGATAATTTGAGCCCCAGCTCCACTCCGGCGAAGGAGGGGGCGGGGGTGGCGGTGGGCGTGCGCATGCTCAGCAGCCCCGTTCCGCGGAGGCCCAGCTGCCGCCACCGCCGCGGCCGGCGCTGTAACCGCGGTGGCGGCTGCTGCTGCTGCTCAGGGCGGGCGTTGGTGCGGTGAGCTGAGGCGCCCTGTCAGGAGCGAGGGAGCGGCCCGGCGGGTGCGCGGGCGGCGC